>NC_138339.1:72194049-72649049 GCF_046562875.1 Panthera onca | reverse complement strand
TTCAATAAGAATGTAAAAACATTAATTTTGAAAAAAAAAGACACCAATAATACTTTGATTCTAACGTTACTGGTAGACTTCCTCAAGGGGTGAAATTGACATGAATGTTTTAGCCCTTAATCATAGGTATTTAACGCAGTACAATATATTCAATAAAATTCACAATAAGTATAATTTTGCTGACTCTAATCAAATAAGTATTTTTGTCTTTCTCTATCACTTTAACTTTATGTAACATGTTACATTTACCAGCTT
Organism: Panthera onca; assembly: GCF_046562875.1. Taxonomy (NCBI): domain Eukaryota; kingdom Metazoa; phylum Chordata; class Mammalia; order Carnivora; family Felidae; genus Panthera; species Panthera onca. The sequence goes on along the minus strand of NC_138339.1, from coordinate 72,648,794 downwards.
TAAAAAGTATAATCCGAGGCTTTTTCGCATGAACATTATCCTTTATCCTTCATATTTGTCATTTTTTATTTATATAACATTCCTTTTAGCTCATACGCCATAATGTTTAAACACTTCCTTAGACATATTTAAAATTTTTCAATTTTATGATTTCACAGGTAAATTTTTAACAAACTTTTGCTAAGCATATAGCATTCTACTTTTATTTTTTTATTTTTTATTTTTTAATTTTATTTATTTATTTTATTTTTCCAGTATATGAAATTTATTGTCAAAATGGTTTCCATACAACACCCAGTGCTCATCCCAAAAGGTGCCCTCCTCAGTACCCATCACCCACCCTTCCCTCACTCCCACCCCCCAACAACCCTCAGTTCTCAGTTTTTAAGAGTCTCTCATGCTTTGACTCTCTCCTACTCTAACCTCTTTTTTTTTTTTTATTTTAGCATTCTACTTTTAGAGAACTGTTTCCTTAAGTCAAATTTTCAGAAGTGGGATGACCCAATCAAGAGATTGTTTATAATATATTTTGATTTGAGTCATGCACCATATTGTTTTCAAAAGATCTTACCAATGCGTAATACCAGATTTCTTGTGTAGGGAAACACTTTGAAAATCTCTTGACCTATCCTGAAATTGTTTTGGGATAACAACTACAAACTAAATTCTTGGTGATGTTTAAGTGGCTATTAAAATGTATTTTTCATTTCCTACTATCTAAACTCTCCCCAAGGTTTTTTTTTCCCCAACTCTCTGCATGTGGCTGTAAATTAATAAGTTTCATTGATATCTTGGTGATACAGCAATGCCCACAAACTTGCCATTCTGTGATGTTAAATAAAACATACTTGAGTATAAAACTCTTATAAAAGTGAAATTTAGAGTCAATTCTAAAACTTAGAAAATGCTCCTATGCAACTTCCCTGAAGAATAGTATAAGTGTCATCTCTCTGAAGAGGAGCTGAACATACATAAATGCACTGCCATTTTGAATGTCAATAACAGTACCTGAAAAACAAGTAGCTCATATTTTGCAGTAGTTATTCTCATGTGGTGTTTTGAAGCTGATATTTCACATTCTGAAAGTCACATACTAATAGTGAATGTAATAAATAGATTGAATAAGATCTCCTGGTTGATTTTTGTTCACAGGAGAGAATTTAAGTTTTTTTTAAGAGACTAACTTACCCCCCTTTCTTTGGATTGAGTAGAACATCTAGAGGACTGTACTATGGCAGCATGCTGTGTTTAAAAAAAATAAACTGTATTTTTAAAAATACATATGATATTCCACTTTGATCAATAGAAGGCCACACACGTTTGGAACTAACAGGTCATTTAAATGGTATATATCAAATAGCATAGGGTGCAACAATGACCTAGCTTAACAGGAAAATTGCAAACTAGTTTTATTCAATTCCTTCATAAAACGGGATAGGGAAAGTGTTTTTTTCCCATATCCTATTGCCATACAAAATGTCCAGGACCACCTACTCCTATTCAGATGAGTTTAGTGGTTCAAACTGTGAGATGGCAAGTGGTCCAAACGCTATAAATAAACAGGGATGCAGAAGCAGCAACATTCTAGAACTTGTGTCCTTTTTCATGTCGATGACTCTTATTTGTCCACTCTTTCCTTTCATACTACATATCCCCTATGCCATCAGTCTCTCCCTCTCCTCATTTACCTCAGGTCTAAAATCATCTTTGGATGGAGAAAAATTGCTCTCCAAGCACATGTTAGAATCTTTCAGTTTATTACTTAGGCTAGTGTTTTCTCTACTTCGTTTTTGTTTCTATGTATGCTGAGAGAGGGGATGAAAGAAGCTTAAGGTTCCAATGAAATGCTGGAAGGTAAGTAGGGAAATGCGTAGGCAACACACAGGTTAATACTTCTAGACTTAACCTGGCTACCTGTGTTATTGCTTACAAGATAACTTCAAATCCTAGTTTCCCTTTGTAATTGAGTTTAAAGCTCTGGGTAGTTTGAATCATTTTTACATGAAGTGTAGGCAAGAGGTGAATCTAGTTGTCATTGCTCTTTTCATTTTTCCTTGTGAATGGAATCGAGGTCATCAAGTATTCCCATTTCTAATAGGCGAGTCATAGTTATGAATTCGCAGGCTAACATCTGTAAGTTCCATTATGTTCTGTTACCTGAGAAAATCTCAGAGTGATTTAACATCCATGTTTAAACAAATAACTGAAAGTTCTTCAATTTGAAGCACTCTTTTTGAATACCAGATATAAAACTGTAGATTTTAATTTAGCTACAACATACTCATGACTGAAATAAGCTTGAAACTTTTCTGCTTCTAATTTTTTAAGAAAGGAATCCTTTATATCTTTCATGGAAAACATACAGCCTCTCCCAAGGTTGACATACATAAAATCTCAGGCTTACTTGCAAAATAAATTTCACACTTTCTATACTTCATTATCTTAAGGAAAACATGTTTCTTCAGCTGGATTGTTTGTAGTTTACGAATGGATTCTCATCCTTTGTTGGGATATAATTACATTGGCTTTATTTATGACATTATTTATAGCCTTATAATCTATTACATAATACATTGAGTCTTTCAAATAGTGCTGTGACTGGGAATCTGTGTGCTCTTAGGGGAGGATACAAGTAAAGTATAGGGGGGAATTAAGGACCATTTTCACAGCTTAGTAAAAATCCCTTCAATTAAAATTAAACATACACATTTTTCCTTCATAACTGTGCACCTTGAAAAATGCTTATGTAGTAGGTTGTGCATTTGCAAAAGGTATGCAAGAACGTATCAGCAACTTAGTCCTACCTCATCATCGTTTCATGCTTTGCTTTGCTCAGATCTGCATGGCTATCCTCTATCCCACCGTGAGAAGGTACTTAACTTTCTCATATCAGCTGTCATCATGTCATTTTAATGTGATTTGTTTTTCTTTAACTGATTGTCACCCTCTAACAAAATGGATTCCTTCAGAATTAGAATACTGCCTGCCTTCATTGCATCTTCCCACAACTAATAGATCACAAATAATTTACAACTTCCATCAACCTTTGAAAAATCTCACTTATCTTTCATATACACTTCTTACTTCTCCCCAAGTAGCTTCCATTAGGATATACATTCTAACTAGTATTTTTTTTGGATCAGCAAATGTGAGCACTATGCCTTGGGCCCTAATTTTTTATCACATATTTATTGATAATGATAATGCATTTAATTGTGTCAAACTCTTTCTGCTTCTTTTAGCCCAAAGATATTTCTGTGTTACAAATAATTGATTAATGTAAAACAAATCAATATGCAAAATAAGAGTAAGTCATAAACTAAAAATACATAGAATAACAATTTTTGAACATAATTATTTTACCTCATTAGAAAGACATCAGGATGAATTGTCTAACATTGTATAATGTCCAAATGCACAGCTTTATTCTTAAATGCCCTTGCCTATTTTTTTATATCTGTGCAATCTTAGATTTAATTAATATATTAAAAAATAAATATGCATTAACCAAATTCTATATAGCAAGTACAATGTTTATATCAGAATGCATTTCTTCTTAAGTTTTATTAAATATAAAACATAAACCTCTGCCTTTCTTACATCTAATGTTTGGTTGTTTTTTTATGAACCACAAAGGTGAAGAGAAATTCTACATAAAACATACTACAAGTACAGGCATCTGTTTATTAAGTAGCTTCCTATACTTCGATATTAATGACTATATATCTCTTAAGAGGCAAAATCCATGATAATTTGGGATTGTTTTTATCATATGCCAATAATAATACCTAATAATCAAGATAAACACCTCTTATAATTGAGTAAATTTTTTTGGAAATGGGTAAAACAACTAAAATAATACTCTCCTATTTCAATTAGACATTCATAATTTTAAAATAAAAATACTTTCAGTAAAAATTTATCCTTAGTTTTTATAACTTACTGCATTCAGTACAATTCCCTATATCTGAATCTGAGCCTTACCATTTACTAGAGGTAGAACCTTTGGGAATTTTTAACCTTTCTAAGCCCTAGTCACTTTATTTATAAAATTACATCATGTGGGTTTTTTTTTTTTTTTTTTGAGATTTAGAAGAGACTTCAGATGGATAAAATGCCTGACAAATTGTAAAAGCTCTATAAGTATTATTTTTATTGTATGGATTTAATTTTAATAGTAGAATGATTTCTCTTGTAATTCTCTGCTGAAAACATATGCAAATAAAAATCTTCTCAAGAACACTTAGTCTTTCCTCCTTCGGGGGCATCCAGCTTTTTATGAGATAGAAAGAATCTTCTGTCCTTGGAGAAGTCCTTCAAGTAGTACCTGAGTGTCAGTCAAATGGCAGTTATCATACATCTATTATAGTTAATGCCTTTCAAGATATTATCCTCTCACAAGCCCAAGGACTATAATTATTTGGAAATAGATATTTTCCTTAAAATTGGTATGCTTTAACCTGTTTGAAACCAGGAGGTCAAGGAATATTTAAATTATAGTCTGTTTCCTTCTTACTCAGAGTTCAAAGTTTTTTAAATGAATATTTCAATTACATAGGTCTTCTTAGGCTTTAAAAATAATAGAAAGGAGGTTCCGGAAGATGGCGGCGTAGGAGGACGCGGGGCTCACAGCGCGTCCTGCCGATCACTTAGATTCCACCTACACCTGCCTAAAGAACCCAGAAAACCGCCAGAGGATTAGCAGAAGGGAGTCTCCGGAGTCAAACGCAGACTAGAGGCCCACGGAAGAGGGTAGGAAGGGCGGCGAGGCGGTGCGCGCTCCACGGACTGGCGGGAGGGAGCCGGGGCGGAGGGGCGGCTCGCCGGCCAAGCAGAGCCCCCGAGTCTGGCTGGCAAAAGCAGAGGGGCCGGACAGACTGTGTTCCCACAGAAAGCGCGACTTAGCGTCTGGGAGGTCATAAGTTAACAGCTCTGCGTGGAAAGCGGGAAGGCTGGAGGACAAAGGGAGGGAGAGCTGCTGAGCCCCCGGACGGCAGAGCTCAGCTTGGCGGGGAACAAAGGCGCCAGCGCCATCTCCCCCGCCCATCCCCCAGCCAAAATCCCAAAGGGAACCAGTTCCTGCCAGGGAACTTGCTCGCTCCGCGCAAACACCCAACTCTGTGCTTCTGCGGAGCCAAACCTCCGGCAGCGGATCTGACTCCCTCCCGCTGCCACAGGGCTCCTCCTGAAGTGGATCACCTAAGGAGAAGCGAGCTAAGCCTGCCCCTCCAGCCCCCGTGCACCTTGCCTACCCACCCCAGCTAATACGCCAGATCCCCAGCCACACAAGCCTGGCAGTGTGCAAGTAGCCCAGACGGGACACGCCACCCCACAGTGAATCCCGCCCCTAGGAGAGGGGAAGAGAAGGCACACACCAGTCTGACTGTGGCCCCAGCAGTGGGCTGGGGGCAGAATCAGGTCGGACTGCGGCCCCGCCCACTAACTCCAGTTATACACCACAGCACAGGGGAAGTGCACTGCAGGTCCTCACCACGCCAGGGACTCTCCAAAATGACCAAACGGAAGAATTCCCCTCAGAAGAATCTCCAGGAAATAACAACAGCTAATGAACTGATCAAAAAGGATTTAAATAATATAACAGAAAGTGAATTTAGAATAATAGTCATAAAATTAATCGCTGGGCTTGAAAACAGTATACAGGACAGCAGAGAATCTCTTGCCACAAAGATCGAGGGACTAAGGAACAGTCACGAGGAGTTGAAAAACGCTTTAAACGAATTGCAAAACAAAACGGAATCCACGATGGCTCGGCTTGAAGAGGCAGAGGAGAGAATAGGTGAACTAGAAGATAAAGTTATGGAGAAAGAGGAAGCTGAAAGAAAGAGAGATAAAAAAATCCAGGAGTATGAGGGGAAAATTAGAGAACTAAGTGATACACTAAAAAAAAATAATATACGCATAATTGGTATCCCAGAGGAGGAAGAGAGAGGGAAAGGTGCTGAAGGGGTACTTGAACAAATTATAGCTGAGAACTTCCCTGAACTGGGGAAGGAAAAAGGCATTGAAATCCAAGAGGCACAGAGAACTCCCTTCAGACGTAACTTGAATCGATCTTCTGCACGACATATCATAGTGAAACTGGCAAAATACAAGGATAAAGAGAAAATTCTGAAAGCAGCAAGGGATAAACGTGCCCTCACATATAAAGGGAGACCTATAAGACTCGTGACTGATCTCTCCTTTGAAACTTGGCAGGCCAGAAAGGCTTGGCACGATATCTACAGTGTGCTAAACAGAAAAAATATGCAGCCGAGAATCCTATATCCAGCAAGTCTGTCATTTAGAATAGAAGGAGAGATAAAGGTCTTCCCAAACAAACAAAAACTGAAGGAATGTGTCACCACGAAACCAGCCCTACAAGAGATCCTAAGGGGGATCCTGTGAGACAAAGTACCAGAGACATCACTACAAGCATAAAACATACAGACATCACAATGACTCTAAACCCATATCTTTCTATAATAACACTGAATGTAAATGGATTAAATGCGCCAACTAAAAGACGTAGGGTATCAGAATGGATAAAAAAACAAGACCCATCTATTTGCTGTCTACAAGAGACTCATTTTAGATCTGAGGACACCTTTAGATTGAGAGTGAGGGGATGGAGAACTATTTATCATGCTCCTGGAAGCCAAAAGAAAGCTGGAGTAGCCATACTTATATCAGACAAACTAGACTTTAAATTAAAGGCTGTAACAAGAGATGAAGAAGGGCATTATATAATAATCACAGGGTCTATCCACCAGGAAGAGCTAACTATTATAAATGTCTATGCGCCAAATACCTGAGCCCCCAGATATATAAAACAATTACTCATAAACATAAGCAACCTTATTGATAAGAATGTGGTCATTGCAGGGGACTTTAACACCCCACTTACAGAAATGGATAGATCATCTAGACACACAGTCAAAAAAGAAACAAGGGCCCTGAATGATACATTGGATCAGATGGACTTGACAGATATATTTAGAACTCTGCATCCCAAAGCAACAGAATATACTTTCTTCTCGAGTGCACATGGAACATTCTCCAAGATAGATCATATACTGGGTCACAAAACAGCCCTTCATAAGTTTACAAGAATTGAAATTATACCATGCATACTTTCAGACCACAATGCTATGAAGCTTGAAATCAACCACAGGAAAAAGTCTGGAAAACCTCCAAAAGCATGGAGGTTAAAGAACACCCTACTAACGAATGAGTGGGTCAACCAGGCAATTAGAGAAGAAATTAAAACATATATGGAAACAAACGAAAATGAAAATACAACAATCCAAACGCTCTGGGATGCAGCGAAGGCAGTCCTGAGAGGAAAATACATTGCAATCCAGGCCTATCTCAAGAAACAAGAAAAATCCCAAATACAAAATCTAACAGCACACCTAAAGGAAATAGAAGCAGAACAGCAAAGGCAGCCTAAACCCAGCAGAAGAAGAGAAATAATAAAGATCAGAGCAGAAATAAACAATATAGAATCTAAAAAAACTGTAGAGCAGATCAAAAAAACCAAGAGTTGGTTTTTTGAAAAAATAAACAAAATTGACAAACCTCTAGCCAGGCTTCTCAAAAAGAAAAGGGAGATGACCCAAATAGATAAAATCATGAATGAAAATGGAATGATTACAACCAATCCCTCAGAGATACAAACAATTATCAAGGAATACTATGAAAAATTATATGCCAGCAAATTGGACAACCTGGAAGAAATGGACAAATTTCTAAACACCCACACTCTTCCAAAACTCAATCAGGAGGAAATAGAAAGCTTGAACAGACCCATAACCAGCGAAGAAATTGAATCGGTTATCAAAAATCTCCCAACAAATAAGAGTCCAGGACCAGATGGCTTCCCAGGGGAGTTCTACCAGACATTTAAAGCAGAGATAATACCTATCCTTCTCAAGCTATTCCAAGAAATAGAAAGGGAAGGAAAACTTCCAGACTCATTCTATGAAGCCAGTATTACTTTGATTCCTAAACCAGACAGAGACCCAGTAAAAAAAGAGAACTACAGGCCAATATCCCTGATGAATATGGATGCAAAAATTCTTAATAAGATACTAGCAAATCGAATTCAACAGCATATAAAAAGAATTATTCACCATGATCAAGTGGGATTCATTCCTGGGATGCAGGGCTGGTTCAACATTCGCAAATCGATCAACGTGATACATCACATTAACAAAAAAAAAGAGAAGAACCATATGATCCTGTCAATCGATGCAGAAAAGGCCTTTGACAAAATCCAGCACCCTTCCTTAATAAAAACCCTTGAGAAAGTCGGGATAGAAGGAACATACTTAAAGATCATAAAGGCCATTTATGAAAAGCCCACAGCTAACATCATCCTCAACGGGGAAAAACTGAGAGCTTTTTCCCTGAGATCAGGAACACGACAGGGATGCCCACTGTCACCGCTGCTGTTTAATATAGTGCTGGAAGTTCTAGCATCAGCAATCAGACAACAAAAGGAAATCAAAGGCATCCAAATTGGCAAAGATGAAGTCAAGCTTTCGCTTTTTGCAGATGACATGATATTATACATGGAAAATCCGATAGACTCCACCAAAAGTCTGCTAGAACTGATACATGAATTCAGCAAAGTTGCAGGATACAAAATCAACGTGCAGAAATCAGTTGCATTCTTATACACTAACAATGAAGCAACAGAAAGACAAATGAAGAAACTGATCCCATTCACAATTGCACCAAGTAGCATAAAATACCTAGGAATAAATCTAACCAAAGATGTACAAGATCTGTATGCTGAAAACTATAGAAAGCTTATGCAGGTAATTGAAGAAGATATAAAGAAATGGAAAGACATTCCCTGCTCATGGATTGGAAGAATAAATATTGTCAAAATGTCAATACTACCCAAAGCTATCTACACATTCAATGCAATCCCAATCAAAATTGCACCAGCATTCTTCTCGAAACTAGAACAAGCAATCCTAAAATTCCTATGGAACCACAAAAGGCCCCGAATAGCCAAAGTAATTTTGAAGAAGAAGACCAAAGCAGGAGGCATCACAATCCCAGACTTTAGCCTCTACTACAAAGCTGTCATCATCAAGACAGCATGGTATTGGCATAAAAACAGACACATAGACCAATGGAATAGAATAGAAACCCCAGAACTAGACCCACAAACGTATGGCCAACTCATCTTTGACAAAGCAGGAAAGAACATCCAATGGAAAAAAGACAGTCTCTTTAACAAATGGTGCTGGGAGAACTGGACAGCAACATGCAGAAGGTTGAAACTAGACCACTTTCTCACACCATTCACAAAAATAAACTCAAAATGGATAAAGGACCTGAATGTGAGACAGGAAACCATCAAAACCTTAGAGGAGAAAGCAGGAAAAGACCTCTCTGACCTCAGCCGTAGCAATCTCTTACTCGGCACATCCCCAAAGGCAAGGGAATTAAAAGCAAAAGTGAATTACTGGGACCTTATGAAGATAAAAAGCTTCTGCACAGCAAAGGAAACAACCAACAAAACTAAAAGGCAACCAACGGAATGGGAAAAGATATTTGCAAATGACACATCGGACAAAGGGCTAGTATCCAAAATCTATAAAGAGCTCATCAAACTCCACACCCGAAAAACAAATAACCCAGTGAAGAAATGGGCAGAAAACATGAATAGACACTTCTCTAAAGAAGACATCCGGATGGCCAACAGGCACATGAAAAGATGTTCAACGTCGCTCCTTATCAGGGAAATACAAATCAAAACCACACTCAGATACCACCTCACGCCAGTCAGAGTGGCCAAAATGAACAAATCAGGAGACTATAGATGCTGGAGAGGATGTGGAGAAACAGGAACCCTCTTGCACTGTTGGTGGGAATGCAAATTGGTGCAGCCGCTCTGGAAAGCAGTGTGGAGGTTCCTCAGAAAATTAAAAATAGACCTACCCTATGACCCAGCAATAGCACTGCTAGGAATTTATCCAAGGGATACAGGAGTACTGATGCATAGGGGCACCTGTACCCCAATGTTTATAGCAGCACTCTCAACAATAGCCAAATTATGGAAAGAGCCTAAATGTCCATCAACTGATGAATGGATAAAGAAATTGTGGTTTATATACACAATGGAATACTACGTGGCAATGAGAAAAAATGAAATATGGCCTTTTGTAGCAACGTGGATGGAACTGGAGAGTGTGATGCTAAGTGAAATAAGCCATACAGAGAAAGACAGATACCATATGGTTTCACTCTTATGTGGATCCTGAGAAACATAACAGAAACCCATGGGGGAGGGGAAGGAAAAAAAAAAAAAAAAAAAGGTTAGAGTGGGAGAGAGCCAAAGCATTAGAGACTGTTAAAAAGTGAGAACAAACTGAGGGTTGATGGGGGGTGGGAGGGAGGGCAGGGTGGGTGATGGGTATTGAGGAGGGCACCTTTTGGGATGAGCACTGGGTGTTGTATGGAAACCAATTTGACAGTAAATTTCATATATTAAAAAAAAAAAAAAAAAAAAAGATATATGGGAGAAAAGTCACAAGATGCACCTATTTGTTTTTAAAAATTCGAGAATTTTGATTGTTCCTCCTTTTACTTTACTGTATAAATTTGTATAAAAATATTGTCTATATTTGCAGTCATTTTCATGCTACTTTACATGCATGTATATCTGTTAATGTTTATAATAAGTTTCTATCAGCCAAAAAAAAAAAAAAAAATAGAAAAATGTCATTTGGGTTCCTTTTTACCCAGTCATAACTTTATCATCTGTCAACTCACCAAGGCCCATCTGGAAGTGTTGCCATAGAAGTCTGGGCACTTAGGGCTCTCATTCTTCTGAATGGCTTCTGGCTCTTTGGCTGATTCTCTTGTGTATTCTAACAACACAACACTGGGACATATTGTTTATATAAATGTCAATAAAATGAAATTGAGTCCCACAAATAATCCTATCTAAAAGTTTTCCGACATTTTACTTCCAAAAACTACCTCAAGATCTTCACAAACTTATTATCACCAAAAGGCATAGTGGGATTACTTTTTTCAAAGAAACACTACTTTAAAAAATCCATTATAAAGTCACAATCTTTAACAAGTTTAAGGATTATGATGAGTTTGAAAATCAAATATGAACTCATGCCTTACATTACATCATAGTAAAGAGATGTGGACTATCGGCAGTTTAAAATCAATTTGTTCTCTCTGAACAGAACACAGATCATGAGATGAATAAATAGAATTATACACATTGTGCACAAACAGAAGTTGCATTCTCCAACCAAATAAAAGTCTTTTTATGTTCGTGAGCCAGGAGGTGGGGAACAGGGGATGCTTGTTAGGTATTGTTTTTTGTAGATGCACACATCTGCATAATGATCTTAGTTAACAGCATTACCTAATACAAAGTGCATGGAGATAGCTAAGCTGTTTAGGCTGCCAGAGGAAGTAAAAAGTAGGAAAGAAGCTGGAGCCTACCTGTGCCTTGTTGTATGTATACAATAATGCAGCAGTTCAAAGTAAAGTCAAGAAAATATTGAGCAATGGGCCTTTTCCCAAATGTAAGGCAGGGTAAAATGTTTAAATATGTAGACTTGTTTGGAGAAATTTGTCCAGCCTTCTTATTTTAAATCTGTGTTTATATATATTATAGACTATATATTACTCTATACCCGAGTTTTTTACTATATTTCTGGGATACCACTTGATAGGTTAGTTTTAGATACATCATCTAGAAATCACATAATTATTGAGTATCTACTCCCAATTGGGTCAATCAGCAAAGAAGTGAACACGAAAATCAGGATACCAGCTTTTGTGGAGCTTTGTAATAGTTAAAATTATAATCAACTAAACACACATATTTATATTAATTTTAGATACTTCTGTAAAACTTTATAGTTAATTTTTAAGTCATATTTATAAAAGATAATTACTTAGTTGATTTCATTGCTAAGTATACATTTTCAAATTTGTGCCAATCTAGGGATGCTTTGCTGATAGGTTTCTCCCTTCTTTTCTTCCCCTTGTGCTTTCTTTTCTTTTTTATAATTTTAAACTCAGAACATACATATCAATTTTTTTATTTTCATTATATTCAATTTATGGATCTAAAATAATTGACTTTAATCATTTCCCCTAAAAATGGACACATATTTATGACATTTTTACTATTTGTAGTAATGTCCCACTGAACATATATGTTGAAAGAGTGTGTGAATTCTAGTGCATATTATGAGTATCTTCACAGGATAAATTTCTAGAAATAAAATTGCAGGCTCAAAAAGTACATTTGAAATTTGGTGGTTGTGTTAAAATACCTTACCTTGAAAAAATTTTATGCCAACTTATATACCAATATTATAGTATAAGAATACCTGTCAAATCTTTGCTTCATTAATCCATTTATTCATTTATTCAAGAAATATTTATTGCATACTTACAGTATGCCAGGCACTATTATAACTAATGGATTATCACAGAGAACCGGCCAAGAAAATTTGCTTCCATATCAGAATCTTATATTCTAACAAATAATTAATGAGGCCTGTCCCAAAATACTTGATTTTGTGATAGCTTTCTGGCCTTAAAAACATAAAATAAAAAAGAAATTTGAGAAAAAATTTCTCTATTTGAAGACCACTACAAAACTCAGATAATGTATCCTGGTGAGAACTGAAAATACATAAGATTTATTTACAAAATAAGAGTCGATTTAATTACTAGAAGGCATTATAATTATCTCACACATCTTATTTTTGCAAAACATGAAGAGGTCAAGGAGAAAATTATACTCCCTTTAGGGCCATAATTTGGTATTTTAGCAGCAGAATGCAATCCTAGATCACTGCGCCCTTAAACATTCTCTAATAATGATTTCATTCACTTATTTCTTTGCACATTACCTAGTATAATATTGTATTATTTTAACTGTTATTCTTGTATTTCCCAATATTTTCACATTCTACAAAAATCTTACGGAGATAAATTTGAGCAATTAGTTTCAAATGTTTAATAGTAATTTATGAATTGGAAATCCATGCACAGGGTTACAATACATGCTACATAAAAGACATATAAAGTAAATTAAGTGTTCTTTCCATTGCAGACCCAGAGCCATCCTGGTGGCAGCCATTATTGTATTTCTTGTACATACTTCAAGAAGTAGTGTAAGTAGTCTAGGCGTATGTACTGAAACAAAAGGTATGCATATAATTTATTGACCAAACTGAGACACTTTTGAAAATGAAATGGTGTGCAAGTATTAATTATGCCAGGACAACAGGTAAAAATTAGAAGGGAGCAAACTGAGATAGTTGGTCATCCTATATGTGTACACATATATTGGGGTGAATATATATTTTAATTTGATCTATATAGCATCATACTTCACACTCTTCTTCACCTTCCTTTTTTCACATAATGTTATATTTTGGATATATTTGCAGAGATTATACATTAAATTACTAATCTTTTATAATGTCTACATGGACATCTCATTATTTCCCCTGTTGACATTTAGATTATTTCCGGTTTTTTACTATTACAAATAATGTTGTATTAAATATCCCTAAATACCTCTATATCTATCTTTCTCTATATATAGGTCATTTTGCTTACATGTAAGTATATATGTATAATCAACTGATACAACTGTTGAGTTAAAACCTATGTGTCTTTAGAATTTTGATGGATATTGCTAAACTATCGTCTTGAAAAGTTCTATCACCAATATAGAGGATCCCCTTATTTACTCAAATGATTGACAGTGCAGTGAATTATCACAATTCATTATGTATGTTAAATTTATTAATATTTAAAAATTATGTCTTGTTAATTAAAAGAAATAATGTTTATTTTTGAGAGAGAGAGACAGAGACAGAGTGTGAGCAGGAGAGGGGCAGAAAGAAAGAGGGAGACACCAAATCCAAAGTAGGTTTCAGGCTTTGACCTGTCAGCCCAGAGCTCAACATGGGGCTCAAACTCATGAACCATGAGTTCAATGCCTGAGCCACAGTCAGACACTTAACCAACTGAGCCACCCAGGCACCCCATGTCTTGTTAATTTTTATTTTCCTTTGTATGCAACTCTCATTTAACATGTTTTAATTTCTTCATGCCCATTTTTTGTATGAAATTATTGATCTTTGCCTTACTAATTTACAAGAGACAAGTTATTTTGTACTGATGGATGAATTCTCATCCATTCAGACATATGCATTGGGTAATCAATGCCTACATTTCAGTTTTATTCTTATTAGCAATGTTGGTTGTTCATCAAAAGAAATTCCAATTTCTCAAGGATTTGATTGCTGAAGTCAACTGAGGACTCATGTAGTCATTGGAGACAAAATCTATAATGGGGCTTTTCTCAAACGGGAACCTCAGTGTTGAGTGACTAGACATCTCCATGGCTTTCACTCAAGTGCATACCTAGTATTTATTTAGTAGAAACTTTGGAGCAGAGTGGCAGGTTGTATAAGTAAAATGAGAAGATGGCTCTTGGATGGCTACTATTCAGCTATTGGTAGGTTATGCCTTGGAAATAACCTCTAAATCTCAAAAGCTTGAAATAACAGAGGTTCATTTCTTGCTCAAGTTACGTAAAAGCTGTGGCAGCTGCAATTCAACTGCCTGCACCCCAGTAGTCTTCTATGGGTCTTTTTTATTCTAGCAACCAGGCAACAGCCTATATTGAAGTGTGCTGTTCACATGGCAGAAGGAAAAAAGGAAAAGTGCTGAATCATATTGTCACTCATAAACCTTCTTCTCATTGTACTCAGACTTGTTCACACATTCTACTGACGAGAAAAGTAAAACGAGAAGTTGATGAGCTGAGGAAATGTACTCCTCCCATAGGGAGGTATTGACCCTCACATGGTAATGGACAGGGTTAAATAATCCTGTTACAGCAAGTAATTGGAAAGAATATTGTAATCTACCACAGACAATATTTTGGCTGTGTTGTTCATTTCCTTCCTTTCGTTAGTTAAAATGTCCTTATTTCCTTCAAAGGAGTTACCAAAAAGTCCTATCAAATCACAGTGTAAGGCTCAAAGTCCAGGATCTTGATACAGCCTTGGCATTTGTTCCAGATGTGAATCTTCTTGATTCAAAGGCTGGAGTTTGAAAAAGATTACCTGCACACACACACACACACCTCTAACAACAATTAGGGACTAATTAATCACACAGTCTTTTTCAGATAGAAGAATTGGAGATACAAAGCAGTTGATGTTCTATAACAATGCTAAATTTGGGGGATAGAGAATAATTTTTAACGCACCAGCTCACCTCATCTACTTCTTGGAAGTAGCCAAAAAACTAATAATTCTCTATAAGCCCTTAGTTCTGTGCTCTGGGAGGTCCTTCCCCATTATTCTCCTAAGCCACATCTGAAAACACCTTTGAAGAATATGCACTCTTCAGCCCGGCTGCAGCTTGTAGAATATTAGGCACCCAAATATCATCTTGAGTTTTCCATAGTCTTTTTTTTTTTTTTTTGACCAAAGGTACCATGGCTCATTAATGACTGAATTCAGTTTTTTTCCACTTGCTTGCAGTCAACTCCATATGCCAACACTTCACACCTACACTTCTTTTAAAGGTGGATCTCTCTCTCTTTTTATGTGTACATATTTGTATGTGTGAAGTCATAGTCTAAGTTGGGGCACTAACCATCCTTGTAATTTCTAAAGGGTAGACTAGTTGCTCTGTACAGGTGTGTGTGTGTGTGTGTGTGTGTGTGTGTGTGTGTGTGTAGGGGGATAATCATGGTGGGTGGAATCAGAATTTTTCAGCAATAGAGCTTCTTTAAACCACACATGATCTTTACCTTTCCAGCTATACATGTGATCACCATTAGAGATTCAGAATTTAGAAAAATTCAGAATTCAGAATTTAGATTCAGAATTTAGACTCAGTCTTGAGAAAACATCCTGAATTCTAAATATATGTCGGGATAGTAATGAGTAATAGCAGCTTAAAAAGGGAACTTACACTACCCAGATATGGTGGTTGTAAGAAGAGATTTCTGGAAGTATTATTTAGAAATTATTGTTGTAAAAGTTAAAAATATTAACTTCTCTTTGCTTCTTTGTATTTTCTAAACAGAGGCAGGGTATTATGTTAGATGCTCTTGTAACATCAGGTTTTTATGCATGCAGGAACCAGTTGTTAATTGATTCCTCCAAAGGAGAAAAAGAGGAAATAAATCCTTAGCTAAGAATTTTTCTCTTGTAATATTTTGGCTAACAAATATTCTTTCTCAAGAAGAAATTTTAAGGGAACAATGTTGTATCTCAGTATCTATCATATTGAACAACAGAGAAAGAAAATCTGTCCTATACTTTAAACAAGATGAAATTATTTAGGTATTTTTGATGACATTTATTTTTCTTACTGAAATTAAAATCAATATACATTTTCCTTTTCTTTCCTCTATCAATATTTATTTACTGGCTTACCCTTTGATGGTAAGTGTGCTATTCACTTGAGATGAGGTATGCAAAATGCAAACTTCCTTATGCACTCTGGAGTCAAATAAGAAGGACTGAGCAAGCAGTACCCAAACAGTAGAGTACACACTAGTCAGGAATAAGGGGAGTGGCTAAATGAAGAGGCAAGAAAGTGCTTCTGGGAAATACAGGGAGAATTCACAGAGGAGGTACCTAATAGAGTCTTAAAAAATGAAAGTAAGATACTGTGAGTGGAGACAACATCAATGCAAACAGAAGAAGCGTGAGAAAATAAGGACAACATATTAGCATACCTGAACATATTAGCATACCTGAAGTCTAACTTTCAAGTAGAGAGACCTGAGTCCTAGACTGGTCAGCCCTATGAAATATACTAAGAGAGGGGAGCCTGGGTGGCTCAGTCGGTTAAGCATCTGACTTCGGCTCAGATTGTGATCTCTCCATTGTGAGTTTGAGCCCTGCTTTGGGCTCTGTGATGACAGCTCAGGGCCTGGAGCCTGCTTCTGATTCTGTAACTCCCTCTCTCTCTTAGCCCTCTCCCGCTCACACTCTGTCTCTCTCTCTCAAAATCAATAAAGATTGAAAAAAAATAAAGAGAAATATACTAAGAGTAAAACTATTCTTCAGTGTCACACTATTTATTTATTTATTTATTTATTTTTACTAAGTGTAGTATTATCAGATGAGGGATTTAAAACCATGAACCTGATAGGCTTGGGAAATGGATTTGCATAGGGTGATGTTGACAGCAGGGAGACTGAGCTATTATCATTATAAGTGAGACAAATATAGGTCTGAAATAAGACCTTAGCCATTTTCTTTCAAAACTCACTTTTGAAATATTTTAGGCATCTATTTCAATAAAGGTATTCTTTCTACCTATTTCACTACAAACATTAATAATTGCTTTCTGCTACTACCATAATTCTGAAGAAAACCCTAAAATTTTACTGTTTTTACTTAAAATATGCAATAGTCAAATGTCCAACCATTTTAAAAGAGTATAATTGATAAATACAAATGCATAGCTTCTTTAATTTCTATAAGGAGAAAGGAAAAACATGTTGAATGTTTTACATAAAGTATTAACCCAACAAGCAGACAGTTACCATTTTTAATTCACATTGCCATTCCTATTTAAGAGGGACACAAGATAAAATGGAGGAAAATTTACTGAACATTATCTTTTTAAGCAGGGACCTAATCCAGTGGTTTAACTCTCCTAATAAATATTGCTCCACATAAGGGCTGTCACTATATTCTGTACTACACAGCAAATTTTACTTAGCCAAACTAATTATCAATAAATCTGCCAGAATTCAATCAAAATATTCTCCTAATTAATCAGAATAGGAATAAATGAGTTGAAAAACATTATTAGCCCATGAAAGAAATCTTACCGTTCTAGAGTTACTTAACTGATTTGTCTGTCTTAATCCTGGCATACCCATCAGCCTTTGCCTTTCAAGCCAGTTAAAAATATTCTGATTACCTGGGATGAAGAAATTATAAAAACCTTTTAACAGCACCAAATAATTGTGATTCTTAGCTGGAATACATTTATTTGCTCAAGCACACTTGATTCTGGTAATAAAATTCATGTCTCTATTCATACACTAAAATAGTAACCTCTGTGGTTCTTTAATCTTTAAATGACTCCTGTTCTTTTAGAGTACTTTCATTTACTTTTTTTTTTTTTGTTTTGGCTCTTCCATGATTTCTTTTGATCTCTTCCTCAACAATTTCCAGTGACTGTGTCAAGAATACTTTCAACAAAATTTTAAATGCCTTTTAACTATAACAATTAAGCTTCATTAAGGCAAAACAGTCTAACTCTTAACACCAATAATCAGCACTAAATGAAACAGACAACCTTCCATTTGTTTTTTTTAAATAGTCATAAGTGTTTTATTTATTTTTTTAATATATGAAATTTATTGTCAAGTTGGTTCCCATACAACACCCAGTACTCATACCAACAGGTGCCCTCCTCAATACCCATCACCCACCCTCCTCTCCCTCCCACCCCCCATCAGCCCTCAGTTTGTCCTCAGTTTTTAAGAGTCTCTTATGCCTTGGCTCTCTCCCACTCTAACCTCTTTTTTTTCCTTCCCCTCCCCCATGGGTCCCTGTTAAGTTTCTCAGGATCCACATAAGAGTGGAAAGATATGGTATCTGTCTTTCTCTGTATGGCTTATTTCACTTAGCATCACACTCTCCAGTTCCATCCACGTTGCTACAAAAGGCCATATTTCATTCTTTCTCATTGCCACGTAGTATTCCATTGTGTATATAAACCACAATTTCTTTATCCATTCATCAGTTGATGGACATTTAGGCTCTTTCCATAATTTGGCTATTGTTGAGAGTGCTGCTATAAACATTGGGGTACAAGTGCCCCTATGCATCAGTACTCCTGTATCCCTTGGGTAAATTCCTAGAAGTGTTACTGCTGGGTCATAGGGTAGGTCTATTTTTAATGTTTTGAGGAACCTCCACACTGTTTCCAGAGCGGCTGCACCAGTTTGCATTCCCACCAACAGTGCAAGAGGGTTCCCATTTCTCCACATCCTCTCCAGCATCTATAGTCTCCTGTTTTGTTCATTTGGCCACTCTGACTGGCGTGAGGTGATATCTGAGTGTGGTTTTGATTTGTATTTCCCTGATGAGGAGCGACGTTGAGCATCTTTTCAAGTGCCTGTTGGCCATCCGGATGTCTTCTTTAGAGAAGTGTCTATTCATGTTTTCTGCCCATTTCTTCACTGGATTATTTGTTTTTCGGGTGTGGAGTTTGGTGAGCTCTTTATAGATTTTGGATACTAGCCCTTTGTCCGATATGTCATTTCCAAATATCTTTTCCGTTGGCATTCCATTGGTTGCCTTTTAGTTTTGTTGATTGTTTCCTTTGCTGTGCAGAAGCTTTTTATCTTCATGAGGTCCCAATAGTTCATTTTTGCTTTTAATTCCCTTGCATTTGGGGATGTGTCAAGTAAGAAATTGCTACAGCTGAGGTCAGAGAGGTCTTTTCCTGCTTTCTCCTCTAGGGTTTTGATGGTTTTCCCGTCTCACATTCAGGTCCTTTATCCATTTTGAGTTTATTTTTCTGAATGGTGTGAGAAAGTGGTCTAGTTTCAACCTTCTGCATGTTGCTGTCCAGTTCTCCCAGAACCATTGGTTAAAGAGACTGTCTTTTTTCCATTGGATGTTCTTTCCTGCTTTGTCAAAGATTAGTTGGCCATACATCTGTGGGTCTAGTTCTGGGGGTTTCTATTCTATTCATTGGTCTATGTGTCTGTTTTTGTGCCAATACCATGCTGTCTTGATGATGACAGCTTTGTAGTAGAGGCTAAAGTCTGGGACTGTGATGATTCCTGCTTTGGTCTTCTTCTTCAAAATTACTTTGGCTATTCGGGGCCTTTTGTGGTTCCATATGAATTTTAGGATGGCTTGTTCTAGTTTTGAGAAGAATGCTGGTGCAATTTTGATTGGGATTGCATTGAATGTGTAGATAGCTTTGGGTAGTATTGACATTTTGACAATACTTATTCTTCCAACCCATGAGCAAGGAATGTTTTTCCATTTCCTTGTATCTTCTTCAATTTCCTTCATAAGCTTTCTATAGTTTTCAGCATACAGATATTTTATATCTTTGGTTAGATTTATTCCTAGGTATTTTATGCTTCTTGGTGCAGTTGTGAATGGGATCAGTTTCTTTATTTGTCTTTATGTTGCTTCATTGTTAGTGTATAAGAATGGAACTGATTTCTGTACCTTGATTTTGTATCCTGCAACTTTGCTAAATTCATGTATCAGTTCTAGCAGACTTCTGGTGGAGTCTATTGGATTTTCCATGTATAATATCATGTCATTTGCAAAAAGTGAAAGCTTAACTTCATCTTTGCCAATTTGGGTGCCTTTGATTTCCTTTTGTTGTCTGATTGCTGATGCTAGCACTTCCAACACTATGTTAAACAACAGCGGTGAGAGTGGACATCCCTGTCGTGTTCCTGATCTCAGGGAAAAAGCTCTCAGTTTTTCCCCATTGAGGATGATATTAGCTGTGGGCTTTTCATAAATGGCTTTTATGATCTTTAAGTATGTTCCTTCTATCCTGACTTTCTCGAGGGTTTTTATTAATAAAGGATGCTGAATTTTGTCAAATGCTTTTTCTGCATTGATTGACAGATCATATGGTTCTTATCTTTTCTTTTATTAATGTGATGTATCACGTTGATGGATTTGCGAATGTTGAACCAGCCCTGCATTCCAGGAATGAATCCCGCTTGATCATGGTGAATAATTCTTTTTATATGCTGTTGAATTCGATTTGGTAGTATCTTATTGAGAATTTTTGCATCCATATTCATCAGGGATATTGACTTGTAGTTCTCTTTTTTTACCGGGTCTCTGTCTGGTTTAGGAATGAAAGTAATACTGGCTTCATAGAATGAGTCTGGAAGTTTTCCTTCCCTTTCTATTTTTTGGAATAGCCTGAGAAGGAAAGGTATTATCTCTGCTTTAAATGTCTGGTAGAATTCCCCTGGGAAGCCATCTGGTCCTGGACTCTTATTTGTTGGGAGATTTTTGATAACTGATTCAATTTCTTCACTGGTTATGGGTCTGTTCAAGCTTTCTATTTCTTCCTGTTTGAGTTTTGGAAGTGTGTGGGTGCTTAGGAATTTGTCCATTTCTTCCAGGTTGTCCAGTTTATTAGCATATAATTTTTCATAGTATTCCCTGATGATTGCTTGTATTTCTGAGGGACTGGTTGTGATAATTCCATTTTCATTCATGATTTTATCTATTTGGGTCATCTCCCTTTTCTTTTTGAGAAGCCTGGCTAGAGGTTTATCAATTTTGTTTATTTTTTCAAAAAACCAACTCTTGGTTTCAATTATCTGCTCTACAGTTTTTTTTTAGATTCTATATTGTTTATTTCTGCTCTGATCTTTATTATTTCTCTTCTTCTGCCTGGTTTAGGTTGTCTTTGCTGTTCTGCTTCTATTTCCTTTAGGTGTGCTGTTAGATTTTGTATTTGGGATTTTTCTTGTTTCTTGAGATAGGCCTGGATTGCAATGTATTTTCCTCTCAGGACTGCCTTTGCTGTATCCCAAAGCGTTTGAATTATTGTATTTTCATTTTCATTTGTTTCCATATTTTTTAAAATTTCTTCTCTACTTGCCTGGTTGACCCATTCATTCTTTAGTAGGGTGTTCTTTAACCTCCATGCTTTTGGAGGTTTTCCGGACTTTTTCCTGTGGTTGATTTCAAGCTTCATAGCATTGTGGTCTGAAAGTATGCATGGTATGATCTCAATTCTTGTATACTTATGAAGGGCTGTTTTGTGACCCAGAATGTGATCTATCTTGGAGAATGTTCCATGTGCACTTGAGAAGTATGTATATTCTGTTGCTTTGGGATGCAGAGTTCTAAATATATCTGTCAAGTCCATCTGATCCAATGTATCATTCAGGGCCCTTGTTTCTTTATTGACCGTGTGTCTAGATGATCTATCCATTGTTGTAGGTGGGATATTAAAGTCCCCTGCGATTACCACATTCTTATCAGTAAGGTTGCTTATGTTTGTGAGTAATTGTTTTATATATTTGGGGGCTCCCGTATTCGGCGCATAGACATATTTATAACTGTTAGCTCTTCCTGATGGATAGACCCTTTAATTATTATATAATGCCCTTCTTCATCTCTTGTTACAGCCTCTAATTTAAAGTCTAATTTTTCTGATATAAGTATGGCTACTCCAGCTTTCTTTTGGCTTCCAGTAGCATGATAGATAGTTCTCCATCCCCTCACTTTTAATCTGAAGGTGTCCTCAGGTCTAAAATGAGTCTCTTGTAGACAGCAAGTAGATGGGTCTTGTTTTTTTATCCATTCTGATACCCTATGTCTTTTGGTTGGAGCATTTAGTCCATTTACATTCAGTGTTATTATAGAAAGATATGGGTTTAGAGTCATTGTGATGTCCATAGGTTTCATGCTTGTAGCGATGTCTCTGGTACTTTGTCTCACAGGATCCCCCTTAAGATCTCTTGTAGGGCTGGTTTATTGGTGACAAATTCCTTCAGTTTTTGTTTGTTTGGGAAGACCTTTATTTCTCCTTCTATTGTATATGATAGACTTGCTGGATAAAGGATTCTCAGCTGCATATTTTTTCTGTTCATCACATTGAAGATTTCCTGCCATTCCTTTCTGACCTGCCAGCTTTCAGTAGATAAATCCATCACTAGTCTTATCAGTCTCCCTTTATATGTTAGAGCATGTTTATCCCTAGCTCCTTGCAGAATTTTCTCTTCATCCTTGTATTTTGCCAGTTTCACTATGATATGTCATGCAGAAGATCGATTCAAGTTACATCTGAAGGGAGTTCTCTGTGCCTCTTAGATTTCAATGCCTTTTTCCTTCCCCAGATCAGGGAAGTTCTTAGCTATGATTTCTTCAAGTACACCTTCAGCACCTTTCCATCTATCCTCCTCCTCTGGAATACCAATTATATGTAGATTATTTCTCTTTAGTGCATCGCTTAGTTCTCTAATTTTCCCCTCATACTCCTGGATTTTTTTATCTCTCTTTTTCTCAGCTTTCTCTTTTTCCATAATTTTATCTTCCAGTTCACCTATTCTCTCCTCTGTCTCTTCAATCCGAGCTGTGGTTGTCTCCATTTTATTTTGCAGCTCATTTATAGCATTTTTAGCTCCTCCTGTCTGTTCCTTAGTCCCTTAGTCCCAGAGAGCAGTAGATTCTCTGCTGTCCTCTATACTGTTTTCAAGCCCAGCGATTAATTTTATGACTATAATTCTAAATTCACTTTCTGTTATATTGTTTAAATCCTTTTTGATCAGTTCGTTAGCTGTCGTTATTTCCTGGAGATTCTTTTGCGGGGAATTCTTCCATTTCATCATTTTGGATAGTCCCTGGAGTGCTGTGGAACTGCAGGGCACCTCCCCTGTGCTGTCTTGAATAACTTGCGTTGGTGGGCGGGGCTGCAGTCAGACCTGATATCTACCCCCAGCCCACTGCTGGGGCCACAGTCAGACTGGTGTGTACCTTCTCTTCCCCTCTCCTATGAGCAGTATTCACTGTGGGGTGGCATGGCCCATCTGGGCTACTTGTACACCGCCTGGCTTGTAGTGCTCGGGTCTGGCGTATTAGCTGGAGTGGATCCGCAAGGTGCACAGGGGTGGGAGGGGCAGGGTCAGGTCACTTATCCTTCGGTGATCCACTTCGGGAGGGACATGCAGCAGCAGGAGGGAGTCAGACCAGCCGCCGGAGGGATGGATCCACAGAAGCATAGAGTTGGGTGTTTGCTCGGTGCAAGCAAGTTCCCTGACAGGAACTGGTTCCCTTTGGGATTTTGGCTGGGGGATGGGCGAGGGAGATGATGCTGGCAAGTGCCTTTGTTCCCCGCCAAGCTGAGCTCTGTCATCAGAGGCTCAACAACTCTCCCTCCCGTTGTCCTCCAGCTCTCCTGCTCTCTGAGCAGAGCTGTTATCTTATAACCTTCCAAATGTTAAGTCCCACTTGTTGTCAGAATACACTCTATCCGGCCCCTCCGCTTTTGCAAGCCAGACTCGAGGGTTCTGCTTTGCCGGTGGGCTGCCCCTCTGCCCTGGCTCCCTCCCGCCAGTCCGTGGAGCGCGCACCGCCTCTCCACCTTCCTACCCTCTTCTGTGGGCCTCTCATCTGCACTTGGCTCTGGAGACTCCATTCTGCTAGTCTTCTGGTGGTTTTCTGGGTTATTTAGGCAGGTATGGGTGGAATCTAAGTGATCAGAAGGACGCGGTGAGCCCAGCATGCTCCTACACCACCATCTTCCTCTGACAACCTTCCATTTGAAGATAAACTGACTTTAGTTCTTTTCAAGGCTGAGGATCCAACTGTCTGCCCTTTCATAGGAATTTGACCTTAATATTTGTAACTTTGTTGCTTTATTCTGTGCTTCTAAGCACGTACATCATCCTTTTTTCTAAATCTCTGAAGGAAATATCTTTTAAATCACCATGAGTTTTCCTAAGTGGAGAGTATTAAAAAAGTGGGGAAGTATAACTACACTGGAAAAACATGGCAAACACTACGTCAGATGGGTGATAAAGGCTAATATCTTCAGTGAAAAATTATTTTGATTTTACTATCATTGATATATGTGATAAGAATGACCTTCAACTTTGTAGTCTTCTTCCTAAAGCCTTGTAACCCCCCTGTAAACATAGAAGAACAAAAGAAAACAAAATGAAAAATGAAAAACATCAGAAAACCTCAGAGTTGTTTTACAAAAAACCTGACCAGTACTTCTCAAATACATCAACAGCATCATAAACAAGGATGTTTGAGAAACTCACAGAACAGAGGAAGCTCAACAAACATAATGATTAAATGTAAGGTAGTATCATGGATGGAATCCTGGAACAGAACTAGGGCATTAGAGCGAAACTAGGGAAATCCAAGTAAAGCGTTGGGTTTAGTTAATGGCATTATTACCAACGTTGGTTTCTTAGTTTTCACAAATGTATGATAGCAATGTAAAATGTTAACTAGGTGAAAGGTATTCAAGAGGTTTTTATACTCTCTTTGCAAATTTTCTGTCTACCTAATCCTATTCTAAAAATGTTTTAAGTTTATTTAAATTTTTTCCTTAAAACAGGAAATCAATAACAATGTAATAAACAGGCAAAATAGCCTCACATGTGTACTTGACAAATAGTACATTGATTATTAACAGGACTGCCACATGCATTTTATACTATGAAGTATTTTGTACTGTGGATTTACACGTTCTGAGTTAAGCTGTAATCAAATGGTAAGGAGAACACTTTGTCAAAATTACTCTTGACAGTCTATTAAACAACCACAAAATATGGAACATACTGTCTTATGTATACTACATTCATTGTAGAAAGTCATATCAATTCTTACAAATCCTTCATAGTCAATGTTCCTCCATGGTCCCTTTCCTAATAAATATAATCCTCCAATTTAATCTTCCTAACCACTTGAACAAACAGTGTTATTCATGTATTTCTCAATGATGTGGGAACTCTTTGGAGAATTTCCACTTTCCTTTCAAAGACATTAAAATGTGGGTTGATAACTTAAGATCTTACTGTGTTTATTCTCAGAGGCACACTATCTTTGAGAAAAATGCTGAATCATCATCTCTATGATTTTTCTTTATTTCCTGACGGTTCAAATGATTTCTAGCAGGTACACGTGTGACTCCACTGTTCCTCAGAATGTTGAATGCCTTTATTAGTATTTAGACTTTTCATGACCAAAAGGACAAATACTTTATTTAGGTAGGAAAGAGCTAGGTATTGGTATTTTTAATTGGAATAAAATCAGTGAACTATATAAAAGAAAAATTCATCTAAATATGAAAACTAGAAAAAAAATAAATATGAAAACTAGAAAATCATAGATGATCATCAAATTGATGTTTGGTCAGTTTAAACATTAACTTTGAAGCAATTACATCTAATCCTAGTGTTGCTATTGTGCCATTAAAGGAGGTACCATTATTTTGGTATATGATGTTGGTTATTATTTATCTTGACACTGAATTAAAAATCCTAAATGAAAATTCCAAAAATTCTTGATAAAACTATTAAAAATTAAAAATTTTATTAAGTAATAAAGAAAAATTAACCAAAAAGTTTAATCGCTTATTCAATATTGATAAAGAAAAAAGAATAATCAGAAGTTTCATCTATTAGTAAAGATTTTACCTAAGTTATATGAAGTAAAGATGTAGCAACTAAAATGGGCAAATTTGGTGTTGTTCATTGAATGTTACTGACTGTTGATCCTGCAGGCATATAGTACACTTACTTGGCACTCAATATCACATGGGTCCAATTGAGAAGTTCTCGCCAGCGGTGTGTGTAAATGATTTGTAACACTTCTTGGTCAAATGTTTAACTGATTGTACAAATCTCCAGACCTTTATTTTTCTTCCAGCAATGTGACAAACAATAGTCAAAATTGTGTTTGCCCCATCAGTCTGGTTCTACTTGTCACTCTGAAGTTCTACTGAATGGAGTTACTCTCTTGACTAGGTTGTCTTTTTGCATGAAAAAACAACCAGAAAATAAAAAATAAAAAAACAGAAAACAACTGTGTAATTGTAAGTCACTGAGAATTCAGAGTCCCTGGTTACCAATATCATAACTTTTGCTTAAACAGTGACAATACCATTTTTTAATTGAGGAAACACCATATAATTCTAGCCCTAAATAATTTACTATTTTAATTAACTACATTCACTGAACAAACTAAATAATTGCCAGGCTTTTCACTTCACAATGGATTTCAGGCACATAAGAAATTAAAAAAAACACATTGTTTTAAGCATGAAAAGTAGACATTTAGTTGTAAGACATTAGAGATAATATTCCAATTATAGTATTATCACACCCTACACTAAAGACCAGCATTGAGCTAACACCAATATTTGTACAAGTGAAATTAAGAGCATTCAAAAAAATTTGAAGAGCTAGGACTCATGTATATGCTTTGAGTAGGAAACTCAGTGTTTGCTTTGAAGGAATATTCAATGAATGTTTCTCCTCTACCAAAATCCTTCCTGTCTCGTCTTTAACCATCCATACTACACAGATAGAACATTTTTCTAAACTCCTACAATACTCACAGGGTATGTTAAAAAGTTAATGTATATTTTCTTTTATTTTAATCATTACTTTATCTGTAATTATCTGCAATAATCTCATCAATCTCATCTTTGGAGCACATTGGATAGCAAGACCAGAACCTTACGACTTTTTTCATAGCTTACCTTTCAAACTACTTCAAACAATCCTAGGTATTTTTTTTTTAAGCTGGAAGATTCAAATCTAACTTAAAATACATATTTTCCATGAAAACTTCTTAAACTAATTTCAATGTACTTAGATAAGGTTCTTATTTCTACACACATCTTCAATATTTCTATTCCATAAGTAGAGTATCAATTCAAATTTATTAACAAACTCTGACATCAACAAGTTTACTCATCTAAGTGTTATATTTTCTTTTTTTCTCTTGTATTCCACCATATTTCCTAAATTTTACCTCCATGTTCTAAATTCTAAAGAAGTCTTAACTACTAAATATAGGGATGTATATGGGTCTAATAAGGAGCATAGATAAGCCAGAAAATCCTATAGGTTGATTAAATTTGGAAAACAGGTTTAACTTGATCAAATATTCTTTATCAAGTATGCTTTTTAAAGGTAAAAATTTTCAATCTGGGAATTACATAAAATAGGTTATTAAAATCTCTCAAACACATGTGAAAAAATTTCAACTCATTTACAGAGAAATGAAAATTAAAATCACAATTAGATTCAATTAAAAACCCACCAGATTAACAAACATTTAAACAGATCTGAAAATGCTGAATATGGATTAAAATGTGAGTACTATGAGTACAAGCTACTATACTACTTGGGAACATTATTTGAGAGATTTTAAATTATATAGATTCTACAGAAGAGTAATTCAATTTCTATACACATATATTCTAGAAAAGCATTTGTTCATGTGTACCAGAAGATACGTACAAAAATGGTTTTAGTAAGATTTTTGTAAACTAGTCTGAACCTATATGAACCACTCATAGAATGGGCAAATTTTTATTATATTCAAGCAATGTAAAATTACATAGTATAAAAATAAAGAGGAGAAATATTCCTCTATTCTTTTAGATTCTGTGCCTGGGTCTAAGATTTTAACTTACATAAAATAGACTAACATAAAAAAAAGCATGCTAATTTTCTTTAATATTTTTATGTGTACAAAGGAATTTTCCTGAACTACCTGTTAGGACCAAGAGCTTATGTACGTTTTAAACAAAGTAATGATAAATTTGTGGAGAAATGACAAGGCAAAGAAATTTAAGCTAGGGGCAGTAAATTGTGGGAAAGTGGCTGCATATATATTGGTGAAATTAATGCAAGATAAGGGTTATTTTATAGATTTTTTTGAATAGGTAAAATTTGGCATCATCTGTCAGAATCCAGTAATAAGAATTTTCTTTCCCCGGCCCAGAGAGGGCACCTTTCTCATGGTGAATTTTATGACATGCTTTTAGGTAGAAAGGAGGAGTTCTGAGAGCTCTTCCTGTGTCTGCTAGACCTTCAGTGCCTTCAGCTCAAAAAATTCAACATGCTAAGTCACATATTTTGGGCATTACATGTTTTGAATCCCCTTAAAAGTGATGGTTAATTTTATGTGTCAAGTTGATGGCTGAGAGATGCCCAGATTACTGATAAAACATTTCTGGGTGTGTCTCTGAAGATTTTTCTGGAATACGTTAATATTTGAATTAGTAGACTGGATAAAGAAGATCACCAATGCTGGTGGCACCGTCTGATCATGTGAGGGCCTGAATAAAACAAAGAGCAGAGGACGGGTAAACTTTCTGGCTGCATAAGCTGAGACATCTATCTTGTGGCCTCAGAAGCCAGCACTCCTAATTCTAGGGCCTTTAGATTCAAACAGTGACTTAACACCTTTGGCTCCCCTGATCTCAGGCCTTTGGACTAGAACTGAATTACACCACCTGCCTTTCTGGTTTTCCAGCTTCCAAGGCTTCCTATTGTGGGACCTCTCAGTCTTCCTAATAGTGTGTGCCAATTCCTATAATAAATCCCTCTCTCATTTCATATCTCTTTCATTTCATATTGTTGCATATTGTTGCGTATTAAAGTTTTCCAGAAAAACAAAAACAGTTTATGTATGTTGTGTGTAGATATATGTAGATACTACATAAATTAGTTTTTGAATTCTTCTCCAATGCCAGAATACATTTTTAAAAATCTATATATAGAAATAGAGAAAAGAGAGATTCTATTTTTGTTTCTCTGAAGAATCCTGATATAGGCACTACAGAATAATATAAAATAAGCTGGCAATACTTTGCGTAGGAAGCAAAGAACACAATTTTACATAGTAAAATCTACATAGTGTAGATTAATTTATATAAATTTTAAGACAAGGCAAACTAAAATAGTGTTGTTAATTGATAAATACATAGTAAAATAAAAAATCAAGAGAATTATTGCAAAGATCAGGAGAGTGATCATTTTTGCAGGAAGAAATATTTTGGAAGAGAGGCATACAAAAGGTTCAAGTACTAGAAATACTCTCTTTTTTGAACAAGGGGATGATTATATGGATATCCATTAATACTTACATACATGAGACATATATATATTCTTGTGTTCATATAGTATTTATCACAATAGTAAAAATCAACCAGCTTGAATTGTATATGATGTAGGCTAGAATAACAACAAAAAGGGTGGAGGGGAGTAAGAAAATAATTATTAATATACAGAAAAGTATTGGTTTATTTTCCTGGGATCTTGATAAAACATCTATTAGCTAAATATTTCTTGGCATAGTTCAAATTTATAAAGGGCTTAACAAATGAAATTGACTTCTATAATAAAGAGACAAGATACCTGAAGAGCCACAGCACAGACAGCTTAATTGGGTTTCATTAAGATTTTGATTATATTGGCATATATAGTTATGCAATGTGGCATATGATACTCAGACTATCAGGCTAGTAAATGACTTCAGAATTAACTGTGGCTTTTGGAAATTAGGTGATTAGTGATTTAAGAGCAAATGGAAATAAAAGAAAATGGAAAAGAAATAAAGGAGCACTTGGGGAAATTTTGTGTAGTCATTGTAAGACATTAATCTTTGCCATATTATTTTTCTCTCACTTAAATTATGCTCCCCATTTAAAAAAAATGAATATAGATATTGTAGACTTCAAATATTCATTTATGTACTATATATAAAAGGCTTTTTATTATTTTTATAGACCTGAAAGTACAAGCAATATTCTTAGTTTTATAGATGTTGTTCCATAGGTAGTCAGTGCCTACCTCCCAAAGGCTTCTTTAAGGATCCATGAGGAGTTTATTCCTAAATTAAAATGTAATCTTAGAGTAAAATTCAAAATGACATTTTAAGCCCATTTTCCTTTTTTCACCTATTTTAGCCAGTAGAAGATGTAAATTTTCTATTGCATAACCATTTCTAAAGGAAGAAGACATTATATTTACATGCATTTTGCATAGCATAAACTAAAAAAAAAAAGTATACCTTGTGTTTAGCATATATAATGCATTTTCTATATATTGCTCTCTATTTCTTATGTGTGCTTTCAGCAAATAATACATGTATGAGCTGTGGTGATTTTTCCCCCATCAATACTGGTCCTATTGATCCAGAAAAATATTCTCTCACACACACAAATACTGGTATATAAAATGGAGAGATAGTATTCAATAATATGGCAGAATAAACAATACAAATAACTTCTCTAAAAGACGCATAGGAATTCTGGCTTTAGAACTTAGAAGAAGACACTTAGGTGAAAAATATTATAAATATCCCCTCAATTATATGAATGAGTTCACATGAAAGTAAACAAAATCCCCAGATGCCAAAAATGAAGAGGAAGCCAAAACCAAAGTGGCTGCATGGATACAGTAATGGAGGCATTGGGGGTCCATGAAGTGTGAAGTCAGAACTGAAATGCCAGAATAATGCCAACAGAGAGGCATCTACTGCCAGTAGAGGGATATAATGAGAAAAATCACGTGCCTGCCCTGAGCTCCAGTTGGAAAATAGGTACCCATGAAATTGTGACTAAAATCTGCTTTTTCACGAGCTTATAGTTTCGGAGATCCTTGCCAAGCAAGACCAAGATAACTTAGTTATACAATGACCCTCAACCATGGCTGCACAAAATTTGTACATATAAAGCTTAACAACATTAACATTATAAAATTAGCACAAAAATGAATGTGCTACAATGAAAGAATGAGAAGATTTAGACTCCCAGAGTTTTCAGATAATGGACTTTTGGAATATAGAGTATGAAAAATATATTTTGAAATTTAGTAGATAAAAAAATAAAAATATGAGAAGGAAGAAAATAACAGAATAAGCTCCCCAAATAACTAAGTACATTATTTAAATTATCAAATACAACTTACTAAAATAACAAATAGGATTATTGATGTTGTATATTCAGTGGATTGATAAAAAGCTTAGATACAACTAAAGACTGATTAGCTCAAAAGTAATATAGAAGGGATTATCTATACCAGCACAGATAGAAGATCAATAAAAAAATAAAAATTAACATGTAGAAGAGACAGAAAAGGTTAAGAATGCTAATAGTCGTTCTAGAGAAATGGACAAGAAAATGGAGACACTATTCAAATAAATGATAGTTGATATTTTCCTAGAATCAATGAAATATGTGAATTTCAAGATATAAAAAGCACAAGATCTGTAATGAATATTTATATACATGGTAATAAAACTTTAAGGCACCAAGGGCAAAAAAATTTTATTTTCAACTTTCAAGTGTATAATAAATTCTTAATTATAACCCATACTATACATTAGATCCCCAGAACGTATTCATCTTTATAACTGGAAGTTTGTACATTTTAAGCAACATCTTAGTTCACCCACCCCCAAGTTCCTGCTAATCACCATGCTAGTTTCTGCTTCTATGCGTTCTACATTTTATGTTACACATACGGGTGATATAATACAGAATTTGTCTTTCTCACTTAGCCTAGTGCCATCAAGGTCTATCCATGTTGTTGCAAATAAAAAGTTCTCCTTTCTCAAAGCTGAATAATATTCCATTGAATATACATACCATTTCTTCTTTGTGCATCCTTTGATAGGAAATTAGGTTGTTTACATATCTTGACTATTGTGACTAATACTGCAGTGAACATGGATGGGCAGATATCTCTTGAAGATCCTGTTTTCATTCACTTTGGATATATATCCAGAAGTGGAATTGCTCTATCATATGGTATTCTTGTTTTTAATTTTTTTAAAGGACCCTCCTTACTGTTTTCCATAGAGGCTGTATCAAGGAAATACTAGCCTGGTAAACTCATCTTGGAGTATTTCCTTCTCTTCATGTTTGAAAGAATTTGAATGGACTGACATTAATTCTTGAAATGTTTCATGGGATTCACTAAGGAAGCCATCTGATATTGGGCTTTTCTTTGTTGGGAGGTTTTTGACTACTGAATAAATCTCTTTACTAGAAAGTGGTCTGTTCAGATTTTCTATTTCTTTTTGATTTAGTCTTGATAGATCATTTCTTGGAATGATTCTATTCTGTTGTCCAATTTTTTACTATATAATTGTTCATAGTCCCTTATAATTCTTTTTTGTTTCTGTGATATTAGTTGTAATATCTCATCTTTCATTTCTGACTTTGAGTTCTCTCTCTTTTTTTCCCCTTAGTCTGGCTAAAGGTTTGCTAATTTTGAACCAAC
The DNA here is from genome assembly GCF_046562875.1 of Panthera onca. Classification (NCBI taxonomy): domain Eukaryota; kingdom Metazoa; phylum Chordata; class Mammalia; order Carnivora; family Felidae; genus Panthera; species Panthera onca. The sequence continues at coordinate 72,615,961 of NC_138339.1, read as the reverse complement.
TCTTAGTTTCATTAATCATTTCTATTGTCTTTTTTAGTCTCTATTTATTTCCACTCTGACCTATTATTTCCTTCCTTCTACTAACTTAGGTTTTGTTCTTTTTCTAGTTCTTCGAGGTATAAAGTTAGGTGGTTTGAGATTTTTCATTTCTTGATATATACTATGTCTTTTGATTGGAAAATGTCAATTTACATAAAACGTTTATTGATACTTATGGGCTATTGCTATTCTGTTAATTTGTTTTCTGGCTGCTTTGTAAAGCTTCTTTTACTTTCTCCTTTATCATGATCTTTTTCCCTTTGTTATTTGATATTTTTCCACAGTGGTATGCCAGTATTCTTACCTTTTTATCTTCTGTGTATCTACTACAAGTTTTTACTTTGCGATTACCATCAGGTTTACGTAAATCTAGTTATAACAGTCTAAGCTGATATCTATTTAAGTCTGAACACATATTAAGTTCTATATTATTACCCCTCCTCCCACACACACATTTTTATATTTTTAGTGTCACAATTTATAACTTTTTACTTTGTGTTCACTCACAGATTATTTTAAAGTTATTTTTGCTACTTTTGTCTTTTAACTTTCATGTTAGATTTGTAAGTGCTTTACTTGCCACCATTAATTACATTATTCTGAATTTAACTATATATTTACCTTTATATATTTAACCATTTATTCTGAATTTCACTATGTATTTATCCTTTCATGTTTTCTTTTTCCTACTTAGTCCTTTCTTATTTTATCTTGAGGAAATCCCTTTAACATTTCTTGTAACGCTAGTCTAATGGTGACGAAGTCTTTCAGCTTTTACTTAGCTGGAAAACTGAGACTTTCTGTTTCAATGTATTTTCTCATTCAAACAATGTATAGGAGTCACTCAATTTATAGATTTATTTCAGTGATAATTTCCCTATGTACAACTGTACCTTTAGTGTGTTTGTGAGAAAAGGGGAGTTTAGGAATCTCCTATGTTACCATCTTTCAAAAATCCCTCCTTTGGGGAGCTGTCCAGCTCAGGTGGTAGAGCATATGACTCTTGATCTCAGGGTCATGAGATTACTTAAAAAAAAAAATTGGGGTGCTTGGGTGACTCAGTCGGTTAAGTGTCCAGCTCTTAGACACTTTTGGCTCAGGTTAGTGAGGTTAGCCAGCTTAGACAGGTTTTGGCTCAGGTCGTGCTCATGGTTTCGTGAGTTTGAGCCCTGTGTCAGGCTCTGCACTGACATTGTGGAGCCTGCTTGGGAGGCTTTGTCTTTTTTTCTCTCTGCCCTTCCCCTGCTCATGCTGTCTCTGTCTCTCTATCAAAAAAAAAAATTAAATAAAAATATTTTTAAAAATCTTGTTTCAAAAGGTTTTAAATTAGCCATAAAGGAAAGGCATTTTAAAGAGAAATTATGATGATTAGACTTACAGCAGACTAACAATTACAAGAATAGATGATAATTCAAACACTGGGGGAAAGTTCCTACAAATGCAGAGAATATAACCATCCATAATTTTATACCTATTTAATTTTTACTTAATGAAAAGTTGAAGAGAATTTAGACAAATTGTTGATTGAGTCTACCACTTATTAACCCTCAATACTAAATGTTTAATAAATTTACTTCACTATAAATAAAAAAGGGAAGAAATAAGGAATAGTGAGCAAAGGAACTGGTATGTATGTAATGTAAACATATTACATATGAAATGCTAATATCCAATATATGTTGGGTGTGGAATATAACATAAAAGTAATATATACAGGAATAACATGTATCACAGAAAAAAATGATTAGTTTTGAGAAGTTCTAATGGCCTCACATACTTCTTAAGGATAGTGGAACTAGTGGTGAGTATGTGTGTGTGTGTGTGTGTATGTGTGTGTATATGTATATCAGTATATGTGTGTTACCCATAAATACTTACAAATAAAATAGAGTGTATAGTTCTAAAACCATTAGAAGGAGGAAAAAGGAAAAATGTATTAAATCCAAAGAAAGCAACAAAAGAGATTAAGATATTACAAAATAAGATTATAGCAGGAAGTCGCAAGCATTTATCATTGTGATACCTGTAAATGGTAGAAATTTTCCAGTTAAGTACAGAAGTCATAGGAGTAAATAAAAAGAAACAGAGACAAACTTTGTACTATTTATAAACATAAATTAGAATGTCAAAGACTGGAACTGAAAAGACAAAAGACAATTAAACTCATCAAATAGCAATGAAAATAAATGGTATAGTGAGGTTACTATTAGACCAAATAAATTTTCAAGCAGAGAGTCATCATGCTATAATAAGATATAATTTGTAGTTTGTATTTGCATATTTTATCATCATCTCCCTCAATCTTTTGACAAATATAATAAGTAATATAGTCTCAAAACACATGAAGAAAGAATGGACAGAATTCAACCGATATCAACAAATTAGCCATCAACCCTATTCATATAAAAAACTGGACACATTTTAAGCCTTAATGCAAGACTTAGAAATTTTCAAAGACCACATTTTGTGATCAAAATTCCAAGTTTCTAATTCTTTCATAAATTTCTTGGGAAGCATTCTTGATTACAGCAATACCTGAGTTCTTAAATACTTAAAAACTTTTTCAATTGCTTTCATTCTGAAAGCAAAGGTTGGCTGAATATAAAACCCTTGGTTCATAAAAAAATACCATTAAGTTAAATATATAGAACAAGGTTACTATGAGAAGTTAAAAAAAATCTAGTAAATTAATAGAATATTTTAATTTATACCACAAAGAGAAATCATAATGTGATTAGGAAATTCAGCACCTGTTTTATTTTTATGAAAAAGAAGAAACTTAGAGAAAAAAAATAAACCTGAGATTTCCCAGTTGAATAAAATCCATCAGCAAACAACAGTGACAAATAAATAATTAAAATATTTATTTAAAATCAGAAGTAAAAATACATGCTCGAGTGTTTTCATTACTGCCTTTCAATATTTTATTTGAGGGATTAGGTAATGTAAATTACAAGAAAAAGAAAAATTATAAGCTATTAAAAAAACCTCATTACTTACAGATATCTTTATTCTAACAGAAAATTAAATAGAATTTATAGACATTTATTTGAATTTATTAGGTCAATATGCAATCAATTACAGCTTCATTATATAAAATGAATTATTTTTCAGTATCCTAGAAACAAAAATAGAAGCCACATAATTGAAGAATAATTGCATTTTTCTAAAAGTAAAGATATTGGGGGGCACCTGGGTGGCTCAGTTTGTTAAGTATCTGACTCTTGATTTCAGCTTAGGTCATGATCTCAAGGTTCATGAAATTGAGCTCCATGTCAGTCTCCATGCTCACAGCATAGAGCCTAATTGGGATTCTCTCTCTCTCTCTCTCTCTCCCTCCCTCCCTCTCTCCCTCTCTCTCCCTCTCTCTCCCTCCCTCCCTCTCTCCCTCTCTCTCCCTCTCTCTCCCTCCCTCCCTCCTTCCCTCTCTCCCTCCTGCCCAGCTCCCTCTTTGTCTCTCAAAATAAACTTTCAAAAGCAATAAAAACATTAGGTTGCTGATGACTACATTTAACAAAGCTGTGTAAAATATTTTTGAAGAATATATGATTTTATGAAAAGACATTACAATGGAAAAACAAAAAGGAGAAAGAGGAGGAGGAAGACAGGGAAGGAGGAGAGTGTACCATGTAATGAATGGAAACACTACCATATACATACCATTGCACTCCAAATTCACCTATAAAGTTAGTGTCATTCCATTTATAATGACAACAGGTTATACTCATGAAAATTGTAAAGCTCATGCTAAAATACATGTGGAATGGACAAGAACCAAAATTTTTGGAGACAGAAATGAAGAAATTTGCTATCTCAAGAATAAATTGATGATACTTAAATTTACATAGTACTTTTTAGCTGCCAACATTATTGTTTAATGTTTACATTTAGGGGAGCCTGACTTCAGCTCAGGTTATGATCTTGCAGTTGGTGGGTTTGAGCCTCACATTGGGCTCTGTGCTAACAGCTCAGAGGCTGGAGCCTGATGTGGGTTCTGTGTCTCCCTCTCTCTCTCTCTGCCCCTCCCTTACTCATGCTCTGTCTTTCTCTGAAAAATTTTTAAAAATTAAAAATTTAAAGTATTATTACTCTCCACAACAATTAAATAAGTTCTCCACAACAATTATATAAGTTATAAAATCCCTATCTTTTAGATGAGGAAACAGTGATACGGAGGACAGATAATTTGTCCATTTTCACACAGTGGTAGAGACTGAATTTAAATCTGGACCTTTTGGTTGTATAGTCTTGTTCATAATTATTATATTAATAAATGTCAAAACATTACTGAACTTTGAACATTATTGCAAAATGTTGTATTAAGCAGGTATAAACAGAGATGCTAATTGATCAGAATAGAAAGCCTGGAATTTGGCTAAAAGATGTAGGAATGTTTACTATGTAGCAAAGATGGTTTTTAAAAAAAAATAATGTTTATTTTTGAGAGAGAGAGACAGTCACAGAGTGTGAGCTGGGGAGGAGAAGAGAGGGAAAGAGACACAGAATCCGAAGTGTATCCAGGCTCTGAGCTGTCAGCACAGAGCCTGACGCCGGGCTCAAATTCATAAACCACGAGATGAAGACCTCAGCTGATGTCAGATGCTTAACTGACTGAGCCACCCAGGCACCCCCAAAGATGGTTTTGAGTAATCAGGATTGGAAGTAAGGTTTGAACAATTTGATAAAAAAATTCCTTGGACAATTCAAAATTACTTGCAGGTAAATTCAAGGCTGAAATATATAAAGTAAAATTTAAAATGTCGTTATAATTTTAAAAATTTTGTTTTGAAAAGGATTTTTAACACTGACTCAAAAACAAGTAGGAAGAAACTGATTATTATAACCATGTTAAATGGAAAACATCTGTGTTTCTATAGCTACCAAAAAAGGACAAGAAACAAGTAACAAACTAGAAGATATTTGCTACATGCATCAAAAGTTTTGGTATTCAGAATATTTCTTTTACAAACCACAAATGAATAATAATGATTATTATAGAATTATTTTTATGTAATAAAATTATAATTTTACTTTTTTGTATTTACATATACTTTATTATAATTTAATGTTTATATTTACATGTTACTACTTATAATATTTTAATAATTACATTATTAAAATTATAATGTATAAAATATAAAGTATAAGTTTAAAAGATATACCTGCATATGTGCTGAAGTAGAGATGTATAATATATTATGGCAACATCATTTAAAAAACTGAAATAATTGGAAACAAATCAAATGCCCATTGCCAGAAGAATTTTAATGGAAATGTGGTATAATAGATAAATGTCATAAACCAACTTGGAAAATTATACAAAACTATTATAATGTATTTAACTCTACATTACAAACATAGTAAATGTTTATGGATACATACATATGTATTAAAAGTTTGAGAACACATGTGGAAATGCAAAATTAATAATAATAGCCTTTTCTGTGGAGAGATGAATAACGTGGAAAGGAAATGGGATGGGGAGTATTAAAGTAGCCTCCATATGTTGTGTGCTTTATATCTGATGCTGGTTTGTAAACCACAGTAGTGTACAATATAGACTTTGGCATTTTTTTTGAGAAATTAATAATGTAAAATAGAATATGCTCTTTCGTTAAAAATTCATTAAGAGTTGGGGTGCCTGGTTGTCTCAGTTGGTTGAGTGTCTGACTTTGGCTCAGGTCATGATCTTGCAGTCAGTGAGTTCGAGTCCCGCTTCTGGCTCCCTGCTGACAGCTCAGAGCCTGGAGCCTGCTTTGGTTTCTGTCTCCCTTTCTCTCTCTGCCCCTACCCACCTCACGCTCTGTCTGTCTCTCTCTCTCTCTCTCTCTCTCTCTCAAAAATAAATAAACATTATTTTTTTTAAATTTGTTAATGGTTGTTAATTTAGGAAGAAAGAAGATTTAAAAAAAAAAAACTCCTAAGTGATACAATTTATTAATGTTGCAGTAAAACCCTTCAGTGTGTCTAATAATAGGACTATCGGCTTTTTGTCTGCCTTCTGCAGTCTCTATGCGGTCAAATTGTAGTTAAGGTGGTAACTGAGTATTGCCATATACTGATACCTGAACCATAACTGGGATGATTTTGAGATAAAAAGTAACACCATGGTGTTTTTTTTTTAAATAATTGTTGCTTATTCTAATACTTTTCAAATAGAGATGAAAATTAAATGAGGATGTTTCTTTACAAGCAACATATTTCCAACTAAACTTTTAACTCTGGGTTCATCTAATACTCAAATTTAACAAAGTACAACTTGTACAATGAATCAGAGATAATCATTAATTACTGCATGCTCTAAAATGGGTGTTATCTTTGTGTAATTGTTTTTATTTATGGAGAAAATGGAATATTTGCACTTGTCTGTAGGAAGGCTAAATCTCATACAGATCAAATGACTTAGAAGATACTGTTATCACAAAGGAATAAAGTACATTTGCCTAAAATATATTTGTTTTTAAGTGCCCAAGCTGCCATCTTTAAAGTCTTGTGTCACCACTATCCCCAGCCTAACACCTTCCACCACATACACACACACTTGCTTCATTCTTTGTCACTTACCTGCAGTTTCTATCTGAGGTCTTAAATCATCCTTCTTTAGTTTCCTATTTCACAAAAATGCATAGCCTTTTCTAAAGTCTGTCATCTCCATGTCTCTGAGGACCATCACCTACAATAATTCCGGCATCTTAAGTACCACAGTCTTTCAATTAATCTCTCATCCTTACAACATGTTTTGCAAACTCATTAGGAACTTCCAACCACTGATTACACAATTATTTTTTTTTATTCTTTCCATCTCTTCACAGCCAGATTTAAAAAATAAGCTCTATATACTTATCTCCCACTTATTCTCTCTTAATCTGGAATCCCTTCCTATGAAACTTAAATCCTACCATTTTACTGAAACTATTCTTATGAATATAACCAACAACATTGTCACCAAACCCAAAGAATGCTTTCAATCCATATCTTCATTGAATATTCAAACTTATTAAACATAAACACCTTTACATAAATTCATACCTGTAACAATTTTAATGGCATCCTACATGTTTATATATTAACTTATCCAAACATAATTTCCTTATCTTAGTATTCTGTCCACTAGGTTGCAATATTCATTACCTTCAATTTTGTACAATTTTCCAGGTCATTGACAGTGACTTCTATAATGTTGAATAAATTTTGGCTGCTACTGCTTACCATTTCTTTCTTGAGGTCTGTCTTGGCTACTGTAACACCAAACTTTCCTGATTTTTCTCCTACACCTATGGGTTTTCCTTCTCTGTCTCCTTAACACTCCTCCTCTTATAACTAATTATACATGGTGAAATTCCTTAGAACTGTACCCCAAATCGACTTTTCTCCTCAGGCTAATCTCTCTACATAGATGATATTATCCACCCTAATAGTTTTGATTATGAACAATATGATAAGGGCACCAACACTCAGGTATCATTAATCTGAACCTCCCTTTTGGCACATCTCATTATGATGGCTTAGATGAACATTTACTCATTATTTTAAAAAAGATTTGTATCTTCTTCCAAACCCCTTCCTCGTCTACTATACAGCCTGATGGAAATATAGTGGGACAAAACTCCAAAAGAATGTTGATTATGCATATTTAAAAATCTTAAAATATTTAAAATTTTGGATTGAATAGTGCATTGCTAGAGATTTTTTTCTAAAAGCAATATACTTTCTATGCCTACTTTCATATATTTTAAAATATTTCCATATATTTTATATATTTGTCATTATTATATATTTCTATTTTATATGTCATGGATAAATACATAAAACATTGTAGTCTTAGTGAAAAGTTGCAGAATTCTAGTCTTCATCAGTAGGGGTTTGGTGGAGCTATTTTGGTTTACAGAGACTAAAAAATAGTAAAACAAAACAAAAAAATTGTTTTTAAACAAAAATATTAATGACTATATAATATATATGATGTATTACTAACCAAAAAAGTAGTGTTCAAATGAATTTATAGAACATTCATCTTAACAATATGAGAACAATCCTTTTTCTAATGAACATAGGAGTACCATTTTCTTTTATTATAAAGCTATCTATTTTGGTGAAAACAATGTTAGACCTTAACTGATCACTCAATTTATAAAAGCCAGCAAGAAGTTAATGAGTTTTTTAAAATGTTTATTGATTTAATTTTGAGACAGGGAGTGAGCAGAAGTTGGGGAGGGAGAGAATCCCAGGCAGGCTACATGCTCAGCATGGAGCCTCATTCAGCACAAAGTCCCACTGTGGTGCTGGATCTCACCACCATGAGATCATGACCTGAGCTGAAATCAAGAGTTCGTTGCATAACTGGCTGAGCCACCCAGGACCTGCAAGAAGTTAGTGAGTTTTTACTTGTGAATTATTTTTCTAGTTTTCTCTAGTTTGGAAGATGAACAGTAGAGAGTCTCATTCCTTTCCATCATGGAGCCAATACTGGAACTGCAGTTGGTTTGTAAGAAGAATGTAGACCTGACTTAAAAAAGACTTTTGATTATGAATATAAATCAAAACTACCCTCCACAGTGAAAGGCAACCTTTAGTGTGGGTATTAAAGTACTATTTGGGGCACCTGGGTGGCTCAGTCTGTTAAGCTTCCAACTTTGGCTCAGGTCATGATCTTGTGGTCTGTGAGTTCAAGTCCCGCCTTGGGCTCTGTGCTGACAGCTCGGAGCTCCAAGCCTGGAGCCTGCTTTATATTCTATGTCTCCTTCTCTCTCTGCCTCTCCCCCTCTCGTACTCTGTCTCTCTCTCAAATGTAAATAAACATTAAAAGCTTTAAAATAAATAAGTAAATAAATAAATAAAATACTGCCTTATATATAAACCTAACTACAAAGTTAAATATGTCAACTGCTTTGTATATAAGAGGTAGTTCTATTTTTTGAGAAGAATTATTGCTTACTTCCTAAGAATCATTTTGACTATTACTGTGTAGAACCTATATATGGGATTGCTAACTAAGAATTGAATTACTGATACTGACACATTAATGTTAGCAGTTTAAAAAAATATTTTCTCATCCTTTTCCCTCTATTATTTTGATAATATTTCTATTCCTGTGGAATAAACTAGTTAAAGTATACTTTTAAATAATTTGTTTCAGTTTCACTCACAAAAAATAAAAATTATGAGGTATTAACAGAGGCAGTTATATAAAAAAATACCATTTTGGGGTGTGTGTGTGTGTGTGTGTGTGTGTGAACTTTTTTCCTTTCTTGAAAGATGACCAAATTCAGAAAACAACAAAAAGTAAGCTGTAGCTACTCTAATCACCTATATCCAGAAGTTCAAAATATTTTTACCTCTACTGCTTGCTACAAATTTATTCAGACTAGAATTGCCAGAGCCAAAATCTGAATTCTGCTTTGAAAGTCAGTGAAGGGGAATTAATGTCCAATTTGATCTGTTAAATTAATTAAAGTGACCATTAGACTGATGTGGTTCTGATGCTGTGGTGGCCTATGTAAATAAGCAAACCAAATTCTAAGCCTGTAATGCCTCCAGTTTACCAAACCAAAATGCTAAGGACAACACATCACAAACAGCTAGGCTTTAAGCTGTGGTCAATCAATAATTTCCTTACACTGCTTCTGCCTTTTCTCTCTAAAAGTCACTCTGCTAACACCCATCGCTGCCAATGGGACACTCTTAACCACTTCCTGTTTGGAGCTACCCATTTAAATAAATTTTTGCTCAATTAAACTCTTAAAAGTTTTAATATGCCTCAGCTTCTCTTTTAGTAGTTCTGGAATCAGAAGAGGGAACTTAGAGTGACCGCTGAGAGCCCCCAGGAGCAAGGAGCAACCAGGCTTGAGTACCTGCTCAGCCTCTGGGGCAGCATTAGTCCTCTGTAGCGGGTGGGTGAATTTCTGCTAGTTCCTGGATCCTAGTTCTACAACTTTTGCATTATGAGTTTTCAAACTCTGAGCACTGCTTTTTCCACACTGGGTTCAGAAGCCACCACAGTGAGGCTGAGTCTGACTTGAAAACCAGACTGGTTATAGACTTGGATGGGTCTGACTTAGAACCCGACTGATTCTGGGTATCGGTTCCAGAGTCAGACTGAGTGGGACAAAGAAACAAGTCTCGTTGAGGGGTCAGACTGGGTATGACTTAAATTGTATCCCAGTACAGTTATTGTTGAAGGTGAGGAGAACTGTTGGGGCAGCCAACTCACTCCAGAGCTTGTAGACAGAAACCTGGGAAAACTGACAGAAGCTGGCAAAAGGTAAGATTTTTTTTGAGAGAAAGAGAGAGATGAACACAATCTGGGGAGAGGCAGAGCGAGAGAGAGAGAGAGGATGAACATTTTCTTTTAATGTTAATTTTTCAGAGAGAGAGCAGGTGCAGGTGGGGGAGAGGCAGAAAGAGAAGGGGACAGAGGATCTGTCAGGGACAGTGGGCTCTGCACTGACAGCAACCCTGATGTAGGGCTCAAACTCGTGAACCCTGAGGTCATGACCCTGAAGTCGGGCACTCAATTGACTGAGCCACCCAGGTGCCCTGAGAGGGAATGAGTATCTTAAGCAGACTTCACACCAGTGAGATGAGCCCAATGTCAGGTTCTGCACAACTATGAGATAGGGACCTGAGCCAAGATCAGAAGTCAGAGGGTTGGCTGACTGAGCCATTCAGGTGCCCCAAAGATAAGAATTCTTAATGATGTCAACTCTCCCAGATGTCTGTGGTGCCTGGTCTAGAGAGGAAGGAAAAATTTCACCTTGTCTCTTCTTTTCCTAATTCAGATTGTCAGGAAAAAAAAAATTAGTTATTGATCCTTTCTTTCCCAGAGACAGCTATTGCCATATAGTTTGTCTTGTTTTGTGCTCTGAGAACTTGGCTTGCCAACTGTCAGGTTGGGGATCCTCAAAATATGGCCAGACACAAATGTGGGTTGCATTCCATTTGCAGCTGGAGTCTTAACTGTTTTTCAGCTCTCAGGAAAATTGCCCAAGTCTTTCTTTTGGTTATCTTTGGGAGTCTGTGCCAGGAATATTTACTGTTTGCCATGGCTAAAACCCACAAGATACTGAATTTTTTTTTCTTTTAAGTAGCTCTGTGGTCAGAAGTTGGCCAAATTGGAAGCTGATATTTAGGATCTGATAGGAACTTTTAGACCTTCTTGCCTAAAACTAAAATGAAACTATGTACCCAAAGAGAAAAAAAAATTATGAATCCATTTTGGAAGGATTTCTTAAAACTTTCCAAACAAACGCAGCTCTAAATCTAGAACATAGGAATCTTTTGATTTCCATCTTAGTTGACGATCTCTCTGGTATAAAAAAGCGAATTGAAGATAATGTAGTCAGATGGGCTGAATCAATTTCTTCACATCATCCAGGTTTCAATAGAATTCGTTGAGGAATTAAAAACAACTGTTTGTCTTACAAATTGAATCTTCAGAAGAACATAAATGTTACTCTAGAAACTATTCAAAGCCCACCTATCCTTTGTACTAATCCCGAAACACCTGCTGCTCTTCCCAAAAGACTTGCAAATATTGTAAAATAGACAGTATCTATGTCTATTTAGGTAAATTATAAATGTGTGATATTTTTCTAACTCTAGATGTTATTGCCAAAATTAATTTGTAAAGAGCTCTATTTAATTGGCTTAAAGACAAATAAGTATACAAATCAGGTATACTCTCAGAAATAAACTAACACGAATGTTTTTCAAGTTCCGGTGATATAGGATAATCTTCAGTAAATAAAAGCTAGTTTAAGTTTGTTGGTTTAATAAAAACAGAAATGTTTTTAGAGTTAGCAGCATTAAATACAATACTTTTATTCCACGTAGGTTTCACTGAAAAGCAAGATCATTTCCAAATAAGATAAAATACTGAAACATTAGTTACTGATCACAGGTTTATTCAGTTTTGGCTTTCTTTTACAGAGGAACTAAAGATATCTGGGTGTATTCTTAAACATGTTTTGTGTTACATTGAAAACTATACTGTGAGGAAGAATAAACTCCTAGAAATTGTGAAATGTACTTATAGATTTACCAATCTGGAGGATACGAGTGTAGCCGACATTCCACAACTTATTTCTTAGTTTCCACTAGGAATAAATGATTCTAAACGTTCAGAATTCTAATCAATATATCTAGTTTAAAACTTTTTTCACCTCTGTGTATCATTCTATATTTGCCTTTAAAATCTGGTCACTTTAGTTAAATAGATAATTAAGTATTATTTCATAATGATCTGAGATCCTATTTCATCAAATATTCATAACTTTGACACTTTAAAACTTCCCCAAATCACACACACAATTGGAAACATTGGTTGTATTGCTAAGGCTTGACTGGAATGTCATATTTGAAAATATGCATAAAATCAGATATAACCAGACAGTTTTAAGAAACTAAGGTTGACTGAATGGAGCCGATAAAAGCCCCTTGTAAAACTGTCCTGGTGTCTTACGTACAAAGTTCCTGAGAGGCTTACCAGAGTAAGGAAGGTCATTCACTGGCAGGCCCAGGAATCTCAGGATACCTTGGGTACCTCAAGAGGAGAGGAATTTGCCCCAATCTATAGGTACTTCAGGTGAAATCTGATGGAGGGTTCTGGGCTTGGCTTCTTAGACCAGAGTGGCTTTAAAGTCCAATCTAAGATTCCTTATGTAAATTTCTAGCAAAATAGATATTAAAAGAGCCTATGTGGTTAACCACTATTTTTGATACACTTGTGTAAATAATCAGGCCAAGTTTAATGGGACTGGACTTATTTTGCAAACAAATTAGTCTTGCTGTGATTATCTTTCATAGAACTGAGGGTGATTATAGAGGAAAATTTTATTTCAATAGAAAATTATAACACAACCTTATAGATATCAGATTCTAAGTCTGTTCATTGTCTCTGAAGTTTTATTATATACCTGCAAACCAAGCTGGATCCCAAATTCTTCTAGTTTCCTCAAATATCTGGCTATAATTCTCCAAACTAATGTTTTTAGTTTTCTCCCACCCTTCTGATTTGGAATCATTAAGAATAAAGATGGCCGTTGAACCTCTTTGGAAGGGACCATACCAGGTCCTCCTCACTACCCAGACAGTAAACAAACTTTAGGAACTTGAACCTTGGATCTACATCCCCCAGTTAAAAAGGGCTCTGTCCAACTCTTGGAACCAGCTAGAGATCTAGAAGTAAAATAGAGCAGGGAGGTTCCTCCAAGGAGTAGACAACATCTTGGGGGTGGGTAGGTTGCCCAAGATCAAGGATAAGATGTTCATCTCTAATATGAAACCTTTATTCTTTTTGCCTTTTTGCTATTTGCTTTTTTCTTTAGTGAATAGGGAGGAAGACCGTGCTCATTAACCCTGGCAAGTAGTGTTGAATCTACTGCTAAGGCCATAGCAGAAAAAAATCCCTAGACTTTCTTGCTAAGGTGTTTTTAGATTATAGAATTGCTTTAGAGTACTTACTGGCTGAACAAGGAGGAGTCTGTGCCATAGCAAATACTTCTATCTGTACCTAGATCAACATTGCTGGTACTATAACAAATACAAGAAATAAGCCACTTGGCTGAAACAGATTGATTTCCCTTTCGTTACATTCTTTGATTTATTTGATACCAACTGGCTTGGTTCATGGAAATGCTAGCTAAGGAGTGTATGTCAGTCTTTTGGCATTATCCTAATAATTGTTATCATTGTAGTTTCCCTGGTACATTATGTTCTGTCAAATGTTTTAAATGAATGTTCACAGCCGTCAGCAATACATCAGATGATCTCATTGTGCTTAGAGAAACAGAAACAAGATGAACAATGGGATGAACAGCATAAACAGTTCTCCCACGAATCTGACATCGTAATGTGAGTTTCACAACGAGACAAGAACAATTTGACTCTGATGGAGACTGAGAGTGGCACCAGCAGCAAATTTTTGTTTAATCTCTCATGTATGAGAGGATGACCAAGTGAGGGGAATAGTTAAATTGATTAAACAATGAGGCCATTAGACTGATGTGGTTCTAATGCTGTGATGGCCTAAGTAAGCCAATCAGAATCTAAACCTGTAAATGCCTGAAGCTTATGAAATCAAAATGCTAAAGACAATCAATCACTAATAGCCAACCACGCTTTAAGCTATAGCCAATCAATAATTTCCTTACTTTGCTCCTACCTTTTGGCCATAAAAGTCTCTCCCTGAGCTCCTGAAGCACTCCTGGCCACTTCTGACTTGGCACTGTCCAATTCTAATAGATTTTTGCTGAAATAAATTCTCAAAAGTTTTAATGTATCTCGGTTTATCTTTTAACAGGTGTGAATTTCTCTTTTTGGCCCTTTATTTTATTTTTCCTCTTACTATGTTTATAACATGATGAAATATTTTCCTTAATCTTGAATTGGTTTATGGGAGTCTTCTGTCACTTGTGCCATTCAATAATGAATAACACAAATATTAATTTAGCATAAGAAGGAAAAACTTTATTCACAACAGTCACTGTTCATTGCTGCATGCATTAAATCCATATCTCTGAGGCAAGTCAGTATTGATTTCATTCCTACTAATTATCTTATAATGAATATATTTTTAACGATTCCATACTTTTCTTCTAAACAGATGTTTCTTTAATGGTGTTCTTCTTTTTTTTCTGCTGTTAGACTGTTTAAATAAGTTGGCACCAATTTGTTAGGTTATAAAACTGGGTACTTTGTTGGAACCAATTTTGTATTAGCATAAAACTTCAGTACACTTGGTCCTTAGTGTTTCCCCATGGATAGGATGTAGCTTTTCTCACCATTTAATTCTTTCATTCATCAGTGTTTTATTTGCAAATTGAGGTTTCTTTGGTGGGTATCTTTTTCTGTGCTAATAGGCTACTAGCCAGTTTTGCCCAAGAATTGTGTAACCCTTCAGGGTTAATTTCAAAAGCAAAGTAATTCAATTTCCCAGCAATTCCCTAGAAAAGATAAATACAGGACAGGATGAGTGCAGACATAAAAGTGAGCTTTAAACATTCCTTCTGAGGTAGACACTCACATATTTATCTTTACCCTTAAACCTTAATTACACAGAATGTTGGAAACAATGGCAGACTCATCACTTGCACTTATTACTGTAGGCACAGGCCATGTAAGTTGTGAAGGAAAAACTGAAATAACCCAACTGATTCTTTAGCTCGTATGTGAGGTAAGTACCTAACTTTCAAAGTAATTGTTGATCATTTTTTAATTTTTGCCATAAAAGCAAATATAGGGTCTCAATAAAATCCATATTACTGATGAAAAATGCACCTACCCTCTCCAGTTTTACCATCATATCAATTTTTCATGACTGAATCTGACATTATCTCTTCCCCTCTCCTCTTTTACATGATAAGTGAAATAAACTATAGAGGTAAAAGAAACTTGATGCCTCATGCAAGTTTCATAGAATAAGGAAGCAGAATTTGCCCTTTTCTCCGTGTTCTCTCTGATAGTGTTAAACCATTACATAAGAATCACGTATACATGCCAAACATTGGAAATCACTTGATTCTATGTCACCCTTTATTATTATTACTTTGTTTTTATTTTTTAGTTAAACTCTATACCTAGCCTGGGGCTTGAACTGAAGACCCAGAGATCAAGAGTCATATTTTCTACCAACTGAGCCAGCCAGGCACCCCTTATTATTACTTTAAAATGACTTTTAAAGGGAAAATTTCATTAAGTAATCTTGGTTTTCTTTGTACTGTGAAGTAATCTTTTTAAGTTGCATGGAAATAAAATTAATTTTTTTGAATATATGGGGAATTGTTTTTCACATGATAGAGAAACAAATCCCCATCCTTCAAAAAAGTCACCATTTCCCTTATGACAGATAAAAATATTCATGTGAATATAATTCTGTGAGTAAAATATTACAATTTTAAATTACATATAATAATAGTTTATCACCCTGTGACTTTTTTGGTTTAAAAATGTGGTGTTTATAGAGGGATTTATTGTTTTAACTATGCCTCACTTGGAAAATTCCGAAATTAACAGTGAATGCTTAACACAAAAAGTCATAAAAGGTATGTACCATCTTCCCTGATGTGTTAATTGATGTCATCATGTGATTTTCAATAGTTTTCCTTTACAAATGTGACATCACAAATCTGTTATGAAGACAATGCCCACTTTTTTTCCTTATTAAAAAAACTGTTTTAATGTCTATTCTTTTTAAAAAAAAATTTTTTTAACATTCATTTATTTTTGAGACAGAGAGAGACAGAGCATGAACAGGGGAGGATCAGAGAGAGGGAGACACAGAATCGGAAACAGGCTCCAGGCTCTGAGCCGTCAGCACAGAGCCGTCAGCACAGAGCCCGAGGCAGGGCTCGAACTCACGGACCGTGAGATCATGACCTGATCCGAAGTCGGCCGCCCAACCGACTGAGCCACCCAGGCGCCCCAATGTCTATTCATTTTTGAGAGAGACAGAGCATGAGCAGGGGAAGGGCAAAGAGAGAGGGAGACACAGAATCCAAAGCAGGCTCCAGGCTCTGAGATGTGAGCAGAGCCCAGTGTGGAGCTCGAATTCACGAACCATGAGATAGTGATCTGAGCCAACATTGGATGCTTAGCCGACTGAGCCACCCAGGCTCCCCTCCTTATTTTCTAACAGGACCATATTAATCAAATAATTATACCAAACTATAACATCTCTGAGTACATATGAAGAACATCTTCATATCTAATCATATTATTTAAGTTAGATTTCACATATCCTTAAATTAAGCTTTTGGCTATTGGACTTTAATCACAAAATTTGTCATGGAAAATCCTTTTCAGAATCTTAATGTGTGTTTTAAAGTCTTACTATGGGAACTTTAAAATTAACACAAAAGTAAAGAGAATAATGAAACCCACACACCAGAAACCTAGTACATTCTTTCCTCTTGCTGCCGTGCAAGAAAAATAACACAAAGTTGGTGGTTTAAAACACAGATATTATTTTACAGTTCCATAGGTCAGAAGTCAGAAATGCATCTCCCTGGGCTAAAAATAGGGACATATTCCCTTTCTGGATTGGAGCGGAGAGAGTGTTTTCTTGTCTTTCCAGATTGTAGAGTCTGCCTAGAGCCTTAGGGGATTACTCCTTGATCATCAAAGCCAGCAACGTTACCGCAATTCCTTTTCATATTGGCCAACTCCCTGGTTCTACCCCTTCTGCTTTCTTATTCTACTTGTAAGAACCTTTATGATTGCATTGATTCATTCCCCTCTTAATTGTAGGGTCTTCAGGAAAATTTTTCTATTTCCATGTCAGTTGTTAAGCAAACTTATTTATATCTGCAACATTAATTATCCCTTGCCATATAACAAGATAGTCATAGATTTCCAAGATTGAGACCTGGACATCTTTGGGGGTGTCCTTTTCTTGCTTCTTATACATACTGCAGTTACCAATATTTTGCCATTATTTCATTTATCCCCTTTGCCCCATAACATACATATACCAACTTTTTTTTTCATGTGTTTGTTCAGTTTTCTTTCTAAGCAAATCTCAGACTTTACCTCACTGCACCAATAAATGTGACTGTGAATACACATTCATTAAAATGAGTATCTCAGTGAATAAGGACATTTTGTTTAAATGTAACCAAAACAAAATAACACCTTACACAATAATAAGAATTCTACAGTATCATCTAATACCTAGTCTATTTCTCATGTTTTAGGATTATCTCAAAAGTGTCTTCTATAATGTTGGAATTGGAATAAAAATGAATTTCACATGTTTGTTTGCTTGATAGGTATCTTAAATTTCTTTTACTCTATAATCATTTCCCATTTATGTTTTTTTTTCACATCATTTAATAGTTGGTGCTACTTAATTGTGTACTCCAGAATTTTCCAAACTCTGGGTTTGGCTGATTACAACTTCATAGCATAGTTTAACATGAAACTTTATCCTCCATATTATCTGTAAACTGGTAGTTTCAGAGTCCCCCCCCCACCAACCCCCAGAATACATTACTGTAGTGTGTGTAATTCCTATTGTACCACATTGGCTAATACATGGTATGTGGTTGTCTCAATTTTAGTGATTTTAAGAATGAGTATAAGATTCAAGAGTTGTCAGCCTAATCTGTGTGTTAGGTTATAGTGTTCCTCATCAACATTTACCTGATTATTTCGGGTGGAGTTGATAATAGTTGCATAGATATTTTGAGCCCACCTTTTAGGAGCTTCCTGTATCTTCATATTTAACATTGTTCAATGTTCTATAAAAATTGACTTACACTATTTTCCAGAGATTTAACTAGCGGGAAAAAGGGAGGTACTTTGGTAACTGACCACCTTGTCTGCCTACAGAAATATAAGGCTGTCTTAACTCATGGTGCAACTGTCAGTTATATTAACTTTGGGTTTCTTATCTATCACAATTTTTATAATGTGTGTTCAAAGAGGATACAACAAAGTAACTGACAACTTTATGAAATAATATTACTGAGAATATTATAATGTCGGAATTTCTATGCTGTGTACATTAGAAGGTATATTTTTTTTTTTTTGTTTTCTAGGACAGTATTCACAGAAACTGGATCCACACAAATTCCTTAAAAAATATTACTTATATTTGTATCATATTGTTTAACTTATTTTTAGGATACCATTATCCTTATTTAGGAGAAGCTTGGATGATTTCCTTTTTCTTTCTGTCTAAAATAACATTAAGGTCTTTTACTATATAACAGCAAGTTTTAGTCACATATTCTAATTATCTAATAAGTGTAAGTATTATACATGAAATTGCACAAATAGCACATATAATTAAATGAAAGTTATTAATTGGCACCCACAATGTCTATATTTATGCTTTATTTTTAGTAAAAGTGTAACTTGAAAAATCACCTTTATAAATATGTAAGTGTTTTAAGTTGTGGATACTAATTTGATGGTCAAAAAATGAAAAGAAAGAGCTACACTAATCAGTTAATTAGTCATCAAAACAATTTTTCAAACTCCCTCACAGGAGAACGAATTTTTTTCATTTCATAGGAATGATAGTCAGTGAGAACTTATTAGTATAATATTTGATTGTGCAGTATTCATGAGCACGTTCTATAATAGTCCTTTGAGAAGTTAGATTTTACATTCCTATTCTTTATTCTTTTTTTTTTTTTTTAACATTTATTTATTTTTGAGACAGAGAGAGACAGAGCATGAACAGGGGAGGGGCAGAGAGAGAGGGAGACACAGAATCTGAAACAGGCTCCAGGCTCTGAGCCGTCAGCACAGAGCCCGACGTGGGGCTCGAACTCACGGACCGTGAGATCATGACCTGAGCCGAAGTCGGACGCTTAACCAACCAAGCCACCCAGGCGCCCCCCCTATTCTTTATTCTAAATTATAGATGCTATAATGGTGTAGTTAGTCATCAAATATTTTGAACAAAGTATTTAAAATCCATTTGGTAAGTAAATCGCTCTTATAGTAATCACTTCTTCATATAAGACAAATAATAAACCCTATATTTGACCATATATTCCAAACATTCAAAATATACTTTATCCCGTGTGCATGTTCCCATATCACAATTAGGCATTTGTGACTGATTTTCATGATTCTTTCAAATGCCCATACTTAACTTTTAGTGTGTTTCCTATTTGCATAAAACACACTTCAGAAATATTTTAGAAGTCATGCTTCATTTTTCATTAATGTGAAACCTTTCAAAGTTTCTCTTTATCTCAACTCACTTAAATACCAACAACACTGTGTTTTTCTCCTATTTGCTTTGTTCTAATATTAGTAATTGTTCATTCACATTTATTTATAAATTCTCTAAGAGTTTTCACATTGTGCTTTTTAAATTTTTTAATGTTATTTTTGAGAGAGAGACAGAGAGCGAATGGGGGAGAGGCAAAGAGAGAGGGAGACACAAAATCTGAAGCAGGCTCCAGGCTCAGAGCTGTCAGCCCAGAGCCCCATGTGGGGCTCAAACCCATGAACCATGAGATCATGACCTGAGCTGAAGTTGGATGCTTAACTGACTGAGCCACCCAGGCTCCCCTCACATTGTGTTTTTGAAGAATCTTAGTACAGTGCCTAGATCATAATATGGAACTATGAAAGAAAACTTATTAAGTTAAATTACTAAATCGAGAATATGCCAAATAAAGCCATTGATCATTGACATTTTAAATCTAATGTTTTAACATTTGTTACTAAATTCCACAAAATTTCTAGTGTCTCTCATTCCATACCCTACTGCCTCTGTAGAATAAATTCTAAAGAATGAGCAGAACTTAGAATATATATATATATATATATATATATATATATATATATGTGTGTGTGTGTGTGTGTTATATATTATATATATTATTATATATATTATATAATATATATTATATAATATATATAATAATATATAATAATATATATAATATATATTATATAATATATATAATAATATATAATAATATATATATTATATATATTATATAATATATATAATAATCCCTAGTTATTTGCATGCACTTTAAGTTAGGCTGGACTATGCTTACAATCAATTATAATACTCTTGTTTCCTAACACATTGAACTCCAGAACAGATTGCTTTTGCTCTCATCCCATTTTTTCTTTCTCCACTTGCCACTATCTAAAATTATCTTGCTCCCTTTTGTTTGTTTATTCTTTTGAGGTAGTAATTTAGTTGTTTATTAGCTATATTCCTCACTCCCAAATCCCTCTACACTCCCAAAGCCCCTAGCCTACACAAAAATATTTCCAGAAGAACAGGGACTTGGTTCATCTAATTTATTACTGTATCCCCCAGCTCTTAAGATAGTGCTTGTCACAGAAGACATACTAAGTAAACATTTCCTCATAGCTCAGTCTCTGAGATTTTGCATGTCCTTTATTCCTTTTCATTAGTGTTGTGTATACTGTTGTAGGTATAGTGTATCTGATTCCCCTTACCATTGAGTTATCATCCAGTTGGCATTACTGATCTCCATAGTTTTCTGTTCATTCATTTCAGGCTGAGGTTTCTTAGCACATTAGTAAGTGAAAACCATTTGTTTCCAGCCTCTTCTGAGCTGAGATGTTGTCCTACTAAATAATGCAAGGCATATGTTACTATTTGTTCTCTTGAAATTGCAGGTGTAGACTCTGTTAAAATAAGAAATTGAATGTCCTGTGTTGCTCATTCCTTCATTTTGCTTGTTGAGTCTATCTAAAACTATTTGGAGATGTTGACAACTAATGCATTGTTCTATTAAACTCACAGCAGATAGTATTTTAGTACATATAGGTAGCTGTTCATGGATACATTTTTGAACAAGCTATATTCCTTATCTTCATTTCAATAGTCTTGTCATTTATCCTAATTTTATTTGGAATCAATTTTACTTATGAAAAATATTTGATTTGTAGTTCTTTTCAAATTCAATAAAATATGTTTCTTACTCACTTTCAAAGTCCTGGAGTGTACTAGAATTAATTTATGGATAGTTTTAATGACTATGTTTTTCAAATCTGTAATGAATCTTTTTTTTTTTTTCTTTTTAGCAGTATTTCTTCTGTGGTTACCTAAAATTCTAATTTAATATTTGAAAACCATGAGACTAGCGATGCCACCCTATGTTTTTTTAAATGTTTTATTTATCTATTTAAAATTTTTTAATGTGTTTATTTTATTTTTGAGAGAGAGAGACATAGAATGCAAACAGGGGAGGGGCAGAGAGAGAGGGAGACACAGAATCCATAGCAGACTCCAGGCTCTGAGCTGTCAGCAGAGAGCCGCCCCTCCATGTGGGGTTTGAACCCGTGAACCGTGAGATCATGACCTGAGACAAAGCTGGGTGACTGAGCCACCCAGACACCCCATTAAATGTTTTATTTATTTTTGAGGGAGAGGGAGAGGGAGAGAGAGAGAACAAGCAGGTGAGGTACAGAGAGATAGAGGGAGAGAGGATCCCAAGCAGTCTCTGCACTGAGAGCAGTAAGCCCAATGCAGAGCTTGAACTCATGAACTGAACTATGAGATCATGACTTGAACCAAAGTCAGATGCTCAACTGACTGAGCCACCCAGGTACCCCTCCACCTTGTGTTAAATAATATAACATTGCCAGTATTCAGTTGTGTTTGATGTATAATGTCCAACCGAAATAATCTTACTTAACACTAAAGGTGACTTTAAGAATAAAAACTATAGTAATAAGAAAAAAGAATTTAGATTACCATACAGCAATAAATATTATAAATAAAATCTCTCTATATCTCAAGTTGATTTTCAGACTATAGTGAATTTTATCATTTCCATTGTACAGGGTTATAAATTCTTGAAGGGCTTTATGTAACAAAAAATTGCCACATATTCCTTAAAATCCTCATTCTTTTTTCCTTAGGATAGTAATTTAATTGTTCTTTCTCTGCCTCTTTTTCCCCCTATTGAGGGAAAACAAAATTTAGTAACAAATGATCTTGTCATATTTTGTGGACAAATTTACTGATTAAGATGTGCGACAAGAGATTCTGTTATAGATCAGATTATATATATTTCAAGAACAGATATATATACATATATATATATATATGTACACATATATATACACATATATATATATATATGTGTATATATATATATATATGTGAGATATACAACATTCATGAATGGAAAGAAAGAAAAACAGACTAGGAAAACTAGTAACAATGGGAACGTTTCCTGTCAAAAACTAATAGTATATATTTTATAGATAGAAAAATATTATTTTTAGAATATGGCAAAAGAATGATCTAAAAGGTCAGTGGAACAAAATACATAGCTTATAAAGTAACCTTAAAATTCCAAATTATGAAAATCCATGTGTGAAAAATAATTAAAAATACACACTGAAAAGTTAACAATGTGTTTGCTTTGAGTAATGATTACTAATTCATTTTTATCCTTTTTCTATTTTTAAATTATTTACAAAAACTTCATATTTTCTTTATAATTAAAAAACCCCTCTAAATTCTAAAAAATTTGAAGTGTTTGGGTTTTAAAAATGATAATATAGACTATATACTAAATGATGATAATAAAATGTAAATCCGTTTCCAGGGAAATATAATTCTTCACATTTACTTATAAAATATTTAACCATTGGAATTGAAACTACAGAATTCTGGATCTATTAGTAATCCCAATAATGCCTTTCAAAATAGTGGGTTTCTTATGTTCTGTTAAGAATTAGCTAAGCCACTTCACTGACCATCTAATTGGAATTTTGGTTGGTTTTTAAAAATTTCTAATTCAATTTAATCTAAGCCATCATGTGAGGAATAATTGATTCTTTCTAAAAGAAAATAGATGTTATTCCATTATGAAGATGGTCATTACAAACAAGTTTTTTGGTCTATTTTTCTCTGTCTCAGAGATGATGAAAGTGGTTACATTAATATTATTAATACATTATTACCATAATACAATTGTTTTCTGGATTCCTTTGCAGTATCACTTACATTATTCTTGCATAGCCAACCAACTAATTAATTAATTGTTTTTTAAATACGGAAATAATCTTTACACCAAAAAGTTTGAACTAAAAAGTAGACTCAGGAAAAACAAAACAAACAAACAAACAAAAAACCACTATGGCATCTGTCTTCCTTATAAATTAAGGAATTTATCTGCTTTAAAAATGTCAGTATCAAGACACTACAACTATTAAATTTTTGAAAGCTACTTCTGCACTGGAAATATTTTTGTAACTTTTTATTAAAGTGTGCCTCCTAATTAGTGTAAGATCTGTTGAAATGTTTGTTCTTTCACTTGAATGCTCTTCATTTATATAAAGAATCTATATAGTCCCAGAAAGTTTGGGGGTTAAATATCAGTACTTCGATAGTTTCTACAATAGTGTAGTTTTTCTTTTTTTTTTTTAATGTTTATTTGCTCTTGAAGGAGATAGAACGTGAGTGGGGAAGGGGCAGAGAGAGAGAGACAGACAGACAGACAGACAGACAGAGACAGAATCCAAAGCAGGTTCCAGGCTCTGAGCTTTCAGCATAGAGCCAGAAGCGGAACTCGAACTCACCAACTGCAAGATCATGACCTGAGTGAAGTTGGTTGCCCAACCAACTGAGCCACCCAGGTGCCCCTACAATAGTGTAGTTTTTAAACAGTTCCATTCTGATAAACTTCATTTGGAGCCTCCATGATAAGTTAATATACCTTATAAAATTTTCAGGTGCCCCTGTGCCCCAGTGTCTTCATCATGCAAAGTGACAGAAGGCTGTGGCTCTTAAACTTTTTCACATGAACCACAGTAAAAAATAAATAAATAAAATAATAGATAGAATGATAGATAGAAATAGATATAGATATATTTCATCATAATTCATTGCATAACATTATTGGGTATATTCCATGCGCCATGCACTCTTCTGTGTCATGTACTAGGTATTCAAAAGTAATGGCAGCAATCAAAAATTTTAGCTCCCATGTAATTAATAATCTAGGCCTATCCGTCTCTCTACCTGCATCCCTCAAGTAATTATTCCTTTGTATGAGTAATGCAATCTTATATTTTTTATTCCATCTGTCCATTCTGATCCTATTCTCTTCTTTTTAGTTCTAAAAAATAAAATAAGGTGCTCTTTATGACCCACTAATTGTTTCAAGACTCATTAATGGATCTTCTTTAAAGTCTGCTTTGAAAAATACTGCCACATAGGTGTTACATACTTCAGAAGCAGCCTAGAATTTATTTATATCTCATTGTTGGCTTCTGTCACCAATTTAAACATCTAGTCTTTTTCACTGAGCTGCTTTTGAGATAGGACTCTCTGAATCTACGTTTATGTAACCTGCTTTTAATCTAAATGGGGAATCTTATATTTATTTCTGTCAAATTCTTCTTTATTGGTTTTAGTCCATCATTCAAGCCTACCAAGATTTTTGAAATCCATCACTGTCATGAAATATATTGGATAATCCTCCTAAATCTGTCATCCACAAATACGAAAAGGGTGGCTTCTATGTCATGATCCAAGTCACTGATAAAAAATATTGCAAATTCTTGTACTTTTCCTTTAGAGATCTCCCTAGTGTTGGCATCGATCCATTAATCAACATTTTAGAGTTGTATTTGCATGTCAAAACACAAATCTCCCTTAATTATTCTAAGGCTCAGTCTACAGTTTTTCATTATACTAAAAAATCTTAAACTATCAAATATGTACTGAATTCTTGATTTTTATGTTCCCCTGAGATATGATAACCCATTCAGAAATATATAGTTTCTGTTTATCCCAGCCCCACCTAGTTGCAACTAATAATTGCCTTCAGTTTATGAGTTCAGCTCAAGAGCAAATAAGATTCTCATATCACAGTGTCCTGGGAATCATTCTCAGAACTAAGGCATGGTCTAGAACTAGCCTTCACTGATGCAAGTGCTGAAGGGATAAGCAGAATTCTTGGTGGTCACAAAATGATTCAGCTATTGCTCTTCAATTTACCATTGATTTCCAACAGATATGGCTTTTTATTTGGGTACCAGGTCTTACTGTCGATGACAAGTCTTGAACAGGACTGGAGTTGGGTAAGCAAGGGCTAGACACTCTTGATATACTTCTAAAAAATCTCTTTCTGGCCAGACATCTTACTTTGGATGTAACTTACACTTACCTCAAAGAATGTTATTAAAATGGTACCATTAATATAATTAACAGGATATTTTCCTTAGGTAAGAGCATAGGGCAAGATATTAACCAGGGATGCATTTGAATCCTTACTCTATTTACCAATTTTTATATAACTTTTGTAAGATCTTGATACTTGTAAAGTCTCTGTTACTTCACGTATAACCTGGAGTTAGAAATACATACCTCACCTACCTCAAAAGTTTCGTGTAAGAATGGAGATTGTACTGTAAAGAATACTAAATGTTCACTAAATGGTAGTATGAAGGAGCATGAGGCAACCTGAGGGCAAATACAGGCTAACAGCACCCCCTCTCCCCCAAGCAAGTGGGATATGTATGATATTCCTCAGATACTCATAGCTGTCCAGGAACAGGGGAAAGGAAAGAAAGCAAATGGTTGACTGATAGAGATCACAGTCATGCACGACAGGAGTCTCCTTCAGTTTATGGATAACTTAGTAAACTGCAAGAAAAAGGCAATCTTCTCCATATCCTAATCTCCAGAAACTGATAGACTCCGTTTCCCGGAGCCCTTATATCTCCCTCATCAAGATGCAAGGAGGTTTAAGTGCTTGCCAAAGGAAAATAAAACATTAAATTCCCTTACTTCCTACAGCCCATTGACAAGTTGTTGAAACAGGCAGAGTAACCTTCCTGTAGGAGCTCAGCTGCCTAGATGATAACATTTTGCTGGGGCAAAAGGGAATCTTGGCTTAACATTATCCTGACCCCCAGGATCCTGTGTCTCCTTAAACACATTAAAATCCCTTTGCAAACCTCCTTTATCTTTAACCCCCAGGTATAAGTTGGCAATTATACTCTAAGCATATGGTCCCTGGTATACATCTGAAGGGTCTCATGACTGAGATTTTACGAAACAGTAATAAATGATGTTTTCCTAACAACAGCTAGCCCCGCAAGGTCCTGGAAACCTTGCTTCCAAAATTCCTTAGTGACTTAACACTGTCCCTAACCCCCTCCCAACCTGAAGGTATGTAGTCAGTCACTCTTCACAACCCAAGTGCAGCTCTTTCTGCCCACATGTCCTGTACTCATGCTTTAATAGAATCACCTTTTTGCACCAAAGACATCTTTAAGAATTCTTTCTTGGCCATTGGCTCCAAAGCCCCACCATCAGCCCAAACCCCATCAGTAGTATAGTATCAATTGGTATATTAGTATCATCCTTTAAAATGGGTCACTGCTTCATCTGCAGAAATATCAAATTCATAATCCAAAGGGGGAACAATTTTCTACAGCATCATCTCATTCTACAGATGCTCTCTTTTTACTTCTGTGTAAGATTCCATCCCTCAATGTTGTCCATCTTTCTTCCTCAGGAAAATACATGGGCATTTCATTCTTTATAGGCATTTATATGCTAGTCCTAGATCTGCAATCATTCAGCAGATCATTTAATCTCTCTGAGCCTCATTTCCCTCATTTGTAAAGCAAGAAACCAACACTTAATTTGAGGCAGTGTTTTAATAGACGTAACATATGTAAAATTTTTAAAGCAGTGATTGACACACACCGAGTGCTCAATACATGGTAGTTATTTTATTTCTAGATTTTTTTCCTATTCATTTTTTAAAAATGCAATCCATAATAAGAAAGGAAAAAGGTCTTCAGACATTCTTTTTTCCAACAGAAATATTCCTCTGTCCTCCCACAAAACTGCAATAACCTTTCAAACCTTTCTCTACCTTCCTCTTTAAGCAACTAACTAATAAATCTAGAAGAACAGCCAAATTCCCAGTGAGAGGGAAAGTGCAGAGCAAATATATCTGGCATAGTAGTGAGAAGGCATCTTACTATGAAAAGTGAAGGAGTTAGTAATTAATTGCATAGCCTTTTAAATCAGGCAGACAGAACTGGGTCTGAATTTAATCTAGACATTTACTTGCTGAGTCACAATGTAGAAGTTACTTACCCTTTCTTAGCTATTTCCTATTATATAAAATGAGCATAATAATAGCATTTTGTCACTCAGTAGAAAGTGATATAAATGAGAAATGTTTAAAAGTTTAATACTTAGTACTGGCAGGTAGCAAATAATTTATAAATAGAATCTCATTGCTATTTCTCCTTCCACTGCTCCATTTAAAACCTCCTTTCTAATATTTTTCATTGATAATGATGATCAAAATTATTTTGCCTTTGGAATGTGCATTTTAGCAATGTACATATTGCGTGAGTTCTTCAGATAAGAACATTTAAGTATCCTGTAGCATTATTAATTGACCATGTCAATTATAGCAGGATTTACATGCTCATCAGAAAGAAATGATAGTCTCCAAATGTCTAGTTTCTGTCAACAATTTTAGTCATGGAAGACTATAAAAATCTTATTGTTTTGCTGTTTTTGTTGCTGTCATACTTGATGTAGTTGTTATTCTTACTACATGTTTTAACATTTTGTGTCCTGACTCTTGGATCAAAATACTTCAATGACATTTCACCCAAGTCCAAAGATATATGGAAAAAAGTAAACATAATTTCAGTACTTCCCAGACCCATGTGTAGCTTGTAAGAGATTCCCAAATTCTCAGGTTGGGAATACAAATGTTAGAATTTTAAGATTGTTGGTTTGGAAAAGTAAGATTGTAGAAGACTGTTGGAAAGCATTTCCTAGATATATTATCTTTCCACATGGACTAGGCACCTTTAAAGTGGAAAAAGCACTTTTTAGTCTCTTAACTCTTTTGAAAGTCTCCACAGAGGGAAAAAAAAAAAACACAACTCATTTGAACAACTGGGAAAATTAACCTAAAAATAAAAGTATCTACAAAATAAACACTCGTTACAAATCTTCTGTGTTTCACAAATTAATTTAAGGCTAAGGGTACAGTGATAAGAAGATTAGCCCTGCCTTGGGGAGCAGGAAAAGGCACACATAGAAACGTTGAGCAAAATGCAATGCTTAATATGCCAGAGTTAGGGGAGATCTATTGAAAAGGAGGGAAAAATATTTTTGTATCTATTTAAGGCTTTACAGAGAAGGCAACATTTAAGTCATGAGAAGTTCAATACATGTACCAAAGATTAGGCTCTTAGGAGTTGAAAGAGAAGAAATACCAGATGGAGAGTCTCAACTGATGAGAGAGACAGAAAGAGAAGGGCCGGCCAGAGGAGGGAGGCAGAAAGAAAGGGAGGGGAAATAGAGAAGGGAAGGAAAGAGGAAAGAGAAATATAGGAAGTGACCAAATAGTAGTACATCTTGGGCATTAAATATCCTATTAGTACTAGCTGGATATTGATGAGATTCTAGTGGTATCAGATTATTTGGTATAAATAACGAAGCCCTAAATCCATAAATCAATAATTTGGTTATCGCATATTTTTTTTTTTTTATTTTATTTTTTTTTATTTTTTATTTTTTAATATATGAAATTTACTGTCAAATTGGTTTCCATACAACACCCAGTGCTCATCCCAAAAGGTGCCCTCCTCAATACCCATCACCCACCCTGCCCTCCCTCCCACCCCCCATCAACCCTCAGTTTGTTCTCAGTTTTTAACAGTCTCTAATGCTTTGGCTCTCTCCCACTCTAACCTCTTTTTTTTTTTTTTTTTTTTTTTTCCTTCCCCTCCCCCATGGGTTTCTGTTATGTTTCTCAGGATCCACATAAGAGTGAAACCATATGGTATCTGTCTTTCTCTGTATGGCTTATTTCACTTAGCATCACACTCTCCAGTTCCATCCACGTTGCTACAAAAGGCCATATTTCATTTTTTCTCATTGCCACGTAGTATTCCATTGTGTATATAAACCACAATTTCTTTATCCATTCATCAGTGGATGGACATTTAGGCTCTTTCCATAATTTGGCTATTGTTGAGAGTGCCGCTATAAACATTGGGGTACAGGTGCCCCTATGCATCAGTACTCCTGTATCCCTTGGATAAATTCCTAGCAGTGCTATTGCTGGGTCATAGGGTAGGTCTATTTTTAATTTTCTGAGGAACCTCCACACTGCTTTCCAGAGCGGCTGCACCAATTTGCATTCCCACCAACAGTGCAAGAGGGTTCCTGTTTCTCCACATCCTCTCCAGCATCTATAGTCTCCTGATTTGTTCATTTTGGCCACTCTGACTGGCGTGAGGTGGTATCTGAGTGTGGTTTTGATTTGTATTTCCCTGATAAGGAGCGACGTTGAACATCTTTTCATGTGCCTGTTGGCCATCCGGATGTCTTCTTTAGAGAAGTGTCTATTCATGTTTTCTGCCCATTTCTTCACTGGGTTATTTGTTTTTCGGGTGTGGAGTTTGATGAGCTCTTTATAGATTTTGGATACTAGCCCTTTGTCCGATGTGTCATTTGCAAATATCTTTTCCCATTCCGTTGGTTGCCTTTTAGTTTTGTTGGTTGTTTCCTTTGCTGTGCAGAAGCTTTTTATCTTCATAAGGTCCCAGTAATTCACTTTTGCTTTTAATTCCCTTGCCTTTGGGGATGTGCCGAGTAAGAGATTGCTACGGCTGAGGTCAGAGAGGTCTTTTCCTGCTTTCTCCTCTAAGGTTTTGATGGTTTCCTGTCTCACATTCAGGTCCTTTATCCATTTTGAGTTTATTTTTGTGAATGGTGTGAGAAAGTGGTCTAGTTTCAACCTTCTGCATGTTGCTGTCCAGTTCTCCCAGCACCATTTGTTAAAGAGACTGTCTTTTTTCCATTGGATGTTCTTTCCTGCTTTGTCAAAGATGAGTTGGCCATACGTTTGTGGGTCTAGTTCTGGGGTTTCTATTCTATTCCATTGGTCTATGTGTCTGTTTTTATGCCAATACCATGCTGTCTTGATGATGACAGCTTTGTAGTAGAGGCTAAAGTCTGGGATTGTGATGCCTCCTGCTTTGGTCTTCTTCTTCAAAATTACTTTGGCTATTCGGGGCCTTTTGTGGTTCCATAGGAATTTTAGGATTGCTTGTTCTAGTTTCGAGAAGAATGCTGGTGCAATTTTGATTGGGATTGCATTGAATGTGTAGATAGCTTTGGGTAGTATTGACATTTTGACAATATTTATTCTTCCAATCCATGAGCAGGGAATGTCTTTCCATTTCTTTATATCTTCTTCAATTACCTGCATAAGCTTTCTATAGTTTTCAGCATACAGATCTTGTACATCTTTGGTTAGATTTATTCCTAGGTATTTTATGCTACTTGGTGCAATTGTGAATGGGATCAGTTTCTTCATTTGTCTTTCTGTTGCTTCATTGTTAGTGTATAAGAATGCAACTGATTTCTGCACGTTGATTTTGTATCCTGCAACTTTGCTGAATTCATGTATCAGTTCTAGCAGACTTTTGGTGGAGTCTATCGGATTTTCCATGTATAATATCATGTCATCTGCAAAAAGCGAAAGCTTGACTTCATCTTTGCCAATTTTGATGCCTTTGATTTCCTTTTGTTGTCTGATTGCTGAGGCTAGAACTTCCAGCACTATATTAAACAAGAGCGGTGAGAGTGGGCATCCCTGTCGTGTTCCTGATCTCAGGGAAAAAGCTCTCAGTTTTTCCCCGTTGAGGATGATGTTAGCTGTGGGCTTTTCATAAATGGCCTTTATGATCTTTAAGTATGTTCCTTCTATCCCGACTTTCTCAAGGGTTTTTATTAAGGAAGGGTGCTGGATTTTGTCAAAGGCCTTTTCTGCATCGATTGACAGGATCATATGGTTCTTCCCTTTTTTTTTGTTAATGTGATGTATCACGTTGATCGATTTGCGAATGTTGAACCAGCCCTGCATCCCAGGAATGAATCCCACTTGATCATGGTGAATAATTCTTTTTATATGCTGTTGAATTCGATTTGCTAGTATCTTACTGAGAATTTTTGCATCCATATTCATCAGGGATATTGGCCTGTAGTTCTCTTTTTTTACTGGGTCTCTGTCTGGTTTAGGAATCAAAGTAATACTGGCTTCATAGAATGAGTCTGGAAGTTTTCCTTCCCTTTCTATTTCTTGGAATAGCTTGAGAAGGATAGGTATTATCTCTGCTTTAAATGTCTGGTAGAACTCCCCTGGGAAGCCATCTGGTCCTGGACTCTTATTTGTTGGGAGATTTTTGATAACCGATTCAATTTCTTCGCTGGTTATGGGTCTGTTCAAGCTTTCTATTTCCTCCTGATTGAGTTTTGGAAGAGTGTGGGTGTTTAGAAATTTGTCCATTTCTTCCAGGTTGTCCAATTTGCTGGCATATAATTTTTCATAGTATTCCCTGATAATTGTTTGTATCTCTGAGGGATTGGTTGTAATCATTCCATTTTCATTCATGATTTTATCTATTTGGGTCATCTCCCTTTTCTTTTTGAGAAGCCTGGCTAGAGGTTTGTCAATTTTGTTTATTTTTTCAAAAAACCAACTCTTGGTTTCGTTGATCTGCTCTACAGTTTTTTTAGATTCTATATTATTTCTGCTCTGATCTTTATTATTTCTCTTCTTCTGCTGGGTTTAGGCTGCCTTTGCTGTTCTGCTTCTATTTCCTTTAGGTGTGCTGTTAGATTTTGTATTTGGGATTTTTCTTGTTTCTTGAGATAGGCCTGGATTGCAATGTATTTTCCTCTCAGGACTGCCTTCGCTGCATCCCAAAGCGTTTGGATTGTTGTATTTTCATTTTCGTTTGTTTCCATATATATATTTTAATTTCTTCTCTAATTGCCTGGTTGACCCACTCATTCGTTAGTAGGGTGTTCTTTAACCTCCATGCTTTTGGAGGTTTTCCAGACTTTTTCCTGTGGTTGATTTCAAGCTTCATAGCATTGTGGTCTGAAAGTATGCATGGTATAATTTCAATTCTTGTAAACTTATGAAGGGCTGTTTTGTGACCCAGTATATGATCTATCTTGGAGAATGTTCCATGTGCACTCGAGAAGAAAGTATATTCTGTTGCTTTGGGATGCAGAGTTCTAAATATATCTGTCAAGTCCATCTGATCCAATGTATCATTCAGGGCCCTTGTTTCTTTATTGACTGTGTGTCTAGATGATCTATCCATTTCTGTAAGTGGGGTGTTAAAGTCCCCTGCAATGACCACATTCTTATCAATAAGGTTGCTTATGTTTATGAGTAATTGTTTTATATATCTGGGGGCTCGGGTATTTGGCGCATAGACATTTATAATAGTTAGCTCTTCCTGGTGGATAGACCCTGTGATTATTATATAATGCCCTTCTTCATCTCTTGTTACAGCCTTTAATTTAAAGTCTAGTTTGTCTGATATAAGTATGGCTACTCCAGCTTTCTTTTGGCTTCCAGGAGCATGATAAATAGTTCTCCATCCCCTCACTCTCAATCTAAAGGTGTCCTCAGATCTAAAATGAGTCTCTTGTAGACAGCAAATAGATGGGTCTTGTTTTTTTATCCATTCTGATACCCTACGTCTTTTAGTTGGCGCATTTAATCCATTTACATTCAGTGTTATTATAGAAAGATATGGGTTTAGAGTCATTGTGATGTCTGTATGTTTTATGCTTGTAGTGATGTCTCTGGTACTTTGTCTCACAGGATCCCCCTTAGGATCTCTTGTAGGGCTGGTTTCGTGGTGACACATTCCTTCAGTTTTTGTTTGTTTGGGAAGACCTTTATCTCTCCTTCTATTCTAAATGACAGACTTGCTGGATATAGGATTCTCGGCTGCATATTTTTTCTGTTTAGCACACTGTAGATATCGTGCCAAGCCTTTCTGGCCTGCCAAGTTTCAAAGGAGAGATCAGTCACGAGTCTTATAGGTCTCCCTTTATATGTGAGGGCACGTTTATCCCTTGCTGCTTTCAGAATTTTCTCTTTATCCTTGTATTTTGCCAGTTTCACTATGATATGTCGTGCAGAAGATCGATTCAAGTTACGTCTGAAGGGAGTTCTCTGTGCCTCTTGGATTTCAATGCCTTTTTCCTTCCCCAGTTCAGGGAAGTTCTCAGCTATAATTTGTTCAAGTACCCCTTCAGCACCTTTCCCTCTCTCTTCCTCCTCTGGGATACCAATTATGCGTATATTATTTTTTTTTAGTGTATCACTTAGTTCTCTAATTTTCCCCTCATACTCCTGGATTTTTTTATCTCTCTTTCTTTCAGCTTCCTCTTTCTCCATAACTTTATCTTCTAGTTCACCTATTCTCTCCTCTGCCTCTTCAAGCCGAGCCATCGTGGATTCCGTTTTGTTTTGCAATTCGTTTAAAGCGTTTTTCAACTCCTCGTGACTGTTCCTTAGTCCCTCGATCTTTGTGGCAAGAGATTCTCTGCTGTCCTGTATACTGTTTTCAAGCCCAGCGATTAATTTTATGACTATTATTCTAAATTCACTTTCTGTTATATTATTTAAATCCTTTTTGATCAGTTCATTAGCTGTTGTTATTTCCTGGAGATTCTTCTGAGGGGAATTCTTCCGTTTGGTCATTTTGGAGAGTCCCTGGCGTGGTGAGGACCTGCAGTGCACTTCCCCTGTGCTGTGGTGTATAACTGGAGTTAGTGGGCGGGGCCGCAGTCCGACCTGATTCTGCCCCCAGCCCACTGCTGGGGCCACAGTCAGACTGGTGTGTGCCTTCTCTTCCCCTCTCCTAGGGGCGGGATTCACTGTGGGGTGGCGTGTCCCGTCTGGGCTACTTGCACACTGCCAGGCTTGTGTTGCTGGGGATCTGGCGTATTAGCTGGGGTGGGTAGGCAAGGTGCACGGGGGCTGGAGGGGCAGGCTTAGCTCGCTTCTCCTTAGGTGATCCACTTCAGGAGGGGCCCTGTGGCAGCGGGAGGGAGTCAGATCCGCTGCCAGAGGTTTGGCTCCGCAGAAGCACAGAGTTGGGTGTTTGCGCGGAGCGAGCAAGTTCCCTGGCAGGAACTGGTTCCCTTTGGGATTTTGGCTGGGGGATGGGCGGGGGAGATGGCGCTGGCGCCTTTGTTCCCCGCCAAGCTGAGCTCTGCCGTCCGGGGGCTCAGCAGCTCTCCCTCCCTTTGTCCTCCAGCCTTCCCGCTTTCCGCGCAGAGCTGTTAACTTATGATCTCCCAGACGCTAAGTCGCGCTTTCTGTGGGAACACAGTCTGTCCGGCCCCTCCGCTTTTGCCAGCCAGACTCGGGGGCTCTGCTTGGCCGGCGAGCCGCCCCTCCGCCCCGGCTCCCTCCCGCCAGTCCGTGGAGCGCGCACCGCCTCGCCGCCCTTCCTACCCTCTTCCGTGGGCCTCTAGTCTGCGCTTGACTCCGGAGACTCCCTTCTGCTAATCCTCTGGCGGTTTTCTGGGTTCTTTAGGCAGGTGTAGGTGGAATCTAAGTGATCGGCAGGACGCGCTGTGAGCCCCGCGTCCTCCTACGCCGCCATCTTCCGGCACTCCTCGCATATTATTTTTTAAAATGTTTAGTTCTGGGCACCCGGGAGTCTCATTTTTCAATGGTTTTTTGGTTTTTTTTGTTTTTTTTTTAATTTATTTTTGGGACAGAGAGAGACAGAGCATGAACGGGGGAGGGGCAGAGAGAGAGGGAGACACAGAATCGGAAACAGGCTCCAGGCTCCGAGCCATCAGCCCAGAGCCCTACGCGGGGCTCGAACTCATGGACCGCGACATCGTGACCTGGCTGAAGTCAGACGCTTAACCGACTGCGCCACCCAGGCGCCCCAAGGCTCATTTGATTAAACGTCTGACTCTTGATTTTAGCTCAGGTCTTGATCTCACACTGTGAGATCAAACTCCATGTTGGGCTCTTTGCTGACAGCACAGAGCCTGCTTGTCATTCTCTCTCCCTGTCTCTCTGCCCCTCCCTCACTCACATGCACACTTTCTCTCTCTCTCTCTCAAATAAATATTTTTTTTCCTCATGAACATAAATACCAAATCTTTAATAAAATTTCAGCCTTTTAAATCCAGTAACATGTAAGAAGATATTCCATAATAACAAAGTGGCAGTTATCCCAGAAATGCAAGGTTACTTTAATTCTTCAAAACTAATGAGTGTAATCCACTGTATTACCAAAAGAAAAAAGAAAAAAAAATCACATGATCATTTCAATAGCTGCAGATTGGTCTTTTGCTTTTCTTTACTTACATTTGTTTTTTTTATTTTATTTTATTTTATTTTATCTTATTTTATTTTATTTTATTTTTTCAATATATGAAATTTATTGTCAAATTGGTTTCCATACAACACCCAGTGCTCATCCCAAAAGGTGCCCTCCTCAATACCCATCACCCACCCTCCCCTCCCTCCCACCCCCCATCAACCCTCAGTTTGTTCTCAGTTTTTAAGAGTCTTTTATGCTTTGGCTCTCTCCCACTCTAACCTCTTTTTTTTTTCCTTCCCCTCCCCCATGGGTTTCTGTTAAGTTTCTCAGGATCCACATAAGAGTGGAAAGATATGGTATCAGTCTTTCTCTGTATTGCTTAGTTCACTTAGCATCACA
This sequence comes from Panthera onca, assembly GCF_046562875.1. Classification (NCBI taxonomy): domain Eukaryota; kingdom Metazoa; phylum Chordata; class Mammalia; order Carnivora; family Felidae; genus Panthera; species Panthera onca. Next base: position 72,579,901 of record NC_138339.1, on the reverse strand, counting down.
CTCTCCAGTTCCATCCACGTTGCTACAAAGGGCCATATTTCATTCTTTCTCATTGCCATGTAGTACTCCATTGTGTATATAAACCACAATTTCTTTATCCATTCATCAGTTGATGGACATTTAGGCTCTTTCCATAATTTGGCTATTGTTGAGAGTGCTGCTATAAACATTGGGGTACAAGTGCCCCTATGCATCAGTACTCCTGTATTGCCAAATTGTCTTCCACTGTATATATAAACCACATCTTCATTCCTCAGTTGATGGACATTTGGGCTCTTTCTCTAATTAGGCTATTGTCAAAAGCACTGCTATAAACATAGGGGGTACAAGCGCCCCTATGAATCAGCATTTCTATATCCTTTGGATAAATTCCTAGTAGCACCCTTGCTGGGTCATAGGGTAGTTTTATTTTTAATTTTTTGAGGAATCTTCACACTGTTTACCAGAGCGGCTGCACCAATTTGCATTCCCACCAACAGTGCAAGAGGGTTCCCATTTCTCCACATCCTCTCCAGCATCTATAGTCTCCTGATTTGTTCATTTGGCCACTCTGACTGGCGTGAGGTGATATCTGAGTGTGGTTTTGATTTGTATTTCCCTGATAAGGAGCGACGTTGAGCATCTTTTCATGTGCCTGTTGGCCATCTGGATGTCTTCTTTAGAGAAATGTTTTCTGCCCATTTCTTCACTGGGTTATTTGTTTTTCGGGTGTGGAGTTTGGTGAGCTCTTTATAGATTTGGGATACTAGCCCTTTGTCCTATATGTCATCAAATAAATATTCTTAAAAAGGTTCAGTTCTCAACCACAACTAAATGAATGTAGTAATTATACTTCCAAGATTAACACTTTATATAAAACTTAAAAAAAAATTTTGTTCCTGAAACCCCTAGTGTAAATGGAAGGGATGTGTTAAAAACTAAATCAAAGTTTTCTTTTGTAAGTGAAGTTTCTGAACCTCTTCTGCCCTTTAGTGATTTTTATCACTTTTCTAGCTGATGACAGAATCTACCTTTTGACAATTTATTTGTGATTTAGATAAGCCCACACTGAAGCAGATAATCTCATAAACTGAATTATCAATCATATTTGTTAGATTGTTAGAAATCTAGGGAGAAAAAAATTATAATTTTTATAACTTCTATATTTGTTTCCAATAAAAAAAACATATTCTTCATTTATGTAGTGGTATTTTTACTTCACAAAAACATTGTGTAGTTCTTTGAACTTAAAAGTTTAAATCTAAGAGTAAATTCATTACTTGATTTTGCTTATGTGTTACATTATGAAGTATTACTTCATTCATACATAAGTTACCTTATGAAGTATTACTGAATCCTTAAAATTAATAAATATAAAATATATCTTTAGTATAAAGTCCTATTCAATCAGAAAAAGTCAATGTGTAAGACATTATGACTGAATAATCCAGCTGGTTACTTGCTTTCCATACTTCACCTTGAAACCTAAATTAACTACATCATAATACAGAGTTCTATAGGTTATCAACAATATTTTGAATTATATTTGAAGCACAAGGAATAGCCTTTCAGGTTACTTTCTCTGTTATCCTAATTGGCTAGCAGTTTGTCCTAAGTACTAGCTAATTGGTATAGAAATAAATCATAAGCCCATTTTACTCTAAGGTAAAAGGTCAGCATGCACCCTCTAGTAATGTGCTATTCTATTTTTCTATTCTATTCTATTTTGCAGATAATTATTTTTCTTAGAGTCAGCACACTATAGGCTCAAATATGACAGTGGATTAATTGTATTAATTGTGATGATTGAACTATTTTCCCTCAAGCTCCTATGGACTCTGATCATGACACATAATAGGCAATCATTTACAAAGAGTGATGGAAATTTCAAATTTAAACTGTATCAATAATTATTGTTTTAGTTATTTTGACTTACTGAATAAGAGCAAGCACATTACTGGCATTTGTGAAAGAAAGAAACTTCACAAATACCAGGCACACACTGACAGGTCCTGGATAAAAATGGCAACTTAAGGTGAAGGTGTTGGAGTGACCCAAGTAACAAGGTCCAGGTGGCCCATCAGTGCAAAACTGGCACATTTTATATACTGTAGAGAAAGGATGGTAGTCTGGGGCACCAAGACATAACTAGCCACAAACCGTGCTCATTCTCTTACTGATGTAAAGAGAATATTTGTTACCCATAACTAAAGGGAAAATAGGTAGTTTCCAGAAGGAAAAATGCACAGAATAAAAGAGTACACTCTTTACAAGAATATATTTAAATTAAAAAAAAAATAGTATAAGTTCATTAAGAGGATCTCCTGTAGGGAGATGGAAATTAGAATGTGATTTGCTGATAAAGGGAATTAATTAACAAAATACATAGTCTCTAATGAATTGATTTAAATCAAACAAAACGTCAAGAAAAATATCTTACCCAAATTCGTTCAAATGAAAACAGAAAACCTAAGTCCAAGAAAATTCACAGTGCTTTATCATTACCTACCAATATACAAAGATTAAAATTGTTTTGAGAACAATAGTCTTCAAATTTGAATATTCCCCCTAAGATAAAACAACACTATGGGAATAAATAGATATTCCTATTTCCCTAATGCAGAATCACTGAGAGAGATGAAATTAAGGTACATTTATGAAAGCACTGAGCACCAAGACTGGCACAAAATAGACCCTGGCCTCAGAAAGGAATTAAGATGTGAATCCCATATTCACAGGGTACCCACATTCCATCTAAAAGCACAGGACCGGCTCATTTCATAATCACAGTTCTAGCTACTCAGTGCTGCTCATTCATTTCTTACCATTCTCATCATCCTTTTTTTTTTTTTTTTTTAAAGTTTATTTATTTTGAGAGAGAGAACAGGGGAGGGGCAGAGAGAGAGGAAGAGAGAGAATCCCAAGCAGGCTCTGGTCTGTTAGCCTGGAGCCTGACTGATGTGAGGCTCTGTCCCGAGAATCGTGAGATCATGCTCTTAGGCAAAACCAAGAGATGGATGCGTAAGCAAATGAGCCACCTAAGCGACCTCCCTTCTTCCTTTTAAATATTCACTCTCCTGATCATATTTAGTAGCTTTGAGAACTAAGGCTCAAAGCTTTTCTGGGACCTAAGAAGACATTTTGATGATAGATCTAAGAACCACTGTTCCACTTCCCCTTATCAAAAATAAAAAAATAAAATAAAATAAAATAAAATTTCACATAAATGCATTTTTGTCTTTACCTGCATTGTAAAGAATAGATGTTAGTTTGATCAGTAAGAGTGCAGAAGTACATGGGCTCCTGGGTGGCTCACTTGGTTAAGCGTCTGACTTTGGCTCAGGTAATGATCACACGGTTTGTGAGTTCCAGCCCCAGCTTGTGTTTCTCTGTCTCCCCTCTCTCTCTGTCTGCCCCTCCACTGTGTGTGCTTGCTCTCTTTCTCTCTCTCAAAAATATATAAACATTTTTTTTGAAGTGTAGAAACACAGACACTGTTGCCACTGCTTGGGTTCAGGTCAAGCTTTCTCACTTACCAGCTGTGTGAAATTTGGTCAAGCTGTGTTACTCCTCCTATCAGTTAATAATTCTAAAACATACCTTTTTTCTCAGTGAAATTATTGTGAGATACTTATAACCTCACATATGTTTTCCATTTTTAAATTGTGGTAGAATATATATAGCATAAAATTTATTACTGTAACATTTTTAACTATTCCGTTCACAGGTATTAAATACATTTATACATACTCTTGTGCAACCAACACCACCAGAACTCTTTCCAGAACTCTTTCCATCTTGCAAAATCGAAACTCTATGCCCATTAAACAATAACTCCTTTTTATTTGCTCTCCCCTCAGCCCCAGGCATCCATGATTCTGCTTTCTATCTCTACAATTGGGTCTACTCTAACTGCTTCATAAGAATGGAATCATACAGCATTGCCTTTTTGTGACTGGCCTATTTTATTTAGTATTACGTCCTCAACATTCATCCCTGTTGGGGCACCTGGGTGGCTCAGTTGGTTGAGAATCTGACATAGGTCATGATCTTGCAGTTTGAGAGTTTGAGCCCCACATCAGGCTCGCTGCTGTCAGTGTGAAGGGAGCTCCCTTTGGATCCTCTGGCCCCTTCTCTCTGCCCGTGCCCACTTATGTTCTCTCTCAAAAATAAACAAACATTAAAAAATGTATCCATGTTGTAGTATATGTCAGAATTTCCATCCTTTATAAAGCTAATAATATTCCATTGTAAGAGTTTAGTACATGTTACCTATCTGCTTATTTGTTGATGGACACTTGAGTTGCTTCTATTTTATTTATTGTAAAAATGCTGCTATGAGTATGGGTATATAAATAGCTCTTTGAGATCCGGTGTTGAATTTTTTAACTATACCCAGAAGTAGAATTGCTGGTTCATATGGTAATTCCTTTCAATTTTTTTGAGAAACCATGGCAGCTATACCATTATACATTCTCCAGCAATAATCCACAAAAGTTAAACTTTCTTCACATCCTTGCCATCATTTCTTCTTGTTTTTTGATAATCATTGTAATGGACATGAGGTGGTATCTTATTATATTTTTGATATGCAATTCCTTAATGATTAGTGATGTTAAGCATCTTTGCATGTGCATTTTTATATGTTCTTTGGAGAAATGTCTATTTAAGTCCTTTGTCCCTCTTTACAATGAGCTGTTTGCTTTTGGGTGTTAAGTTTGAGAAGTTCTCTATGTATTACAGATACTAATCTGTTATCAGATATATGATATGCCAATATTTTCTCCAATTCTGTGTATTGCCTTTTTGCTGTATTGATAGTATCTTTTTTGTTTTTTTAATGTTTATTCCTTTCGGAGAGAGAGAGAGCACAAGCAGGAAAGCAGCAAAGAGAGAGAGAGAGGGAGACAGAATCCAATGCAGGCTTCATGCTCTGAGCTGTCAGCACAGACCCCGGCGTGGAGCTCAAAGTCACGAACCATGAGATCGTGACCTGAGCCAAAGTCGGAAGCTTAACTGAGTGAGCCCCCCGGATGCTCCTGTTGATAGTATCTTTTGATACACAATTTTTAAAGAAATGTTAATGAAGTTCAATTTGTCTGCATTTTCTTTTGTTTCCTGTGCCTTTATTGTCACATTTAAGAAGTCATTGTCGGGGGCGCCTGGGTGGCTCAGTTGGTTAAGTGTCCGACTTTGGCTCAGGTCATGATCTTGCGGTCTGTGAGTTCAAGCCCCGCATCAGGCTCTGGGCTGACAGCTCAGAGCCTGGAGCCTGTTTCGGATTCTGTGTCTCCCTCTCTCTCTGACCCTCCCCTGCTCATGCTCTGTCTCTGTCTGTCTCAAAAATAAATAAATGTTAAAAAAAAGTCATTGTCAAATCAAATGTCATATTTTGCTGTATGTTTTCCTCTAAAAGTGTTAGTTTTAGGTCATACATTTAGGTCTTTGATACATTTTTTAGCTAATTTTTGTGTTATTGTATTAGGTGAGGGTCCAATTTTATTTTTTTGCATGTGCATATCCAGTTTTCCCAATATCATTGAAAATACTGTCTTTTACTCATCATATGGTTTTGGCCCTCTTACTGGAAATCATTTAACCATATGTGCAAGGGTTATTTTCGGAACTGCATTCTATTCTTTTGGTTCATACTGTCTGTCTTTTTGCTAGTACCATATTATTTTGATTACTGGAGCTTTATAATAAGCTTTGAAAAAAGGAAGTATGAATCTCCAGGTTTGTTCTTTTTCAAAATTATTTTGGCTATTCAGGGTCCCTTCAGATTTTATGTGAATTTTAGAGAAGATTTTTCTATTTCTACAAAACCATCATGAGGGTTTTTGTAGGGTTTAAATTAATTCTGTATACCACTTTGGATAGTATTGGCATCTCAACAATATTCATTCTCTGATCCAGGAACATAGGATATCTTTCTCTCCATTTGTCTTCTTTAATTTTTTTCAGAAATGTTTTATAGCTGTTATGGCACAAGTCTTTCATCTTCTTAGATAAGTTGATTCCTAAATATTTATTATTTTTATTGAACTGTTTTTTTTAAATTTCCTTGTAGATCATTTATTGATAGTATATAGGATTACAACTTGGTTTGTATACTGCTTGCCTTATATCCAGCTACATTGCTGAATTTATTTTAATATTTTTCTGTAGAATCTTAGAGTTTTCTAAAGATAAGATTATGTCATCCATTAAACAGAGATAACTTTACTTCATCTTTTCTGATTGGATGACTTACTTATTTTTCTTGCCTAATTGCCCTGACTAGGACTTCCAATTCCACGTTGAGTAGAAGTGGTGAAAGTGGGCTTTTTTTTCAGTCTTTGACTATTGAGTATGACTTTTGCTGTAGATTTCTTATATATGTCATTTCTTCTGTTGAAGTAGTTTCTATTCCTAGTTTATTGAATGTTTTTATCACGAAAGAATGTTGAATTTTGTCAGTGCTTTTTCTGCATCACTTGAGCTAATAATTTTAAATAGTTTATTATCCTTCATTTTGTTAATCTGATATATTGAGTTATTTTCTTAGGTTGAATGGTCCTTGAATTCCAGGAAAACCTCCCACATGATTGTCTTTTAATATGCTGTTGAATTTGGTTTGCTAGTGTTTTGTTGAGGATTTTTGCATCCTTGTTCATAAAGGTAATTATTCAGTAGTTTTTCTTTTCTGTAGTGATTCTGGCTTTGGTATCAGGATAATGTTGGCCTTATAGAACATATCAGATTTTTCCCTCCTCTTCAACTTTTTGGAAAAGCCTGAGAAGGATTGGTGTTAGTTCTTCAAATATTTGGTAGAATTCACCACTGAAGCCATCAGGTCCAGTGCTTTCTTTGTCAGGTTGTTGTTGTTTTAACTAATTATGGGATATTCAGATTTTCTCACACTCTCTCTCTGTCTTTCTCTCCCTCCCACCACCCCCACCCCTCTGGTTTGTATTTAGGAATATTAATCTGATTCAGGAAGCCAGAGCTGCAAAAACAGCTCTGTGGTAAGCCAATATCTGATCTTTCCTTGCTGCTATGAATATGCTTCTACATGTTTTCAGGTTCCCATGTGGAAATATCTAGCTCATTAAAAAAGATGAAATTAAATGTGATCTGGAACCTTAGAGAATAAAGTGTTCTATAGGGCCATATTTGTCAGAATGTCTAGCTCCAATCTAAGCATCAAGGCATAATTGTTCAGTTAAGAATTCTCTAAGGAATTTGCCTGCCTTCTGTATATTGAGTATTGTAAATATAATTTGAGTTTTCCTTTATAATCCAGGCAATTATTATAAAATAAGTTTGGGTGTTGTATTTTATAATAGTAATGGTTCCAAGACATATAAAAGTGTTCAGGGCTTGTGGCACAATATTAGTATTTTATTTTATTTTATTTTATTTTATTTTATTTTATTTTATTTTATTATTTTATTTTATTATTTTTTTAGTTTGTTTCCTTCCTACTTCACTGTCACCTTTCTCTCCCAAAGACAACAATGTAGAAATCCATCATCTTTTCAAGTTTGCTACTTCCCAATATCATGTGCTTCAAAACAAAATAATGAAGCATATCTAAGTTGTGGGTAAGAGTAGCTAGCATCTGGCTAAAGGAATGTGTAGTTTCCCTATGAGTAAAAGACAGGAGTTTAAATGTATTGACTCTGATTTTTAGCTGGCTGGCCAGTGACTTACATATTCTCTTCATATTCTCTCTACCTTATTTGCCTAGAAAACTGGCCTATTGCTTTAGATGCTAAGACTTTATGGGTTGTAAATTCCAAAGAAGTCAAGATTGAAGGAAATTGAAGAAAAATTGAGAAAAGTGAGGCTAGGGAGGTGTATCTTCACAGCGACCCTATGGACAAATATGTCTCAAAAGAATCTCAGTAGGAAAATGATGGTAGAAAATGTATTCATTGGCTTTGTTTCATTGATCAACATTGCCTCATAGAGATCAACTCCCTTACACATGTTGGTTGTGCTGTCCACTCTGAGTGGTTACCAGAGCTAGCAAGTTTCCAGACAGCAATGATAGCACCCAAGTATAATCCACAGGGTGCAGGGCAAGCCAGTAAGGAGTGTGAACTGGCAATCCTCCTTGCCAGGCCTAATAAACTATTGCACTTCTGTGAGCTCACAATAGGCCTTTTGTCCTCTTCTTGGCTCCAGGGGAACAGAGACTCACCAGGGAAGGAGGTCAAATGGCCTTGAACAAGGCTTGAGACAAGTTACAGTTGGGATTGTATCGCTGAGAGATCTGAGAGCAATTACTGCAGTGAGCTAGTCACAAAAGCCTGGCCCTTCTGAGATGTATATGAAACATTCTAGGAACCTATTTCTGGTGATGATGGAAATCCCCTTTGGGCCTGCAGATATGCTTCTGGGAGTCTTTCTCAAGAATCAGCATAGTAGTCAGTAGAAAATCATGCCTGAGGGATCCATGTGGCATGTATTCTAGATCCAAATATTTTAAATTTTTGTTAGGTGAGGGGACACCCAGTCAAGTACAGCTCTTCCTTAACTCAAGATGAGGTTATGTCCCAATAAACCCATCATAAGCAGAAAGTATCATGTTGAAATTGCATTTAATACACCTAACTTACCAAATGTCATAACTTAGCCTAGCCTACCTTAAATGTGCTTAAAACAGTTACATTAGCCTACAGTTGAGGAAATTCATCTAACACAAAGCCTATTTTATAGTAAAGTGATGAGTATCTCATGTAATTTATTGAAAACTGTACTGAAAGTGAAAAACAGAATGGCTGTATGCGTACAAAATGGTTGCCAGTATATCAATTGCTTACCCTTGTGAACCCATGGCTGACTGGAAAGTGGGCCGGCTGCTGCTGCCCAGCTTTATGAGAAAGTGTCTTACTGCATACAGCTAATCTGGAAAAGATCAAAATTCAAAATGTGAAGTATGTTTTTTTTTTACTGGATTCATATTGCTTTTGCACCATCGTAAAGTCAAAAAATTATAAGCCAAACCATTGTAAGTCAGGGACTGTCTGTAATCTAAACTCCATCCTCACACTTTCCATTTGTTTGATAACCAGTAAAAATTGATTGAGTGTAGTTTTCTCTTTTAACATATATGAAATGCTTTCTACACTGGTGTGATATTTAGTGTTTACAGATTATTTGGCAGGGTACATGTAGAACCAGAGGGAAATAAGACAACAGAATTTTTTAGACTACTTTTTACAATGCTTTGGGAAGATTTTCTTCAATATTTATTTCTGGAGGCTGAATTATTAGTTATAGACTCTGATCATAAAACCATAAATTGGAAGTTACTTATAAAGTGTGTGTGTGTGTGTGTGTGTGTGTGTGTGTAACCATATAATTAAATTATATTGAAATACCAAGATGAGATGGCATTTTAAGTATGCATCATTTCTCTTCTATATTAAGCAAATAAATATGTTTTTTCTGATGTTCTAAGATTTTGATAATTTCTTCTTAACACTGGTAGTTTTTGCTATTCTGAAAATAATTCTTAATAAAGTTGAAAAACAATGAATTATCAAGCACATACTCACAAACACAGAAGTTATTCATCTTCACAGCACACTGGAAGTCCAGTAATGAGATAAATAATAATGTAATTTAATTTTATGTGTTTCCAGCAAGTACTAGGCATAAAAAAGGTCTGCTCACTAAAATACCAATAAAATCTGGGAACTTCCTTTTAAAAGGAATAATTCTGCCTTTCTATTTACTCTCTAGTTAATACTACTCTTTTTATCAACTTGTTCAAAAAAGTAGTTGTTTTGAAAGAAAAAAGAATGCATTCACATAGGCAATGTCTCTGCATTCCTGTGTCTTTCCAAAAAGGAGCAGGACAGGGTTTCAATAATCCTAACTTCTGGGCATCCGGAGAAAACTGTTTGTTCCAAATCCATACATATGCTGAATCACAACCTCGGAGGAGGGAGATTTTGCTATGGAAATTCAGTGAGCAGTAATCTTAACATTGACTGAGGATTAAGTAAATGGTGAGAAAATGGAGATCCCCTTGTACCCAGCAGTCCTTATAACTGCTAATTTACTACATGATGCTAATTAAATGAAGTTAGCCTCATAATGGCAATGTATGGTGCCTGTGTAGGAAAGCTGTTAACATAATTATATCTCTAACACAGGGGGCAAAGCAGATTACAATTATTAGAAAGCCATGGGATACAGACTACCGTGAGCTTTACAACATTAGGAAGTGGATTTACAATCCTAAATTTCCCAAATACCTCTACATTTTATATTTTAGTTTCTATTCCCTAGGTAGCATTTAATAGAAATATTTGAAAAGTGAGCATTCTTCCATATTGATATTCTATCAATTTTCAAATTCAGAAGTGAGAGAGTATGTGTTTATGCGTATAAGTGTGTGTATGTGGGTAAAATATATTTTGGTGTACAATTTCCTGCCTTGTCAGAGAATTGGCTCTTTGGAAAGATATATGATGTGACAGTTATATATCAAACCCTAAATAAAAATTGATATATAAAAATGAAAATATCTTAATATGCAATAGTGGATCCCATCTCTCACATACTTTCTACCTCTTATCTCCTACCAAGGTAACATATTATTGAATATTAAAGAATATCAGACTGAAAAAAGGACAAATTCTCAAAGTTAAAGTTATTTTCAAAGCCATTTTGCCTTATTAAATACTACTGGCCTTCAGTAATGCCCTAACTCTAGTATTACACAGAGGGGGAAAAAGCTGGCAAAACAAACCTGCCCATTTTCATAACACTTGTTTATTATTTTTAATTACTAGTTTTAGAAAGGCATACTTTGTAGTACAAACAGAAATATTTAATTTAAACAAAAGCAAAATTTTTAGAGTGAATCTGAGCAAGTAAAGAGGGTAGTATTCAAACACCAACAACACACACACACACAAAAACTAAAGCCTGTAAGCCAGTCATGTACAATATAACAAATATTTTAAATATTATTACTCTTGAATTCTGGTTAATCTGGCTTTTTGAAAATTCTAAGGTGTTATAGTGCTTGCCTTGAATATCTGAATAGTATAGAATATCTTTAGAAATTAATTAGCTGATTAAAGATGAAAGCAGCAGAAACTTCCTAACCTCTAATGAGTTACAAAGAAACTGGATATTTATTGATGACAGAAGAACTAATGGTTGTTTATGCCCTTCTGTATTTCCGGAACTTAATATAGATTGTCTAGTTTAATTTTCAAAATAATTATACAAGGCAAACACTGTTATTGTTTTGCTTTTATTGATAAGGAGTCAGAGATTCAAAAATGTCAAATAACTTGTCCAAGGCCACCCACCCAACTTCTCTCCACATCTAGTTATGTATACCATCAACCATGCAACCCTGATATCCAGTACCCATGGATGCCAAAGAGGCCTCAGAATTTACTTTTTTAATATAAAAGAACAATAACTTATGTTTATATATTTATTTTTGTTTTAATAATTTTTATGTTGAAGAAAAGACAGAAAATGATACTATGAATACCCATATATTCATATATCCATCATTCAGAGTATTCAAATGTTAACTTTTTCATTCATTGCTTTATACATATATTTATATTTAAATAAGAATTAGAGTTACCTTTGTGCTTTTGCCCTGATCTCTGTTCTCTTTATCACCTCCTTTAATGTGTAATATTGCCATCCACACTCAAAATATCAGATCTATACCTGCAGCTAAAAATATTATATAAAATACACTTATTTTATATGAATGCTTGTATGCTGAACCTATGCAACTCTTCTCATTGAACATTAAGTTTTAACATAAATTAGATAATAGAGATTTAATTCACCAATAATGGGAATGGATACATTTATACAATGGAAAACTACATAACAGTTTAAATAAATGAAATAAATTTCTAATTAGTTGGAATATATCCTATTTTTAAATAAAATTTATTTTTTAAAATGTATTTATTTTGAGAGAGAGAGAGAGAGAGAGCAGGGGAGGGGCAGAAAGAGAGGGAGAAAGAGAATCCCAAGCAGGCTCTGTGCTGTCAGTGCAAAGCCTGATGTGGGGCTTGAACTCACAAACCATGAGACCATGACCTGAACTGAAATCAAGAATTGGATGCTTAACGAACTGAGCCACCCAGGCACTCCAAAATTTATTCTATTTTAAATGACAAAATAAGTGGCGTGTACTATTATTGGGTTGTGAGGCATTGATTAGAGAAGCATAAATTAATCAAGAAAAGCAAGGTATAATGTTAGCTTTGAAATTTGAGAACAGTATGTAAAGGTACAAATTGATAACATATCCACCAGTGAAAATTTAGTACTTCATTTTGTGACTTTTTTAAAGTCACTTTTTTAAAGTCACTTTTATAATAAATAAAAATAAGTACTCTTATTTTTATTGTGAATGTGGTTGAGATTTCTAATATATGCCATAATTGCATAGACATGTGTATGTGTATATATGTATATATTCATGTATATGTATATATTCATAAATAAATATATTCATATACATTGTATATTAAAGAGCATATAAATATAGGAATGGATATTATATGAAGTTAATATAGATAATGACATTATTTATATAGTATACAAATATAGATCAATGTTTTTGTCTCTTATTAAAAACTTTTAGTTAGATTTTTATTTACTTATTTTTATTTTTATAAATGTTTGTTTATTTTTGAGAGAGGACAGAGTGCAAGCGAGGAAGGAGCAGAGAGAGAGGGAGACAGAGAATCCAAAGCAGACTCCAGACTCAGCTGTCAGCACAGAGCCTGAAGCAGGGTGGAACTCGTGAACTATCATGACCTGAGCCAAACTATGAGATGATTATCTGGCCCAACTAACTGAGCCACACAAACACCCCTAGTTAGATTTTTAAATCCCCAGTTCTCGTGTTTTAACTTGTGATAAAGATTCTTTTTGTATTTTTCCTCTCATCATCCTTATGATTTCTTTAGACTCACCTAACTTTATTCACCTATCCCCTGAGTTTTATATTTCAGTGTATATGCATTTAAGATGTAGTTTGTGAGTAACAGAAAACCAGAAAAATATCTTGCATATTTGAAGTCTAGAGGTAGTATAGACTCTGGGATAGATATCTTCTACAGTTCAGTTCATATTGTCAGTATCAAATTTCTTTCCTTTCTTTGCTTTGCCATTTTTTATGAATCTTTATAATTCCACTGAAAGCCTCATGTATAACAATATGTAACGTATATAGCACATAACATTTATATTATGTTGTCATACACACACACACACACACACACGCACACGCACACCCAGATACCTTCTGCCTATAATTTATATATAACATGTCATATATATATATATACATATATATATATATACATATATATATATATATATATGTATGTGTATATATACATATGTATATATATGTGTGTGTGTGTGTGTGTGTGTGTATATATATATATCTGGGTGGTATCTGGGTGGCTCAGTGGGCTAAGCATCTGACTTCGGCTCAGGTCATGATCTCACATTTTGTGGGTTCGAGCCCCACATTGGGCTCTGTTCTGAGCCAGGAGCTTGCTTCAGATTCTGTGTCTCCCTCTGTCTCTGCCCTTCCCTCACTCATACTCTGTCTCTCTTCTGTCTCTCTCTGTCTCTCTCTCTCTCAAAAATAAAAATAATAAAAACATTTTTAAAAATATATAGGCAGAATATTCACATAAAACAATCTAGTTGAAAAGCTAAACTTTTTTTTTTTCTTGTTAGGACAATGGTATTGTTTCCATCATATCTCCTTGACCCAAATTCTGATATATTCCCATTCTAGAATGAAATCATTAGCTGTGTAGTGGGATTTTCTGTGTATCAATAAGATCTGTCTTTGGAAGTTGGTCTTTAATAAGCACCTTGGCGGCATTTAACTAGGTAGATGAATAGGGTATGTTTGAAAAAAAATAAAATAGAATTTCTATTTGTAGGAAAAATGGTGAAATAGTGCTGGTAAGAAAATGAACATTGTTAGGGTATAATCACTGTTTTCAATTTCAGAAAATTATTTGATTTTTTTCCAATTCTGTCTTCCTTTACACATAGTCATATATTTTTCTTTGATTTTAATTTTTTCACTTTAATTTTCAAATATATTTTTTAGTTTCTTTCAAATTATTTTAAATTTTTCATTCAACAAATCTTTAGTTCTTTTCACTTTTATTCACTTTTCCCCTCTGTTTTTTTGCAATTTTTAATTTTGTTCATATTTTGTACAGAGTTCATTTTTTTCCAGTTCAGTAAATTGTAGATAATAAGAAGAATGTGACACATAATTTATGAAATTTAGACTAGTAATTTCTTATAGTTAATTCAGGTTAGAATTATTTGGGTTATTAATTTCTAAAAGTTTATTTTTTTCTCTCTCAAACACTCCAACATCTCTTTATTTTTCCTGGGTGGTGAACAGTGTACATTTAATCCCCTCTTTCTTGTATGGATCATGTCAAAGAAAACAAAGCAAGGGCACATTTTATTCAGTAATCAGTTACTGAAGGTGGTAAGAGGGTTCCCCATGAACTGAATTCAACTTCCATTTGTACAGAGGTGACTATGAATTTGAAAAGGAAAGTGAGGAGGTAAGAGGGGGTACTGGGGTGGGGGACTATTGAGCAGACTCAGGGGAGAAGAAATTTATAAAAGCAGAAGAGGTCTTGGTCTGTATGATTATACCATCTGGGTTTGCTAACTGGTGCTATGGAACTTAGGCTCCTATCTTCCCACAGAGACTGAGAGACAGGATTCCTATGTTCAAGTGTTGGCTGGAGGAAACAGTAAATACTTTGGGCAGCCTTCCTCTTTCTCAGGCAGACATTTTAAAGGGAGCTGGGGTCATCCTAGGGATATGGCCTTGAGCTGTTACAAACTATGCTAGTGTTTTTCAAGTCTCTTATCTTGTGTCTATGAGTGAGTGAATGAGTGTGTGTGTGTGTGAGAGAGAGAGACAGAGAGAGAGAGAAAGAGAAAGGGAGTTGGTGGGGTAGATAAAATCACATGTGCTGTATTTCCCACTAGGTTTTAATAAATGTTGAGTCCTAGTCAAGAAGAGGGTTCAGGGCAGTCTGACTAAAATTTGGTCAAGAAGAATCTGTCAACCATTACTTGGAGTTTCAGTAGTTCTGCTTTCTACAGCAAAGGCCACATTCTTCTTCTCAAAATAGGAAT
Organism: Panthera onca; assembly: GCF_046562875.1. Classification (NCBI taxonomy): domain Eukaryota; kingdom Metazoa; phylum Chordata; class Mammalia; order Carnivora; family Felidae; genus Panthera; species Panthera onca. The sequence goes on along the minus strand of NC_138339.1, from coordinate 72,564,730 downwards.
CACTCATTTTCTGGGTCAAATTTGAGGAGTGTTATCTCCAGTGAGTTACTACAGAGTTAGCTGAAATGTGTTCCTCTCACTTAGATTTCTCTCTTCCTTTCTGGCTTATGATGGTTTTTCCTTTGTTTGAAAATTGTTTACTGTGTGTTTGAAATATATTTTATCTTAAAGTTCAGCATTTCTAAGGTGTTAAAAAGGACAATTCACTTCAGTAAAATAAACCAAAATTAAAATAATATGGTATATAATATCAAATTGCCAGAGGAATAATAGAAATTTTTTTTTATTTTACCAGTCAAGCATTCTACCAGCTCAAATATTTATCAATAATTTGCATAATTATATTTTTCATTCCTATGTATATAATAGAACGAATGATAATTAGAAAGTTATACATTTGTGTGAGGCTATAAAAACCAAATTGTTAACTAGGAATTCTATAGCAATTCTGAAGTACATTTGAGGTACAAGTTCCCCCCACCCCATTCCAGAAGTAGAGCATTCCTATGAAGCCTTTTATAAGCCAAAATGGCATGAAGTGAAGAAGCAATTACCATTACTTCATATGGAAAACTTTTTGAGCATTTCCAGGCCACCCGAATAACCTCTTTTAGGTTTTTCTGATACCTTAGGACACATCTTGATAACAGATGTGGAAAAGAAATTGAGATAAAGCGTAGATGCTCACAGACACAGCTCAAAACAATGGCAGCTTGATGCTGAGGTGCTGAGTGTAGTTCCCAGGGAAGAAGCTTGGAAGCACCACTCTCACTGCTTACGGTGTTTGCTGCCTCTATGATGGCTAGCTGCAATACAAAACAAACACTGAATGCTCTTTTTTTTGGTGTTTCCCTTTTTTCCTAAAGCTGAAAATCCTCTTCAGATTTCTTTCAGTTAGCAAAAACAGGTATATTTGTAGGTCTTCTTAAAAAATGAATTGGTGCATTGTGAACTTGCAAAAAGCAGGGGGTACCTGTCACTGAAATAATGTCCTAAATTATGTTTCATTCCATCAATCAAATATGCTCTAATTTGCATACATATAATCTATTCTTTATGGTTTAGAAAGTACTTAAACTGCATTTGAGGATTCTGAAGTCACAATTTAAACTCTAATTAAGAGCTTTGAACTTCTGTGATCTACGTGGTTTGATTTTTCCATTCCTGATTTTATATACCTTGCATATTCCATTTACCACATAATGAAACTATAATTTTCATGGAGTATTATGTACCCTCTGAATTTTAAGTTGTATTTCCATAGTATATGAAACATGACTGAAGCAGAGGCAAATTCTTGTTGCCAAAAACGATACCTGTGGCAATTTTCTACATTTGTTTCCAGAATTCTCATCCTGCACATTTCTTGAAAATATTTAACTCAAGTGATTGGAACCAAAACTAATTACTTGAACATTATTGCCTGGATTAAACCAAGTGTTTTCTTGTGAGATTTCTGCGACAGTGTCATACATCATGGGGTGAAAGACAAAAACCTGGAGTGCTCAGATGTGTGCAGTACACATTCATTTAGATTAATTCTTACTAAAGAAAGAAAGAGGCACTTCCTTAGATACTAAGCCATAGTTAGAATAAAATATAGTAAAACCTTGGTTTGCAAGCATAATTCATTCTGGAAACATGCTTGTAATCCAAAGCACTTATATCTCAAAGTGAATTTCCAGTTAGAAATAATGGAAAGTTAGATGATTCATTCCACAACCCAATAATATTCATTTAAAAATTATTACAATACTGTAATATAATACAAAATATTAAAATACAAAATATAAAGAAAAATAAATGAACCTGCATTTACCATTGAAAACCTTAGAGGCTGGTGTGAAGGAGGCAAGAGAGAAGAGGGTTCTTTTATAGGACAACTTTCACTGTCAGTAACAGAATTACTGCTATCTATTGCCTCAAGGGAATCTTTCTTTTCGTGGAACTTTAACAAGGAACTTATCCAGTGACACTTGCTTTTGCCTCCTTTTGAGGATTTTGTGGAAATGTGACATTGCATTGTCACTGAACAGATTCATTGCTTACCCTGTTACAGCCTTGCTCAGATGGTGATTTTCTATAAAATCTTGCACTGGTTCCCACACTTTACATATCTCCATAATCTCATTTGAAGTGAGGGATTCCTCGGCCTTTTTCTCCTCCTCCTCTGCGAACAAGATGCACACATAGACTTCTTATAAAATCTTGTAATTTTGGCTACTCGTGTACGTTGTTCATACTTCTTGATGATTTCCTCCTTAACTTCCACTGTAATCATCTCCTTCTTCTTACTGTATTTCTTTTCACCCTTTTTCTTCATGGGGGCCATTGTATATGCTCATGTGGATGTTGACTACAGTACAGTATTAATACACTCGTTATATACTGTATTTATTGTAACTGGCAATAAGGCACCAGAGGAAAGGGTCCATATCTGCAGGCTGCTTGACCTAGAATGAAGCGAAGCATTCCTAAGCTTACTTTTGTATGGAAAAGCAAAGGACTGCCCATACGTTCTTTGAAGTGACAAAAAAATATACTAATGCCAATTGTAGGCCCCTTTCAACTTTCTGAAAAATCACTGATTTCTGCCAAACACCACAGCCTGTGACCAAGGATCCGAGCATGGGAGATGATCACCCACAATCCTGCATCAAGAGAGAGAGGGAGAGAAGAACCATCATTTCAGTTGTGATCATGTGACATTTGGTGTCGCATACTATTCATATTGCAAGATACTGCTCATTTATCAAGTTAAAATTCACTAGATATGTTGGCTCATCTTGAGGAACACTTGCATAACAAATTAATCGCGATGCAAGGTTTTACTATACTGTTTTTAAAAACTGTTACGTGTCTAGGGTATTATACTAAAAAGTAAGACATGTAAGATTAATATAAGATATGGTCTGTGTGCTTAATGGATTTATAATCTACTTGGGAGAGTGGTGATTTAGTGAAACCATATCATGTTTATGCTAAGTTCCAAATTAGACTTTTAAATAAAAATAGAGCTAGGAGGACAGAAACAGAAATGATTACCAGGCTCAAGATGTTCGCAGGAAGTTGTCAAAGAGCAACTGAATGTTAGACTGGGACTCAGTGGAGGAGAGATAGGTTTCATATCAAATTTTATAAACTCAAATACCCTTTGGAGTCAACCCATAGCTCCGGTGGAAGCCACATCCTTCAGTAGGTGAAGTCCTAACAGGGAAATAGCTACTCAATTTGGTTGGATTCTGCAAGAGTTGACCCAGACTTGGCAGATATCCCAAGTTTTATGAGAATAAGAAAATGTCAAATTTATATTAAATGTCCAGATTTTTAAATACTAACAAGCAATCACATAAAAACCCCCCACCATTTTGCAGGACAAAAAAAAACCCCACCAAAAACAAAAAAACAAATGCAGTTTTAAATCCACCATTGCTGCTAGTGTGAAACATCTGATTTAAATATATAGCTAGTTAAAACAGAGTGGAAATTGCTATTTCAGTTACTGTGCTTCAGACAGTAGACAATTTTTAAGCTTATATGGAGAGCATATTGCATAATTGGAGAGAAAAATATGTACCAGTTTGGCTAAATAGCTGCTGTGGTGGGAATTTAAAAAAAAATGTTTTTAATTATTTGAATGAGAGTTATTATGTCAATTTTTTATTGGTTTCTAGGGCAAACAAGTTGATAAAAGTGGGACAGGCCAGGAGCCAAAATGATCTACTGACAGGAAAATATCAATTTCTCTAAATAATAAGACATCATAAGAAAATACTTTTATAAAGAAAAAACAAGTTCTATATAAAATATCTAACAGGGTTTTAGTTCAAAGATTGAAATTTGTAGAATATTTTTTCAGAAGAAAACCTTTTCAAATAAATTTACAAATAAATATAGAACTGCCAATAGAATTCTAAAATTTATATGTGTTCCAATATGCATAAAGACAATTTAATTTTAAAAAACAAACTTGTCTTTCCTTTATTCTACTTGAAACCCATTGGTAGATACGAAGTCGGAGATAACCTTAGTAGACATATGTAAATAAAAGTTTTCAGAAGGATTGCATGACCTCTACTCCTACCTAGTGTCATGGTGATAGATGGGGTTACCGTCTGCCCACTTATACTTTCATCACTTTGTAACAAAGCTCTTTTTGGCCTTCATTTATTTTTTCAGACAAATTGTTTTTTTTTTTCAAAACTGCAAATTAGAGAAATACTTTAACTTAAAAATTCTTACTGAGTTACAAGATTTCAGTCAGTAGGCATCTGGCTGGTAAATAATTGAAAATTTACCTATACTCCAAAAGTATAAGTATAACCAAAGGTATTCATATAGAATGAAGATGTTTACCATCTTGTATTTGTATTTGTTCAACATATGTTATCATAGTGTTTGTTATCCTAAAATGTTTATATAAGTATGGATCAATATAGGGCAAGTAGGTCAGATATATTTTTTTACAAACTCTTTTGATGAATATGTCTTCACCTATTTGAAAGTTAATTAAAAGTTCAACTTTATTTCTTCTTAGTAGAGGTTTTTGTGTTAGAAATTTGTCGTATTGGTGTCCTGAGTTTAAGTATTGTCACTTTTGGATTAAAGACTTACCTGCTAATTTATCACACATACCTGACATTGAAATTAAGTTTATAGAATCATCTGAATTTTGAATCATGGATAACTTGAGAAGTAAAGATTTCATTAGAATTAACTGGTAGGAAAATTATTGAAAAGTCCTTAGCGGTGAGATTTTAAAAAAAGAAATGCTGGAGACATGCCTAAAGGAATAAAGACTGACAAGACTGTGCTGTCACACAGTTTTCATGATTAAGTATATTTATACTTTTTGTTGAAACTCCTGTAAGTACAATGATGAGCAAATTTACTGAAAACTATCTAGATACATATATGTGTAGATAGATATAGATACGTTATTTGGGAGGTGAATTGCAACAAAGAAATCTCAATGGGCAAAATCAAAGATCAAGAGAAGACATAGAACTTGATCAGTTTTACTTAATGGTCTCTACATTAGGGGTATTTTTTTTAACCTGTAACTTTAATATTTCAGTTCCTTAAGAACTTCCTTCAAGTTCCTTGAAGCCATGGAATAAAGAATAGGAAAAAAAAATAGAACCAAGAAGAAAAAAGATTTTCTTCTGTTTTCCAGGAAAAACAAACATTTCTCAAAAATTGAAAAAGAATTTAAAATTACCTATTGAGTGAATGAAAATAACATAAGAGGGAATTTGCCAACCCAGGTGTAAATATTTTCAGTGTTCTGAGTATAATCCAAAAGTAGGGCTGGATGAGAATTTATGAGGTGCTTACTGGGGTTTCAAGACTATTGCCTGACAAGGGATTTGACCTTCCTCCCACTGTGAGTTACACCTGATCAAAAATTGATAGCTTGTATTAATTCAAAGTTGATTTAGGTAGTTCAATTTCAGTTCATTTTATTAGGTTATAGAATGAAAATGTTCTGTATGATAAAATCAGGAAGCAAGAGTTTTTCTCACAGTAACACAGGATCAAATTTTTAGTAATGGTTTTTGCTTGGTTCAATTGGCACATTGAACATTTCCATGTCCCTAAAGATGAGTAGTTTGATCGGAAAGAGAGATGTCCAGGTGCAGAAATCTAATAGTACTACTCAGTATGACTTAGATAGCAACTCCTCAGTAAAAGAAGAGAAATTACTTCCAGAATAGAGACTGCTTAAGCAGATACCATCACAAAAACTCACTGAAGTTCTTAATAATTTTGTTGGCTCACAAAGCAACCCCTAATAATGTTTTCAACTATATGCTAACATTGTTTATTTTTAAGGTGATACCATGAAAAAATATATTATCTGTGTGTGTGAGTATGGCTGAGAAGCTCAGTGGTATCAATTAGTCATTAAAGCACCATCAAATATATAGAAATGATGGCTGGCAGTTTTTTAACAATTCTAACAGCCTAACAGTCTGTCAGGTTCCAATTCTTTACCCTAGAGTCCTGGATGACCCAATGCCTTTGCTTGAAAAGTTACTCTATTGACACAGGTATATTTTAAGATCTATATTTTGCCTGTAATTTTTTACATTTTGTGAAATAGTTATTGCAAGATGCACATTAATGTATTTGAGGAGGTATTTTGTAATTAAAATCTGACATAATGCTTAATCATATAAATCTCTGTGTCTCACACTTCTGAAATATTGACAAATGGTAGACTTCTTCTCTTCCTTTACCTTATTAGTGAATATTCAGGAATATAGAGTTCGTTAGAGTGTGGAGTCTGATCTGCAAAATTGGAAAGGTCAGCAGATGTGTGTAATCTTCAGTATACACTTATGTTGTAGTTGTTGTTTTAGTTCGTTTGTGATGATGCCAAATTATTTAAAACACAAAATATGAAAGTATTTTTGCCCTTACATTAAACTTTAGTATAAATTGAAGCTTTAAGAAGCCTCATATTTTTTAAATAAAAACATAGACATGTATTTCTGATAAATACAGCTTTTAATTTTCAAAATAGTATTCAATACACATAGCAATACACATGGTATTTCAAATGGTTGAAATTGCTTTTTTAACAAAAATATTCACTACTGTGTTTATAAAATTGAGTTGATCAAGGATAGTGCAAGACACTGAAGATAAACCAGGAAAGAGAGAAGAGTTTGGGAGCTAAAACAGCATGTACAACATGAGGAAAACACTTCAGTAAGTAGCTTATCTCCCTTCATGCATACCAATCTGAGTAGAAGAGAAGGAGACAACAGAAAGAAATGTAAGAATGGTTGATGGACTAAAAACCTGTGAGGAATATTTGAGTGCACAATAAAACTTTACCTTTCAGTCATCAAACAGATCTCAGGGCACCTGGTTGGCTCAGTGGGGTAAGTGTTTGCTTTTGGCTCAGGTCATGATCTCATGGTTTATGAGATTAAGCCATGCATTGGACTCTCTGCTTGTCAGCACAGATCCTGCTTCTGATTCTGTTTCCCTCTCTGCCCCTCCCCTACTATCACTCCCTCTCTGTCTCTCTCAAAATAAATAAATTTTTTTTAAAAGGCAAAGAGATCTCCATTCCTCAATCAGAAGTTGTTAGCGTGTGTAGTGATGGCATTGTGAAAATAACCATATAGAGGCATCAAAAGACATGAAATAGTCAATGAGACAACAGTGACAGTGATTACAATGAATAGAGGAATTTACAAAGTCTCCCAGATGGCTGAAATAACAGGAAATTGTATAGAAAGCAGGAGAAAAATGGATAAAGGCCAAGTGGTATTACTTTCAAACTATCTAGAGTGAAAGAATAAATTGTTACTGTTGTTTTTTAAATAAATTTTCAGTATGTTGCAGACCAATACTTTTGTGAAGTGAAATAAAAATAAATTATACCAAGAATTAACTGAACATGGCTTACAAACCTAAAGTTAAAAGGCAAACTATAAAACACATAGAAAATAACATAGGAGAAAACCTAGATGACCTTGGATATGGTGATGACTTTGTAGATGCAACACCAGAGGCACAATCCATGAAAGAAATAATTGACAAGATGAAGAAGACAAACCACAGACTGGGATAAAATATTTTCAAAAGGCACATCTGATAAAGGACTATTATCCAAAATACACAAAGGACTTGTAAAACTCAACAGTGAAAAACAACAACAGCAACAACAAAAAACCAGATTAGTAAATAACACAAAAACTATAATAAACCTCTCACCAAGGAAGATACACAGATGACAAACAAGTATAGGTGAAGGTGCACCACATCATAGGTTATTATGGAAATGAAAATTAAAACAATAATGCAATACTACTATGTACCTATTAGAGTGGCCAAAATATAGAACACTGACAACAACAAATGTTGATGAGAATGTGGAGCAACAGGAACTCTCATTTATCACAGATATGGCAAAATGATACAGCCATTCTGGAAAACATTTTGGCAGTTTCTTACAAAATTAAGCATACTCTTACCGTAGGAGTCAGCAATTGTACTCCTTCATATTTATCCAAAGGAGTTGAAAACTTATGTCCACAAAAAACCTGAAGATAAGTATTGTTCACACGTTTATTTGTAACCACCAAAGCTAGGAAGCAACCAAGATGTCCTTCACTAGGAGAATGGGTATATAAACTGTGGTACATGCAGAAAATTGAATATTTTTTAGAGTTGAAAAAGATATGAGCTATCAGTCCATGAAAATACATGGAGGAAACACATGTTACTAAGTAAAATAAGCCAGTGTGAATATGATACATGTATGATTCCAACTATGTGACATTCTGGAAAGGCAAAACTGGGATCAGTGAAAATATTCATGGTTGTCAGGATTTGACAGAAGGGATGAATTAGACTGAGCATAGAGAATTTTTAGGACAGTGAAAATACTCTGTATGGTATTATCATGATGGATATGGCCATTAAACATTTGTCCAAACCCACAGAATGTACAACACCAAGAGCAGATTGTAATGTAAATTATGGACTTTGGGTGGTTATGTCAATGAAGTTTCATCCATGGAGAAAAATAGAAAAATAGCCTGGGTGGTTCAGCTGGTTAAGCGTCTGACTCTTGATATTGGCTCAGGTCATGATCTCACAGTTCCTGGAATTATGCCTCGCGTCAGGCTCTGCACTATAAACACGGAGCCTCCTTGGGATTCTCTCTCTCCCTCTCACTTTGCCCTTCCTGAGCATGTTCACTCTCTCTCAAAATAAATAAACCTTAAAAAAAACTCAGAGAGCAAGATAAATATTTAAAAATTAATAAAGTGTCATCCTATTAGGGGATATCAATAATGGAAGTGACTATGCAGGTGGCAGGTCAAGGGGTATATGGGAACACTCTATCTTCTCAATTTTTTTGTTAATCTGAAACTCTAAACTTTTCTTTAAAAAGCAAACAAATAAGTATAATAATCTTGCCTTCTAAAGAGACTTGAAGAACAGCAATCATTTATTTAGTAATGAATATAATTTACCATAAAGTACAAATTCCATATTTAGCTAACTTGTTTGAAAATGGACTTGCAAATACATAAACATAATGGTATACATATAATCATCCTCCAGTAAAGACAATGTGAAGTTCTATTTGTACATATAACATAGTATGCTACTAGGACAGGTTATCTAATTTTTAAAATGTATTTGAGTGTCCATGGAGCATTTCTCCGTTTTCAAGTGCTATAACACAAGTGCTATGTTTTCTTACACAGTTGCTATAGAAACTCTGTGTGTTATTGGACAGTAAATTAGGAAACTCATAAAGCCTTTTTATAACACAAAGATTAGAAATCTTGTTTGGTTGCTGCAGTTATTTGCAATGTATCCCTAAAAAAGAATTGAATGACTCTAATCAAGTAAGTGATATTTCTCATTGCTGCCATTTTTCTTGTAGATTTCCTTACCTAGAGTAAATAATGATACTGTGATGAATAGTTAATGGATGAAGAAAAACATCTTATATGCATAAATTCTAAGAGTTTACAAATACACATGCATATGCACATATACATATGTATGTGTGTATATGTGTGTATTTAAGTGTACACATACACATATGTATACATAGATGTTTTTAAAAGCTTTAATTAATTCAAAGTTGTAATTCATAATTGCTTAAATGTTTGCTTCTGCGTATACCTATGAAGGTGAGAGAAAAATCTTCACAAATAACACAAGCTCACTGTTGAACCATTACACCAATGTATGCTGGGAATATTAAAATAGTTTCTATTATATTGTGTCTTTCTGGACCTTTATGTCCATCATCCTTTAAATAACAGTGAATATATAAAATGTTAAGATGTGGGAATTTAATTTGTACTGCTGACAAAGTGAGATTGTAATGGTTATAACATTCTGTTATCCATGGAATTTTCTATTCCTTGGAAGTTAATAGCTCTCTTTTAAATACCAACTTTTTAATTCAAAACACAAAGATTGGGACTACACTGACATAATGAAGGGCAAGTAATATGACATAATCACTTGGTGAAATCAAGGTTTGCCTTTATTGCTTATTTGGAGAAAAGGGCCCTTTGATGCCTTTAAGGCGGGCTTCCACATCACCAAGGAGAACTAAAATGGTCACTAATGTGGAAGAGCTGTAAGGTAGAGAACAATCTTAAAACGTTACTAATATTTCTCTAAGAATAAACACCTAAATAATTTATTAAAAGCTTAGAGATCAAAATGGCTATATAGGCAAATATAGTTGCGTTTGGTAAATGTCTATTCCTCACAGAGAAATGTCATTGCTCACCATCCAGCTCACTCATCAAATATCAGAGTATCTGAATATTGGAAGTACCTTGAAGGTAGAGGGGTCTTATCTGTATGAAGCAAGTGCCTAATGTCTAATAGCTGTTGAGTAAATGTTTGTGAATGAATAAATGAGAAAGTAGACTGCAGTCTGACTTTTCAGGAATACGTCTCAACCCTTCCAAGTTCTATTTTCTTGAGAAGCATAGTTGAGGGGAAAAAGAACATCCGTTTTTTTGCCTATAATGTTTCAGTATATTGGTCATCAGTAAATAATGTGATGCATGGATGATACATTGTATTTCTTTTTAGTAAAACTCTGATATGATTAAAATATAAGCTGTTTTCTATTTCTAGACAAAGTTGCACTTTTCTCTTTGATGAATCTTCCTTGTGAAATAATAATAATACCAACACGGATTTTAAAAAAATAAATAAATAAACAAATAGAATGTAGCCATTCTCAGTAGAAGAAAAAAGTGATCAGTCAACTCTGTGAGATCCTTCTAACCTAATATCTGACAAAGTATGGTCCCTGGATCAGAAGTTTTATAATGGCCTAGGGAATTTGGAAAAAAATCAGTTACATGGACTAATCTCAGACCTACCCGATCAGAATCTCTGGGAAAGGTGAGGCTTAGGAAGCTGTGTTCCTAAAATGACCCCAGGGAATCATTATGTTCATTCAACTTTGAGAACCACTGAACAGCCAGATGGGCCTTAAGACATGGACATAGGATTGATTTTTACTCACCACCTCTCATTTATTTTCTTGAGTGGTACTTTGCAAATGTGCTGTTGAGTAGAAATAATTAAAAAACACTACCAAATACCTGCATTAAAAAATAAATACATGATTTGTTGCCACAGTTCAATAAGGGAATGTCAACATATACTGACACTAGAAAATCAGTGACTATGAAAGTTCACTCACGCTTCCTAAGAAGGATCTCTGATTAACACTGTTTATCTGAGATTCTCAGAAGTTCGTTACATTATGTCAGCTATTTTCATAGTGTGTTAGGATTTTTAAGAATGGCTTCAACTTGCTCAAACCTACACACATAATAATAAGATAAAGATTAGAAAAATAAATCTGCCTCCTATTGAGTACTCAGTTACGCTAGGCACTCTTATGGGACCCTATCCATACACACTTGTGAATTTCAAATATATGGGGATATAGTCCTTCTTATTTAAAAAAAAAATTACCTTACATTTCCAAAAATAATTCAACAAAACATCTCAGTGTCTGCCAAAATTTGTGCTGTAAAATATTTCTGCCAGGTTATTCCTGAAGCAAATGTGGTCAATATGTTTGGAATGTATTACTACGCTCTATTGCTCTGTTGACAAATTCAAAGTAGGTATCATAATATTAAGGGTTCTGAGAAGTTGTATAATAAGGATACCAGTTTAAATTGTCCTCCAAGTATTTTTTACCATAATATTATGTGTTATAGTAGTATAATAGTTTCTAATGTCACAGAACTGGTACTCTAACAATATATTTTTAGAAGGATTCTTATGTTAAAATATTTTTTTGGAAAGATAACCTAGGATTCAACTATTTCTTGCTCCTAAATCCAGAAGAAGGTGTGCACATATGTTTAGGGCATTTGTCTCAAAGATTTGAGACATTGTAACTAAATATTACATTCTAGTCCTAATATAAATTTCTTACCAAACTTAATGGAACTGTCTAAACTAAATTACTTTTGATACCATATTGATAGATCCCAGGAGAAATTTTCTGAAGTCCAAGTTAGATTCAAATACTTACAAATTAGGCAGACAAAGAGTTTGCTGAAATCACATTGACAATAATATTATTTCACTGTTTTTGTCATTGAAGTAAACACAATTTAAAAATAGTTTGAAGTAAAGTAAAAAAATACAATATTTAGACAGGGTATAAGTGGAATAATTGACATCTTTTAAGAATAAGATATTGTTCAGTTATTATTCTTTTCATTTTTCTATCTTCTTGTCATTCTTTGACATCACAAACCATGATCTATCCTTTTCAATGAATGAAGGGTAAAGTGACATCAAAATGTCTCTTTTTATGATATTTACCATTATCAGTCAATGGTCCTTTCTTCCCATTTGTTTTGAATTAGATATAAAATCCCTGTCATGGAAAGACATCATCATTTTGCTTTAAGCCTAACATGATTTGTCTCTTTTTTAACATGTGATATGTGAATAATTTACTTTCTGTTTTACATGTTTCATAAATATTTTTGTTGTACTTTGCAATTTTATCTTTTCACCCCTTTCTTTAGTAAAAATATATTTGTGAATACGTAAGAGTGAGTATAATGAAAATGATCAAAGATTAAAAATTAGTTATACATTGAAGGTTGTGTTTTTTTATAGTAGAAAAATGACAACCTTACAAGTTCCATGGAAAAATAATTTTAAAATATCTCCAGAGCTCTCAATTCTGAATAAAGATTGAATGGAAAGATTATTGACACAATGAGAAAAGAGAATATAAAGCATTTGGGTTAAAGCAATGAGTCTGATTTTCTCTATTTACCAGTGCACATTATGCCACCATTTTACTGTATCATAAATGTGGCTTAAAATAAATGAAAATTGTCCCTAAAATGCGTTTCAAAAAAGTATACATGTGTATGAATCTGAAGTCAGGAGGGAGAAAGAAAAAGGATTCAGTCAGTACCTCCAAAGTTAATATATCTGAATTCTATTTTTAGGCCATATTAAGATTAACAATTGTAATTGTTTTTCAGAAATCTAAAAAAATTCTTTATCAATACTACATTGCAAACCGGACAGGTATTCTTTCAATTTCATAGTTGAATAATGTTTCTGTGATGATGGGGTCTTCAATTATTTCCATTGATTATTATGAATTCAGCTGCTCATGACAATATGATGAGGATATATGTCGATAATTTTTAGGTCTCCCGTTAATGTAGTATACTTAATGAAAAAGAGGCAAGTGTAGCCAGGATGGCCGTAGAAGTTATTTTGTTTACCATACAAAACCATTGATTAACTAGGCTGGATCTGAACATTGCAAAATGGTTAATGTCTCAAAACAACCTCTCAAAATCATTAATCTTTCAAAATACATAGTACAACAATTATTGTTAAACTAGGTTAGAAAATAATAGTATGTGATGGTTTAATGGCTTTGATTTCAAAGAACTCACCTTCAGCATACTTTGTTAAAAGTGGGTTTCTTTTAATTTTTCTTGTAGAAACCTTATCAGGACCAGTTTCAATAATTTATTTAATACATAATTTATACCTGAAAGGTTGAAATTCTTATAGATCAATAACCATGCATATTTTTTCCAGGTATGCATGCTGAAGTGTTTGGGTAAAGTAGATAGCTGAAATGTGGTGAGATTTTTAACTTAAAATATTTAATCAAACACAAAATTAACCCATACAACAAAACATTAATACTTGTAAAATTCACTTAGGACTATTACATAAGTCTCTCTAATTTATGATTAACATTTGGTAGTGAAATTTGGAAACAAATCAGTACACAAAAACAGATGTAAAATAACAAAAATAAGAGTAAGCCTTTCTTTTTTTATGATTTGTGTAAAGAAAAACTTAAAGTAAGACAAACACTAACAAGACCATAAGAACTAACTAATTTGATAGCATAAAGTGATGCAATTTTGAACTTTACACACAATCAATACTAAAGGAGTCGTCAAAAGACAAATCATAAACTGGAAAAAACTGAAACCCAGAAACCTGCAAAAAGATTGTTATTTTGTCTGTATGGCTTATTTCACTTAGCATAACACTCTCCAGTTCCATCCATGTTGCTACAAAGGGCCATATTTCATTCTTTCTCATTGCCATGTAGTACTCCATTGTGTATATAAACCACAATTTTTTTTATCCATTCATCAGTTGATGGACATTTAGGCTCTTTCCATAATTTGGCTACCATATGGTTTCACTCTTATGTGGATCCTGAGAAACTCAACAGAAACCCATGGGGGAGGGGAAGGAAAAAAAAAGAGGTTAGAGTGGAAGAGAGCCAAAGCATAAGAGACTCTTAAAAACAGAACAAACTGAGGGTTGATGGGGGGTGGGAGGGAGGGGAAGGTGGGTGATGGGTATTGAGGAGGGCACCTTCTGGGATGAGCACTGGGTGTTGTATGGAAACCAATTTGACAATAAACTTCATATATTGAAAAAAAAGATTGTTATTTTGTATAAATGTCATATGTAAGCCAATAAGAAAAATAAAAATAAAACAAAAATTGGTTAAATTGCATGTATTCAAAATGATAACTAGTAGTTCTGAGTTATTGATTCTTACAATAGCATATGAGAGTTTCTGCTTCCCTACCTTCTTGCTAACTTCTATTATCAAATTTGATATGTAGTTTCTAATTTGATAGGCAAAAATATTTGATTATTTCGTATATTGGGAAAGAGATATGTTTTTATGTGTCAGAAGCTATCTCTGTTTCTTTTTCCATTAGTTAATTGCCTATTCACATAATTATGTGAAAAAATAAACACACACATATATGTATCCAGAGTGTGTATACCTATGGGAAGTAGAACTCCCATGAGACTCAAATTTTAATGTATTTCCTTTTGTACTCTTTTAACATATTTTCTTTTATAATATAAATTTTTAAAAATATCCAAAGTAGGTAAAATTATGTTACCAATATAATACTCTTGTTTTAGTATCGAGAGATAAGATTTTTTATAAGATAGCAGCAAATATATCTTCACTCACAATTAAGTTATTTCTGGTCTTGTGTTGTTATAACCAAGTGATCTGAAACGTTATGACACAAAATTATGCTATCAAAAATAGCAAAAGGAGTACCAGCTCCATCTTTGCCAGGAAGGAAATGAAACTGAGTGCCTCAGAAATGCTTATGTTGAATGATCTTAAACTTCATTTTGGATTTAGGTAGGGGCTCATTATTTACTGAAATCACCTTTCATCAAGTTGCTATCATTGATTGAATTCAGACATTCTTTTATTATATCCAAATATCCCGTGGAAAGAAAATAGCTTTGGAAAAAAAAATCTGTCAACCATTGCATGTATATTCTCTCTTCAGTTGCAACAATGAAGATTTTATTTCCCAAACCAGCTATTTATTTAAATTACCAAAATTTATGAAAAAATTTATTTAAATTATAAATTTCCTAACAAAACCAGGTTATGTCACGTCTATCCCTGTTCCTTACATACATGTATTGAGTTCATCTATTATCAGGTTGAGCTTTTTTTTTAATGTTTATTTATTTTTGAGAGAGAGAGAGAGAGAGACAGAGTGTGAGCAGGAGAGGGGCAGAGAGAGGGAGACACAGAATCTGAAGCAGGCTCTAGGCTCTGAGCTGCGGGAATCAAACCAATGAGCAGCGGGTTCATGACCTGAACTGAAGTTGTATCCTTAATCTACTGAGATACACAGGTACTCCTCAGGTTGAGTTTTGATAATCAGATTTTTGTTGTGTTTTTTTTAATGTTTATTTATATTTTTGAGAAAGTGAGAGCACAAGCAGAGGAGAGGCAGAAAGAGGGGGGAGAATCTTTTTTTATATTTTTTTGAGATCAAAATGACAGATTTTGATGAATTTATTAGATTTTGCTGAATAATTTGCTGAATTTATTAGAAGGAAGAGCAAGGGCGCCTAGGTGGCTCAGTCCATTAAGCCTCCAACTCATATATATATATATATATATAAAATTTCAAGTTAGCTAACATACAGTGTTATATACAGTATAAATACAGTGTGCTCTTGGTTTGGGGGTAGATTCATGTGATTCATCACTTATATAACAATACCCAGTGCTCATCCCAACAAGTGCCCTACTCAATGTCCATCATCCATTTCCCCCCTCCCCAACCCCCCCCCAATTAACCCTCAGTTTGTTCTCTATATTTAAGAGTCTCTATGGTTTGACTCTCTCTCTGTTTGAAACTATTCTCCCCTTCCCTTTCTCCCATGGTCTTCTTTTAAGTTTCTCAGTTTCCACATATGAGTAAAAATATATGATATCTGCCTTTCTCTAACTGATTTATTTCACTTAGCATAATACCCTCCATTCCATCCACATTGTTGTAAATGGCAGGATTTCATTATTTCTTATTGCCAAATAGTCTTCCATTGTACATATAAACCACATCTTCATTCATCAGTTGATGGACATTTGGGCTCTTTCTCTAATTAGGCTATTGTCGAAAGCACTGCTATAAACATAGGGGTACAAGCGCCCCTATGAACCAGCATTTCTATATCCTTTGGATAAATTCCTAGTAGCACCCTTGCTGGGTCGTAGGGTAGTTTTATTTTTAATTTTTTGAGGAAACTTCACACTGTTTACCAGAGCGGCTGCACCCGTTTGCATTCCCACCAACAGTGCAAGAGGATTCCCATTTCTCCACATCCTTGCCAAAATCCATTGTTTCCTGAATTGTTCATTTTAGCCATTCTGACTGGTGTGAGGTGGTACCTCAATGTGGCTTTGATTTGTAGTTCCCTGATGATGAGTGACGTTGAGCATCCTGTCATGAATCTGTTGGCCACCTGGTTGTCTTCTTTGGAAAAGTATCTATTCATGTCTTCTGCCCATTTCTTCACTGGATTATTTGGGTTTTTTTTGGGTGTGGAGTTTGGTAAATTCTCTATAGATTTTGGATACTAACTCTTTATCCAATATGTCATTTGCAAATATTTTCCTACATTCCATCGGTTGCCTTTTAGTTTTGTTAATTGTTTCCTTTGCAGTGCAGAAGCTTTTTATCTTGATGAGGTGAGATCCCAATAGTTCATTTTTGCTTTTATTTTCCTGGCCTTTGGAGACCTGTAGAGCAAGTAATTGCTGCTGCTGAGGTCAAAGAAGTAGTTGCCTATTTTCTCCTTTGGGGTTTTGTTGGTTTCCTGTCTCACATTTAGGCCTTTCATCTGTTTGGAATTTATTTTTGTGTGTGGTGTAAGAAAGTGGTCCAAGTTCATTCTTCTGCATGTTGCTATCCAGTTCTCCCAGCACCATTTGCTAAAGATACTGTTTTTTTTTTTCCATTGAATATTTTTCCTTCTTTGTCAAAGATTAGTTAGTTATACATCTGTGAGTTCAATTCCGGGTTGTCTATTCTATTCCACTGGTCTTTGTGTCTGTTCTGTGTGAGTACCATACTGGCTTGATGATTATAGCCTTGCAATAGATCCTAAACCCAGGATTATGATGCCTCCATTTTTGATTTTCTTTTTCAATATTACATTGGCTATTTGGGATCTTGTGTGGTTCTACACAAATTTTAGGATTGTTTGCTCCTACCTTTGAGAAGAATGCTGGTGGAATTTTGATTGGGATTTCATTGAATGTGTAGATTGCTTTGGGTAGTATTGACATCTTAACAATATTTGTTCTTCTGGTCCATGAGCATGGAATGTTTTTCCATTTCTTTGTGTCTTCTTCAATTTCCTTCATAAGTTTTCTATAATTTTTGGCATACAGATATTTTAGATCTTTGGTTAGGTTTATTCCTAAGTATTTTATGGGTTTTGGTGCAATTGTAAATGAGATTGATTTCTTGATTTCTCCTTCTGTTGCTTCATTATCGGTGTATAGAAATGCAACTGATTTCTGTACATTGATTTTGTATCCTGTGACTTTGCTGAATTCATGTATCAGTTCTAGCAGCTTTTTAGTGGAGTCTTTCAGGTTCTCCATGTAGAGTATACTGTCATCTGCAAAAAGTGAAAGTTTAACTTCTTCTTTGACAATTTGGATGCCTTTTATTTCATTTTGTTGTCTGATTGCTGAGGCTAGGACTTCCAACCTATGTTAAACAACAATGGTGAGAGTGGACATGTCTGTCTTGTTCATGACCTTAGGGGGAAAGCTCTCTGTTTTTTCCCATTGAGGATGATATTAGCTGTGGGATTTTCCTATATGGTTTTTATGATGTTGATGTATGTTCCTTCTATCCCAACATTCTTGAGGGTTTTTATTACGAAAGGATCCTATATTTTGTCAAAAGCTTTTTCTGCATCTATTGACAAGATCATATGGTTTTTATCCTTTCTTCTATTAATGTGATGTATCATGTATCACACTGATTGATTTGTGGATATTGAACTAGCCCTGCAGCCCAGGAATGAATCCCACTTGACCATGGTGAATAATTCTTTTGATAGACTATTGAATTTGATTTTATAGTATCTTGTTGAGAATTTTTGCATCCATGTTCATCAGGGATATTGGCCTTGTAATTCTCCTTTTTTGTGGGGTCTGTATCTGGTTTGGGAATCAAGGTAATTCTGGCTTCATAGAATGAGTCTGGAAGCTTTATTTCTGTTTCTATTTTTTGTAACAGCTTGAGAAGGATAGGTGTTAACTCTGCTTTAAATGTCTAGTAGAATTCCCCAGGGAAGCTGGCCCAGACCTCTTATTTGTTGGGAGATTTTTGATAACTGATTAAATTTCTTCACTGGTTATGGGACTGTTCGATTTTTCTATTTCTTCCCATTTGAGTTTTGGTAGTGTGGTGGTATCTAGGAATTTGTCCATTTCCTCGAGGTTGTCCATTTTGTTGGCATATAATTGTTCATAGTATTCTCTAATAATTGTTTGTATTTCTGTGGTGTTGGTTGTGATCTTTCTTCTTTCATTTGTGATTTTTTGTATTTGGGTCCTCTCTTTTCTTTTTGAGAAGTCTGGCTAGGGTTTATCAATTTTGCTTATTCTTTCAAAAAATCAGCTGTTAGATTCATTGATCTGTTCTACGGGATTTTTTGATTCTCTATTGTTTATTTCTGACCTAATCTTTATTATTTCTCTTCTGCTGGCTTTGGGATTTCTTTGCTGTTCTGCTTCTAACAGGTGTACAGTTAGATTTTATATTTGGTATTTTTCTTGTGTCTTGAGATAAGCCTGGATCACAATGTATTTTCCTCCTAGGATTGCCTTTGTTGCATCCCAAAGGGTTTGGACTGTCATGTTTTCATTTTCATTTGCTTCCATATAAGTTTTAATTTCTTCTTTAATTGCCTGGTTGACACATTCATTCTTTAGTAGGATGTTGTTTAACCACCATGTATTTGGAGGCTTTCATTTTTTTTTCTTGTGGTTGACTTCAAGTTTCATAGCGTTGTGATCTGAAAATATGCATGGTATGATCTCAATTCTTTTATATTTTTTGAGGGCTGTTTTGTGACCCAGTATGTGATCTATCTTAGAAAATGTTCCATGAGCACTCTAAAAGAATGTGTACTCTGCTGCTTGTTGATGAAAAGTTCTGAATATATCTGTTAAGTCCATCTGGTCCAGTATGTCACTCAAGGCCATTGTTTCTTTATGACTTTTTGCCCAGATAATCTGGCCATTGCTATAAGTGGAGTATTAAAGTCCCCTACAATTACAGTATTCCTATCAATAAGATTGCTTATATTTGTGGTTAATTGATTTATGTGTTTGTGTTCCTCCAAGTTGGGAGCATAAACATTTACAATTGTTAGCTCTTCTTGATGGATAGACCCAAGAATTATGATAAAATGCCTTTCTTCATCTCTTGTTACAGACTTTAGCTTAAAATCTATTTTGTCTGATATAAGTATGGTTACCAGCTTTCTTTTGACTTCCAGGAGCATGACAGATGGTTCTCCATCACCTCACTTTCAATCTGAAAGTGTCCTCAGGCCTAAAATGGGTCTCTTGTAGACAGCATATAGATGGATCTTGTTTTTTATCTATTCTGAGACCCTGTATTTTTATTGGAGCATTTAGTCCATTTACATTCAGAGTTATTATTGAAAGATACGGATTTAGTGTCATTTTGTTATCTGAAGGTTCCATGCTTGTGGTGATATCTCTGGTCCTCTGTATTCTTTGCAGTGTTTCACTCAAAGAGCACCCCCGCCTTAGGATTCCTTGCAGGGCTGGTTTAGTGGTCATGAACTCCTTCGGTTTTTGTTGGGGGAAAGCCTTTATCTCTCCTATTCTCAATGGCAACCCTGATGGATAAGGGTTCTTGGCTGCATATTTTTCCTATCCAGCACATTGAATATTTCCTGCCACTTCCTTCTGGACTGTCAAGTTTCGGTGCACAGGTCTACTACTATCCTTGTGTGTCTACCTTGTAGGTTAAGTCCTGTTTGTCCCTAGCTGCTTTAAGAATTCTCTCTTTATCTTTGTATTTAACCTGTTACACTATGATATGCCATGGAGAAGACCTATTCTTGTTTAATCTGAAGGAAGTTCTCTATGCCTCCTGGATTTGGATGTCTGCTTCCTTCCCCAGATTAGGGAAATTCTCAGCTGTAATTTGTTCAAGTAAACCTTCTGCCCCTTTCTTTCTCCCTTCATTTTCCAGAACTCCTACGATACAGATATTATGTTTCATTCAATTACTTAGTTCTCTAATTCATGCCTTATAGTCTAGTATTTTCTTATTTCTCTTTTTCTCAGCTTCATCATTATCCATAATTTTATCTTCTTATTCACTTAATCTCCCCTCTGCCTCCTCCATCCTTGCTGTCACTGCATCTAGTTCATTTTGTAACTCATTTATAGTATTTCTTAACTCATCAGAACTATTTCTTACTTCCTTGTTCGCTTCAGCAATAGATTCTCTGCTATCTTCCATGATTTTTTCAAGCCCAGCCATTAATATTATGACTATTATTCTAAATTCTTGCTCAGTTATGTTTTTTATACCTGTTTTGAGCAATTCTCTAGTTGTCACTTCTTCCTGGAATTTATTTTGAAGATAATTTCTGCATTTTGTAATATTGGCTAGTTTTCTGTCCCTTATATGTTTTAATGGGGTGGGGGTGGTGGAAGAGGCCTTATCCCATACAAAGAGAGAAATGACAGGGAAGGGAAAATGAAAAGATAAAAAAAAGACGAGGCAGAGAATCAGAGAAATTATATGGCTTAATCCAGAGACAGAAAGAGGAAAATAAAGAAGGAAAATGTCTGGTTAAACCAATAACCAACATAACCAGACTAGAGAAGGGAAAAAAATAAGGGGTGAAAAGAAAAAAAATACACAGAGAGAGAGAGAGAGAGAGAGAGAGAGAGAAAATAAGAATTGACCAAAAATCAAACCAGAGAATGCAAAATCACTGGACAGATATCTGACGGTGCCATGGAACTGTTTCCTACCCTGGTCTGAAAGACAGATTGTCTGGTTTGATCAGTGTCAGTCTTGCTCTGTTAGATATGCAGTTACCAGGCATGGAGGGGCATGGTTTGGTGTAGGCAGGTCCAGCCTCCACTGTGGGCCTGCTGTCTGTTCCCTGAATCCCCACCTTGTTGGTAATGGGGAGAAAAATGGCAACATCCCAGTCTCTCCTCCATAGGCCAGGTGTCCCAAACCACTCTATTCAGGCCATCCTTGCAGTACTGTGTGGTCGAAGCAGGCCGGTTTTGTTCTGCTCCACAGTGTCCCATGCCTCCCAGGTGCTTGGCTGAGATTCAGACCTCAACGTCTTAAAGGGTCCCACTCTGTGTGCCCTGGTTCTGTGGAAGTGTGCCACTCCACCCAGCTAACTAAGGGCTTATGGATCTTCACAGTGCCCAGCAGGTACCAGTGGGCTTCTATGTCTCACTCCACCATCCGCAATGTCTCTCTGGTGCTCAGCTGGGATTCAAACCCTTATGGCTTAAAGGATCCTCCTTGGCACACCCCAGTTCCAGTGTACTGTCACTCCAGGATAATGTCACAAAGGGCGTCTGGCTAGCAAGCGGCCCGCAGGGTCTTTTGTCCTTGGAATGGGTATTTGCCTTCTTCCCACAGCACTCAAGGGAGAGGATTGCTCTCTCCAACTGTGCCTGGGAGCTAGATACCAAACAGGGGCTGGCTCCCCTCCTCCACAGGCATTCAAACAGGGCTAAGAAAACCCCATAGTTGTAAATTGGTTCATTCTCCATTTTTTCCATTCCCTGGTCCATGGTTTTTATCTTGACAAAATAAAATCCTACACTTCCATAGCCTCTCTTTCTCTTCCTTTTGTCTCTCCACAGAAGGAGATCTCTCCCTTCCATTCTTACACCACCCATTTTATCTCTCCCAGTTTGAAATCATGCAAGTATGGCTCTCCACCTTGTCCCTGTGGATTCCTGGAGACATTTCTGTCACTCTGTAGTCCTGGGTTCCTGAAATTCCAAGGCTTCTGGTCTCAGTACTGCTGTGTTTGAGGGTTGAGAGAACTTCGGGTCCCCCTACTTTTCTGCCATGTTGACTACTCACCAAACAGGGAGAGAATCTTAAACAGGTTCCATGCCCAGTGTGGAGCTTGACACAGATCTCAATTCCATGACCATGAGATCACCACTTGAGTTGATATCAAGAGTCGGAGACTTAACCGACTGAGCCACCCAGACGTTCCTGTTGTGTTTTGATGGTTCAAACACTGAATTCATCAGACATCTTCAATATTCTCATATAGAACATTGTTAAATAATATTTGGGTGAATCAAGGGTTCCAGTGTGGATAATTAATAAGGAGAAAAGCCCATGATGAATTCTCACTGAGCCGTGTATTTTTTAAAATTTAAACCCAAGTTAGTTACCATATAGTGTAATAATGTTTTCAGGAATAGAATTTAGTGATCCATCGTTTAAATATAGCACCCAGTGCTCTTCCCCACAAGTGCCCTCCTGTTATTCATGCCCATCACCCATTTAGCCCATCTCCTCACCCAACACCCCTCGAGCAACCCTCAGTTTGTTTTCTGCATTTAAGACTCTCTTATGATTTGCCTCCCTCTCTGTTTTTATCTTATTTTCTTGCTTCCATTCCTATATTCATCTATTTTGTTTCTTAAATTCCACACATGAGTGAAATCATGTGATATTTGTCTTTCTCTGACAGACTTATTTTGCTTAGCATAATGCACTCTAGTTTCATCCACGTTGTTGCAAATGGCAAGATTTCATTATTTTTGATTGCCAAGGAATATTCCATTGTGTGTGTGTGTGTGTGTGTGTGTGTATCACATCTTCTTCATCCATCAGTCAGTGGACATTTGGACTCTTTCCATATATTGGCTATTGTTGATAATGCTGCTATAAACGTTGGGGTGCATGTGTCCCTTCAAAACAATTTTTGTATCCTTTGGGTAAATACCTAGTAATACAATTGCTGGGTTGTAGGATCATTCTATTTTTAATTTTTCAAAGAACTTCCATACTGTTTTCAGGAGTGGCTGCACAAGTTTGCATTCCCACCAGCAGTGCAAAAGAGTTCCTCTTTCTCTGAATCCTCGCCAACATCTGTTGTTGCCTGAGTTGTTAATGTTAGCTATTCCAAAAGGTGTGAGGTGATATCTCATTGTGGTTTTGATTTGTATTTCCTTGATGATGAGTGATGTTTAGCATTTTTTCATGTGTCAATTGGCTTTCTGGATGTCTTCTTTGGAGAAGTGTCTATTCATGTGTTTTTCCCGTTTCTACACTGGATTGTTTGTTTTTTGGGTGTTGACTTTGATCAATTCTTTATAGATTTTGGATACTAACCCTTTATCTAATACATCATTTGCATGCATTTGACCTGCCCAATTTCCTGAGTGCTAGAGAAGTTTTCTAGTCCTGGGCCTTTGGCTTTTGTTTGGGAGCTGCAATGTATAGCAGCATTAGCGTCAGTACCACCACCAGCAGCAGCAGCAAGAGTCGTTCAAACCTATTTTCTCTTCCAAATTTGACCTAATTATGCAATCAGTCAAAAAGATATGAATGCAAGGTAAGAAGAATTTACATTCCTTTTAGGAACTTACTTTTATTAAATACCCTTCCCATGTCTTTAACTGACTATCAAGGATTCAGAGTCAATGTTATATAGAGGAATTTGTTTTTTTTATTAATTGCAAGAGGAAACTAAAGTTAATTCACTAATATTGAAATTCTTAAATAATTATCAGGCTACTATATATATTTGGACAGTCATGTGGTCTATTTTGTATATTCTAAAGTCATTATTATGCCATAAGGGAGGGGAGAATCCAAAGATATACTGAGATCAAGATGAATGTCTAGTCTTAATTTTGATTTTCTGAAGTTTTTCTATCCTGAATAAAAGTGGCAAAAGTAAGTCTCATGCCCATAAAGTTGTGGTAGTTATCAGAGTCCTTCACTCTTAAGAAAATGTAAAATTATCCAATGATATTTTGTTTTCAAATGCCCTAATCTGTAAATTTAGTCTAGAGTTTTCTTTCTGACCATTAGCCATGTTCCAGTCTTCAAGAGTTATTTTAAAATAGCAGTTTATAGCTTCACAGTGTGTTTGATCCAATTTTGCTAGAACTCTAGAATCCCAGTCATCTGCAGTAAAGGTGTTTATTTGAATCATCTTTCACCATGTCTTTACCTACTGCCGTCTAGTTCATCAAACTTCCAGTCTGTGCTTTGTCTCTCTCCTTGCTCTGAATTCCCAGTTCAGTGAATCTGTCTAATATTAATATGTGGAATGACTCATCTAATATTTGAGCCATAATTTAGCCATATGACAGATTTATTTGCAGGAGAGAAAGAAAAATGAATTAACTGATAGAATATGTTGAGTCTCTTCAACTTTTGATATTGCTGTGTATTTTTTTCACTATTTTTAAATAGAAACACAGAATTCACTGCAAGAATGGTAAAATGGAACATATATGCATAGCATATGAAGCTACAGATTCTCTATTTTACACATAATTAATTATTATGTGTTATCATTAGAGAGCAATTTCAAATTTGTAAGGATAAAAAGAATTCCAGATTCTCTGCAAAAAGGGACATTAAAAAGACAAGGCAATGAGGTATAAATTACTCTTGCTAAAGAAGTTAAGGACAAAGAAAAAAGATATTGGCAAGTGGCTACATAGTACACTAAAGAAAATAGAAATTGATCTTTTTATTAAGTTTTCAAAGTGAAATTGTCTGTATTTGCTTACTATTTTTAATTATTTCATTTCATTTATTTTCTAATTGTTTGGATGCTACTCCCTACTGAAGTTAGGAGGCACAGTGGAAAGTAATGGTAAATAACAAGTGCCCTAGTGTCCAGACAGAAGTCTCCCACTAAATAAATAAAGACACTCACAGAGGAGAACATATCTCATCAGAGTTCTTCCAAAAGTCACTGTTGATGGCCTTTATTTTTTTATTCTTGCCTTTTTATGCCTTTTTTTAAATTTAAGAATTAAAACTTAGCCCACAATACTAGGAGTTGAAGGGAGGGATGCAGCCATTATCCCTTTGTTTCACTTGTTATATATGTTTCCATGTTTCTGTCACACTGGAAGCGGAAAGAGAAATGAACGTATTGAATTTTTAATGGTATATTTGTTTATGTTCAGTTTACTATTAAGCCCCTTTTCCATATTTTCCTAAATGCTGCCATGGCTATCAGGAACAATCTTTTCATGTCTATATTTTTCATTATAGGAAAAAAGCCCGCTGATGAATTTCCCAATATTATCTATTTCCCACTGCACACCTTGGGGAAATTACAAGCTTGATTTTCAACACATGAGAAATAGGTGAGAGCTCATTTTTAAAGCAAAATTAAATATTGCCCTCTAGTATTCTGTCATACTCTTTTTTTTCTGATTCATGTTTATACACATTCATACTCAGAGGGGCACTACATCTAAAAATAAACAAATAAGCCCGCTGTGTGTGCCTGTAAACACAGAGACTGATGGTTGTATGCATGGTATGAACTCAGGAATTATGGCTTAGCTCCTGCAGAGGCATAAGAAAATTACATAAACTTTTGAGGCTGGAGTTTATCATCCATTTAAAAAAGCAACAATTCCATGTCTAGTGTATAGCTCAGTGAGATAAGGGTCATGCAGCCTGAATGAAACATACTTTTCTACCCAGTCTTCCAACTTTCTCTGTGGAAAGTCACAGGGACTGACAAATTTTCCTCTCAGTTTTTTTCCAAGATGAAAACTCTTGATAAGGCAAAAAAGAAAATCACACAGAATTAACAACCAGGTAAGCAATTAGCCTTTTTGCTCAAAGATATTTTGCCTGGTAACATTTAGATATTAGTGCTCAGCATCAGTATTTTCTGTAAAAATATTTATTCAGGACCTAACATGGACAATGAGTCATTCTGAAAGATACAGAGTAAAAGTTCATAATCCTCTCATACAGTTTTCATTCCATATTTACTTAAAACATTAAAATTAATAAAAATAATACATACGGGAGGGTACAGTACTTGTATTTACTCTAAGTTGAAGATTACTGTTGCTTAATATAATATGCATGAGAAACTCTGATTGAAAATTTCCCACTGTGTTCTCAGCTCCCAAAACTGTTCCTTCCAAACCTTGTGGCAGATCTCCCGTAACATTAACACATAACCTTCATTGTGCCACTTTTGCTGGATCAAAATTGCCTAGCTATCAGCTGGTAAAATATAAGAACAATCTCTCCCTCTTCCAAGAAATGTTTGACTAACCATTCCCCAAACCTACTTCAACTTACTCCTCTGCAAAGCACTACAAAAACTCTGCCCTTTTTCTTAAAGATAAAACACTCTTTCAAAACCAAATCTGTCATAGCATTTTTGAATAAAGGCTTTCCTTAATGGTGCTCAGGTTAGTTTTCCTCTGCCTTTTTTGATGCTGCCACTCAGGTCATACTTAGCCCATGTCACTTCCTAGAGAGAGCACAACAGGACCTCTTAATGTCTGTCTTTTCAGAATCCAAGAGCATGGAAAGTTAAGCAGTTTGTATTTAGGATGAACATGCCTATTCTTTACTTCAAGTGATGCTTACACCTTTACTCTCCATCTTTTTTGACCTTGGCATAGCCTCTTGATTGGAATCTGTTTGACTACCCAAGGTACTCAAGAATAAGGTAGTGTATAGTGCCAAGACTCTTGTCTACTATGTGTCTATTGTTTGTTATCATTTGTGTATGGGTTTCTCATTCAATGAAACTGATTTGTTGTCCGCCTGATAGGTATAAGTGTATAATGTGAATATAATTAAACATTAGAAACTCTGGCAAGATTTAACCAATTAGTGACTTCATTGTTTTTTTTTTTTTTTTTGTATAACTTTCGATATACTAATAATTTCCCCAAGGGCTTTCCTATTAAAAATGATTAGTTAAGAATCCAGTCCTAGTTCTCAGATATTGGTGCCTATACAAGTCTCTGATTTAAAACAGAAATGAAAAACAGAGCTCCCTGGAGAAATGGATGATTTTAATACTTGGACAGAACATATACAAAATGAGTCTTGGTCTTCTTGTATTGCCAGAGAATGAATAGAAGATAACTAAAAAGACACACATATATATACTTTGATGGGGGATATGATGAAGAGGGAACTAAAAGAATTGCCAATGGCCAAAATTGGAATAATTTGAGCAAGAAAATAAAGTAAAATTGCATTATAACACAATATATAAAATAAATAGCCATGGGTCTCTACTTCTATAAATAACTGATTGAATAAATAAATAAATTTGGGTGGAGAGAAGAGTCTCTTATAGAAAAGACTTCCAAATCATTTATTTGTTCTTTATAAGGGGGAATATAACTCCCCATTCCTTAAGTGTGGGATGCACAAAGTGACTTCCTCCCAAAACCTGCAGTTTGGAAAGGGGGAAAGAAAGTAACTTTAGAGTGGAGAAACATGACAAAAAATGATCTCATGTAGTTAAGGTCAACATCATCAGTGATTAACCATGTTGATAATACGTGTCCTTAAAAGATGTGATGAAAATCACACTTTTCTTGTGTGAAAAACCAAAACCCATAACCCCAATTTAATCGTGAGAAAAAAGTCAGGAGAATTCCAATAGAGAGGCATTCTACAAAATAATTGACCAATAAACTTCAAAACTGCCAAGTTAATAAAAAACAAGGAAAGTCCGAAAAATTATCATAACAAAGAGGAGGCTAAAGAAACATGGGGGACTCTGAATAAGATTCCAGAGCAGAAGAATACATTAGGTAAAAATTAAAATCTTAATAAAGTGTGAATTTTAGTTAATCATAATATATCAATATTGGTTTATTTATAATATACCATAGTAATATCAGACATGGAAAGTGGATACAATAATATGGGAACTGTACTATTTATTCTCAATATTTTTATAAATATAAAACTTCTAAAATATAAAGCATATTTAAAAATCTCAGTCTTATAAATAGAAAAAAATTTCATCTTAGACTTTCAAGGTCATTATTGCCACCTTAAAAAGAAATTCTAGTCTCTCTCAGGGAGAAGACATTACAATTGTTCTTACTGTCCTATTAACATTTTTGGTTAAGGTCTTAAACCTGAGGTCACAACTTTAGTTAGAAAACCAAAGATTAGAAAGCAAACAGTACCCATTTGGAATTATAAGAGCTTGCTAAACACTTTATAAACTTCGCTCAGAAAAAGAAAAATTGCAGACCAAATTAATAGCCTCTAAGTTAAGCACCTGGAAAAACCCATGAACAATGAATCTTTATACAAGTCTAAACAAAGACACTTGTCAATATTTTATAGAAAAGAAACACTAGAAGGAAAAATGTTGTTTTAGCACAAATAAATGAATTCAAAAGGACAAATGTCAATCTTTGTGTGACAGAATGGTATTTATCATTATTGTCCTTAATATAAGCAGGAAATGTCCACATAATTACCAAAAAAAAAAAGTTCTCTTTTTATTTGATTGTCATCAAACCCATTACCATTCCATCCTTCTTTTCTTAGGGTAACAATCTGATTTCAAGTGTTGGAATTTCAAATACCCCTCAAACTATGCTTTTGCCTCAACCACTTCCTGTTTTCTAAGGCACCTTCTGGATCCTCTCACTAAACTTCACCTCTTACTGATTCGACTCCAAGAATCTGTTCAAGACCTATTTTGTAAATTTGATACTACTATTAAAGTGTGTAGGTCAGCTTCTTTCTGGAACTCTCAGGAGAATAATACCTGGCCTATAACTTAATGATTGTGCACATTGATAACGCACCACCTGATTTATCTCCAACAATGTTAGCCCCTGAATCTGTCCCTAAATCCTCAGGCCAAAGATAATTCAGAAGTGGGATCTATGTAAGAGAATTAAATTATAAAAATCTCAGTTAGTCTAGCTATACCCTTAATAAAATTGACCAAATTTCCAGTACAAAAGGATGGTATTAAAAGATTATGTTTCATCATATCTGTAGATCTCCAGCAAGCATTTATCACCTGTCTTGTGGGCCCAAATCAGTCTGTTAGCTATTTTTGTAAAAACTTATTGGAACACAACTATGAGCATTCATTTATGTATTTTATATGGTTGTTTTTGCACTATGACAGATTTGAGTAGTTCTGACAGAGAACAGGTAGCCAGCTGAGCCAAAATATTTACTGCCTGACCATTTAGAGCAAAAAAAAAAAAAAAAGTTTATTGAACCTTGATCTAAGTTATGATGTCATATAAAATAGAAAGCTATTTGCCCCTTTAAGTTCAAATGCTAGTTACAACTTTTATTAGCTGATTACTAAAAAACAACTTAGAGGATATCTTAGTTACATTGGATACCTTATATACTTGATTCTTAACTTACCTGCACTGGCTATCCCTTTAAATATCTCAGAATCTGATACTCCAGAGGCCTTGCTTTGAACAAACTCAATACAAACTGACTTCTTTAAGTGAAAGGACTTACTCAAACCCCGCCTACCCTTGGCCTCACTAATTACCATAAATCCTATTTTCTGTTTGTACATAAAAAGTATGGACAAGCTTTGAGGGTTCCAACTGAACAAATGACACACTATTTTAAGTGATTATGGCCACAACTGTTGAAAGATTTAAAGTCACCAATTCAAGGTATACTTTAATCTCTCAGTGGGATAAATACAAAGGATAATGGCAGTTTATAGGTTTTAAAGTGTATGTAGAAATGAAAGGAACAAAATAATAGCGCAAAAAAAAAAAATATATGAGCGCAGTCAAGTCATTCTAAATGTTTTGAGTGAAGGAACATTGAAAGTATTGATTGATGTTAGACATTAATTAGCCACTCATGAAATTTTAATTTCTATAATAACCATTATAAGAATAGGAAGATAATGAATACTTAAGAAATTTTAAAAGGTAAAATAAATGTTGAAACTATTCAAATAACCCAAAGAAAGCACACAATGAGAAAAAGGTATGTGGAGCTCTTGGGATAAAAAATAAAATAATAAAATGTCACACCAAAGCATATTAATAATTACACTAAATATAAATAGACTAAACATTGCAATTAAAATATTTCAGACTGAAAAACAAAGCTTTAAATGGTAATTTATATGTTCCTTAAAAGGGACACAGAGCATATAAACAGTCAGAAAAGTTGAAAATAAAACTAGAAAATGACATACTATGCAAACACTGATCAAAACCAAACAAAAATTGACAGAAGAGAAATAGTCACATATACAATCATAATTCTTTATTTCACTAATTTCTATAACTGATAGAAGTCGTAAAAAAGAAAAGCTAAGATAAAAAGATTAATTTATATAATAGAACACTGAAGCTAACAATTGCATGTTTTTGATGTACATAGGATATTTATAGTAATTAGAGGGAACTGTTATCCACAAACATATATATTAAAAGAATAATGCCAACTAATAAATGATAAATATATTTAAAAAATAGAAATAAAAAAGGAAAAGGATGAATATGAGAAAAGAAAGAAGGAGAAATTAATGAAATAATAAATGTACTGTAAAGAGGCAAAAAACAAAAATTGCCTCTCTGAAAAAATTAAACCAATTAACTGCTGACAAAGCAGATAAATTTATTAAAAGGTAGAAACACATGATAATAAGTATCAAAATCTAAAAGGGTTTATTACCATATATTTTATACTCATAATAAGAAGACATTATAAACATTTTGTTCCAATAGATTTGTAACTAGATGACATATGCTATTTACTCATTCTTCCACATATGATTTTATTGACTCCAATAATGGCCTGGACATTGCCTTTGGAACAGTTCTCCTGCAACCAACACATATAAACTTTGAGTAAAATGTAAAAGTCAGCTATGTGAGTACACTGGAGAGCAACTAACAATAGACAGAATCTGGAAGAGTCTCTATGCCTGGACAAACTTGAAGCATAAGATGAGTATAGTGGCTTAATGATATCAGATATAGTAGACTACAAGACAAAATCATTCAAATCAGTTTTATTTAAAATAACTTAAAGTGGAAAGAAATTAGTTTATTCTCTTTTTAACTAACAGGACAATATATAACAAACTGAGGCATATTCATACAATAGGAAACTACTTGGTGATAAAAAGTGATGGATTATTGTTGCATGTAAAGCCATAGATGAATATTAAACATGTAGGAAAAAAGGCATCACACAAATGATCACAACCTGCATAACTCCATTTATGAGTCATTTTAGAAGAGACAAAACAAATATAGGGAAAAAAATCAAGAAACTCATTTCCTCTGGGGTGTAGACTAGCATGAAAGAACTTTCAGGATGATCATAATATATATATATTTAGAGGGGGTTGTTACAGATGTATACCAAAATTATTGCATGTATACTAAAGACCTGTGCTTTTAAGTCTATGTGACTTTTACTTAAAAATTATAAACAGATATCAAAATAGTTAACATTGTTAGTGTTGAAATTTTTAGGGCTGCAGCATGTGCAACTTACTTTGAAATGAATAAAAAAATAAGATAGTTTGAGGGATGCATGCAGGATGAGTACTTGGAATATGTGAGGAAGCAAACAGCAAAATATTAGTCCAAGTAGTGGCTTTGTAGGTACTCACTGTACAAGACTTTTAACTTTTCTTTATGCTTGAAAAGTTTTACTGAAAAAATTAGGGGGAATGATATTCACAAAAGTGGAAAATAAAAATATCTCCATTATACCATCTGAAGTTTATTTATATCATAAATAAAAATCTCACCATGTAAAAACTTCAAATCTAGATGGCTTCCTATTGAATTCTCCTAAAAATATAAAAAATAATATCCCCAAACTTAAACATTATCATGACATATAAAAAGAAGACAAATATTCCCAGAATATTCTTAATATCCAAAGCTAATGACACTGAGATAATTACAAAGGACATTACATTGAAAGAAAGTGGTACTAATCCTACTGAAAAAGCTAATTAAGTCCAGCAATCTGTTGAAGAAAAATTGGGTACAAATAAGTGTTTTATTGAAGAAATGCAATAATGATTATACATTAAAAATCAATATAAATGACCCCATTACAGAATAAAGAGGAAAAAAAAAAAAAACAACAAGGGTGAGATAATTTCAATAAGTGCTAAAAAGGTTTTGAAGATTCTCAACATCCATTCATGTTAAAAATACATAGCAGGAAACTTGAATACATACTTCCCCAAAGTGAATATCCAAATTTTAGTAAATATGTTAAAAGATGCACAATCTTATTAGTCATGAGGCAAATGAAAATTAAATTATTAACATGACATTCTTCAGGTTTCAGTCGAAAATCACTTATACCCAAAATCAGGAAGAACTTAGACTGAATGAAAAAGACATCAATAGATGCCAACACTGAGATGAAAGAGATGTTAAAATTATCTGACAAAGACTTTAAAAGTATCCTTCATAAAAAGACTTCAACCAGCCATTACAGAGACCCTTTAAACAAAAGATTTTTTTTAATCTCAGCAAAGAAATATAACATATAAAGAAAAACCAAATGGAAATTTTAGAATTTAAAGTACAATAACCAAAATAAGAAAGTGAGACAGCAGAATGGAGGGCACACAGGAAAGAATCAGTGAAGTTGAAAATAGAATAGAGAAGGGAAGTAATGTTTTTATATTTTACTTAAATGGGCACAATGTTAACATTAATAGAATGTGACATTATGTATAATGAAATGCTTAGAGTAAATGACTAATAAGGTTATTCAAAGAGATGTACTCAAAAATACTTACAGATAAATAAAAATTGAATCTAAAAATACATTGAAGTAACCCACAGAAGGCAAGGAAAAGAATACAGAGAAATGACAGAGCAAATATAAATACAATCTTTTGATTTTCTCTTAAACTTAAGCCTTACCATGGTGATATTTCTGTTAAATGTGACTGACCTAAGTATACCGATTTAAAAGAGCGTAATCAAATAAAAAACATGAACTCAAGTATATGCTGTCTGTTGAAGCTTATTTTATTTCAATTTCCAGTATAGTTAACATACAGTATTATATTAGTTTTCCAGGTGTACAGTATAACAATTCAGCAATTCCATATCAGCCAGTGCTCATTACAACACCTTAATTCCCTTCACCTATTTCACCCAACCCCCTACCCACCTCGCCTCCGTAACCATCAATTGCTTCTTTAAAGAGTATGTTTCTTGGTTTGTCTCCCTCTCTTTTTTTCCTTTCCTCATTTGTTTTGTTTCTTAAATTCCACATATAAGTGAATTCGTATGGCATTTTTCTTTCTGATTGACTTATTTCACTTAGCATTTAACTCTCTAGGTCCATCCAGATCATTGCAAATGGCAAGATTTCACTCTTTTTTTATGGATGAATAATATTCCATTTGGAGAAATGTCTGTTTATGTCTTCTGCCAATTTTTTAATCAGATGATTTGGTTTTTGAGTGCTGAGTTGTAGCAGTTATTCATATATTTGGATATTAACCCTTTATTGGATATGTCATTTGCAAATACCTTCTTTCATTCAGTAAGTAGGTTGCCTTTTAGTTTTGTAGAGTGTTTCCTTTGCTGTACAGAATATTTTTATTTTGATGTAGGCCCAATAGTTATTTTTTGCTTTTATTTACTTTGCCTTCATAGACATATCTAGAAAAAATGTTGCTACAGCCAATGTCAGAGACATTACTACCTGGGCGCTCTTCTAGGATTTTTATGTTGAAGCTCATTTTAAATATATAGGCTGCACCTTTTAGGATGAGCACTGGGTGTTGTATGGAAACCAGTTTGACAATAAATTTCATATATTGAAAAAAAATATATATATAGGCTGGTTGAAAGTATAAGAGTATAAAATGTTACATTATGTAAAAATCAAAAGTAATCAGGCATGGCTATATTAACATCAGATATTACTGACTTCTAAGCATAGAAAATTACCAGTCACAGAAGAACATGATATAATGATAAAAGTATGAATACACCAAGAAGACATAGTAATACAATTTGTGTATGAACCAAAGCACTGATGTGTGAAATAAAAACTAATAGAACTTAAAAATCTCCAATTATAACTCAATTATAACTGTGATTTTGTCTATTCTCCTTTAAGACCCTTTGCAAATAACTGACAGAACAACTAAACAGAAAATCCACAAGAATATAGAACTTAAAACACCCATCGACTGACAGAATCTAATCAACATTTTTAGAATACACCATTCAATAACAGGAGAATACATTTTATTTTTAAGTATTCAAGGAACATATACCAAGACAGACCATATCCTAGGCCAGAGAACAGATATGAGAAAATCTAAAACAAAGAACACAGTGTGTTCTTTAAAGAATCAAACTAGAAAGCAATGACAAAAATAATTCAAAAATCACCAAATACTTGAAAACTAAAGAACAAACTGTTAAATCACCCTTTGGGTAGTTTTCAGGTTAAAGAAGTCTCATTGGAAATTTATAAATACAGTGAAATAAATGAAAATAAAATGCATTATATCAAAATTTGTGGGGCACAACTAAGGTAGTGCTAAGAGAATGCATATATTAGAAAAAATGGAAATTCTCAAGTGAATAATCTGAGCTCCCACCTCAAGACACAAAAAACGAAGAGCAAAATAATCCAGTGAAAGCCTAAAGAAAGACCTAGTCATAAGAACAGAAATCAATGAATTTGAAAACAGAAAAACAATAGAAGAAATCAGTGAAACAAAGAGCTATTTCTTTGAAAATGTCAATAAAATTGGCAAACCTCCATCAAGACTGACAAAAAAAGAAAAGACAAAAATTACTATATCAGGAATGAACCAGGAGATATTACTGAAGACCCTGAAGATGTAACAAAGTTAAATAATAATGATTTCCAATAATAAAAATAGGGAATACTACAAACAATATTACACTAATAGATTGGACAACTTAGATGAAATGGATCTGTTTCTGAAAACAAATCCTTGTAATTAAAAAAAAAACTTTTATTATATACTAAAGAGTGTATTGCCAGTCAGATGTTACCTGGATTCATATGCTGAGGGCATTCATTTTATTTTGAAGCAAATAACATTAAAATTGAAAACAGAGATATATATGCCCTTGAAAGTTACGAGGACATGCTTTTTGAAGATCCAGAAGTGCATTAAATGCCTTCACATCATTTCAGGCTCCTAAAATGTATTTCTAGTATAAATTAATAGGCATAATATTCACATATAGTTTATGTTAATTCTAAAAAATTGTAGGCAAATGTATTTTAGAATACCTGCTAATTGAGTATTTATGCCCGATGACTGGCCCTGAACAGGCTGTAGAAGTTATCAGAGCTTTATTTTAGGAAATTTACTAATAATATTTTTTAACATGAAACACTGCACTGAAGAAGTATGCTGTTCAAAATTTACTTGTGTAGGTAAAAGAGCTGTAGCAGTGAAAGACATCATATATTACCAAATAGTTTACTGATATTATACATAATAAAATGCTAAATGGATTTTTATGTTTTTGAAATTCTAGGCAGATTTTTTTCTTAATATACTATGTTCTTGTAAGTTCTTCTTATAAGATAGTTTAAATGAACTGGAATTGACCCTATGTCAGTAAGAACTTACCTCCAGCAATATTTACCATAAACCCAATTACTGAGATTATTAGTTTTTAGTTTTTTTACAAGGCCACTGTAAAAAGTTGCCATTCTTGTAATATTCTTTGTGAACATACTTCAACACCACAAGCTTTTCTTCATTGAAACAGGTGATACTAAAATTTTTTCAATAAAAGAGAGATTAACATTTCCAAATTTCAATGTTTATGGAAGTTATAAACCAATGTGAATATCTAAATAAAGAAATTTAAGGACATAAATAATACAAGTAATAATTGAATAATAAGGCTTGGGAAGGATAAAATATGTCTCTGGTGGGAACCACTCAATATTTTCATCAAGACACTTTCCTTGGAATAAAAGTAGATAAATTATTTCCTCTTTGTACTCCATTTTTACTGGAAAATAGTAGAAGTCCAATTTGTTTATATGTTTCAAATCCACCCTTTTACTCAGAAAAAAACTAAAACCATTCTGATTTAAAGACCCTCCCTAACCTCATACAATAGAGGTAGAAGTAATTCTAAAAAAGGTAACTGAGATGATTTGAACCAAACCAAGGGAAACAGATGCTGGCCAGCTAAAATGCAAGAAAACATTTAATAATGTTGTCTCAAAGGACCAAGTAAACTTTGTGAACATCTAGTCAATTAAGATAGTCCTATGCCACTATGTAAAATACTCATTTTAGTAATGATCTGTAACAATAGATGGATATTTTAACTGTTGTTTCACCATGAATGAAACACTTAAACATGTCTACATCCTATGCCTGTAGTCATGTATTCCTTGGAATTTCTGGTGCCTTAGAATGGCCTGATGGGAGTAAATGTGGACAAAGAAAAAGAAGGCAAGATTTTTGTAAAATGTTGTTTCCTAACAAGGAAAAATAATACTGAAAACACACACTTTCTGAGGAGAAAGCTCAGTAAAGCACTTTTTCCTTATTTACTATTATTTCCATTTTAAGAATGAGAATGGAGTGCTAATTGACTAAAAGTACTACTTACCTTACTTTTTTAAAGAATATCAAATTACCTGTATAAGTCATTACATTTGATACTCAGTTAAGAAATAATGCAAAAATGGTTCTTCAAAGTCAAATTCTTAGCCTGCAACCCCAGGATACCCTCAAGTTTCAAGATCAAATCAAGCAAGAGATCCAAATATTTTATGGTTTTACATTTTGTATCTTAGCTTTCTTTCAGATGCAATCATGGTTGAGACATCTCACCTTTTCCAGAAAAATACCTTGGCTATGATATTGGACTTCCCAGTTGGAGAATAATATCTGGGGTGTCATACGGTTATTAAACTTTTAAATCTGTGCCTTTATACAGTGATCAACAAAAGTTACTTTCTATTTTTATTTTTTAAATTTTTTACGTGTTTTTTTTTTGAAAGAGAGAGTGTGAGCAGGGGAGGGGCAGAGAGAGAGGGAGACACAGAATCTGAAGCAGGCACAGGCTTGGAGCTATCAGGACAGAGTCTGATGCAGGACTTGAACCCACAAACTGTGAGATCATGACCTGAGCCAAAGTCGAATGGTCACTTGACTGAGCCACCCAGGCATCCCTGTTTTTATTTTTAATCCTTACCTTGCCATATTAAGGGATGTGCTTGTCCACAGTCTTGTCTGATGGCATCAAGGAATCAATTGCTTACTAGTTAAAAATGGTGTCATTTTCAGCATAGAATTAATGGAAAGGCTGATTAAAACATGAGGTTTCACAACTGAGTCTATAGTTTGATTTTATCTATACTGATTTTATGTAAAATTGTCTTAAAACTTTGAGATATCAAGAATAAGCCATGTCAAGGCAAGGCAACTCTTTTGTAGGTACTAATGATACCATGGGAAATGTACAACTAGTCTTTTCTTATGAATCAGTAAAAGCTACCCCTCAACAAGACTCCTTGTTCTGAATAATATCCTGCTTGAACAAAATGATTGAGATTCAAATACCTTCCACGTTACTGGACCCTCTGATGGATTAGGACAATTCCAGTGAGGTTTACTACTACACAGTTTCACAAGCCCTCCTCCTACCTATATCTTTCACTTCTCAGAAGCTCATCCTAAAAGACAATCAGAATTGATGATACAGACTCAAAATAAGGAATTAAATATTTGCGGGCAATGGGATGTGTGATTCTGGCTCATGTTTGACTCAAGCTATATATCCTTCATGGCTATCCATCCTGAAACAGTAGGCATGATGAGATAGAACAGCTGAGTGTGTCAACAAAGACTAAGGAGCTATAATAAACATGAGAAGCCCATGGCTCTGGTGGTGTAATGCTATGTTATTCAAAGTGGGGCCCATGGACTAGAAATTTGGACTCTTAGTCACTGAATCAAATTCTGCACTTTAAAATCCTCTCCTGCTGAATTGTATACATAGTAAAAGTTTGAGAAGTTTTAGAAGTAAATCTGAAAGTAAAAATGAGAAGACTTCCCTTTTCTAAAACTCCTTCCTTTATAACCTTCAGTAGAATCAGTAAAGTAGTAGATATGATTAGCCTGAAAACATGAGGGGCCACTTGTGGTCCCAGTTCTAGCAAGTGGAGGGAGCAGGAGCAAAAGCATGTTTTCTCTCCAAGAAGTAAAAAAAGGAACATAACTGGCAACTTCGCATTGAATAAATTTCTGATATTCTTGGATATTAAGGTGGGGGAAAAGATCTCAAGACCCAGTGGTGTATGGCTGTCATCTAATGTTACTTATATGCTGAAACCTTCTACTTTATATATCTAATTCCACTCTGTGTGGTTTCAAATCAGATTCTACCGTCTGTTTGATATTTCTAGTTGGATTTTTAACATCCATTTATTTACATGTTAAAATTCATATGCTTAAATAGAAACCTCAATTCCCCACCTCTAGCCAAATACTTTCCCATTCTCCCCCACTTGGATAAATGGGACCATGATCATAGGTTATTTTAAGCCAAAATATTAAAAGTCATATTTGACTCCTCTCTTGCCTTTATACCCTACATTCACCCAAAGCAAGTCATGTAATCCCCACCTTGACATAAATGCTGAGTAACATCAAGACTTCTTTAACATGAAAATTACCCAAAGGATGATTAAATAGTTTGTTCTTTTGTTCTCAAGTATTCAGTGACTTACCAGTTATCTTTATGTTAGTGCTTTCCAGCCCTCATTGCTTTCATAATGACCCCCACCTAAACAACCATAGACTGTGATAGCCTTCTTAATGTTCTTGCTGTATTCATTTTCTGGTCTCCTTAGTCAGTTTTTTTATGGAGCAGTCAATATGGTCAATTTGATACTTAGATCACTTTTGGCTCAAAACTTCCAGTGGCTTCCATCACAATCAGAATAAACAGTCTCCACCTCAATCATAACCCATAAGACACTCATGCTGGACTTCTAATACCTTCACTTCACAAGGGTTTTCCTTGCATTTGAATCTTTCTATTTACCATTTCATTTTCCTGAAATATTTTATACTGTATGCTGATTTTGCATGAAGGCCGCCTTTGATTAATCTGTCTAAAATGGCCTGTTATTCTCTATTCTGTCCTCCCATTTTATTCATCTGATGTCATGTAATTTGTGTTTCATGTCTTTTTTTCCCCACTTAAATGTAAGGTCCATGAAAGACCAGAACGTGAACTTTCTTATAAATAGTATAGCCCATCCTTGAACACAGATGCAATTAATAAGTATTCATTAAATATTTTACAGGAGGAAATTTGAAGAGAAATACAAATGGGTCCTTGATTTTATTATAGGCCAATAAAGCCATTCAGCTAATTAGCTCTCTCTTAGAATAAATGAGGAAAGACTGGTAGGGAAAAAAAAAGGAGAGACAAGTAATTTACAATGTTCCCCTTATAGAAAAAATGAAAAGCAAAACAGCCACTAACAGTTGATATATAATATATTTCACTGACTGATTACTTGATTGATTCATTAACAGAGTATCTACTATGTGCCAAGAATCCACCCAGAACCATGAAGACACATGGGAAAGGGAAACAAGTCTTGTAAAGTACAGGTCCTCATAGACGTAGAACAAATTATATTTTGATCTAATAATATTTCAACAAAGCTACACAGCAAAGAATATTATCTCTGATAAAATCCACCAAAGCCATACTTTCAATTTTTGCATTTTTCTGTTCCTTGTTGTTTGTCCTCCGACCAAAAGTTAAAATGGTAAAGAATTTATTGCTCTTTTTTAAAATGTTTATTTATTTATTTTGAGAGAGGCAGGTAAGGGCAGAGAGAAAGAGAGAATACCAAGCAGGCTGACAGCACAGAGCCCGATGCAGGACTCACTCCTACAAAGCGTGAGATCATGACCAGGGCCAAAATCAAGAGTTGGATGCTCAACTGACTGAGCCAACCAGGTGCCTCAAGAATACCTTATTGTATTTCAAACCTCTCCTGATTAGTCATGGCTTTGTACCATTTATTTCCAACTCTGAAATTATAAGATGCTCAATTCGCATGATAACTCATTTATCTAAACTGCATTCATTCAAAGCTTGACAAGGAAAAACAACAATAATAACAACAATAATAATAACAAAATCTAACCAGCAATTTTCTATATTTTTTTTACTTGATTGCCTTTTAAACATGATCAAATTTATAGGATGATTCAAAATGCTAAAGTAGCCCAGACTTGGGATTTTCAAAGAGATTTTCAACAAGAACGTCTCTCTCTCTCTCTCTCTCTCTCTCTCTCTCTCTCTCTCTCTCTTTCTTCCTCCCACCCTCCTTCTCTCCCCCTCCCTTCCTCACCACCCCCCACCCACACCCACACAAACACACAACTGTCCTGATAACATTGGTTTGGCTAAAATTTTTCATGGTGACTCAACACTTTTCTTAACACTTTCCATATACGCTGGTGATATTCAATCTAAACTACAGATACCCTTAAAATGACATGAAAAATACAGGGCACTGCAGTTTTCTATGTTAGAATTTGAAAAAAGGACCCAGGCTCTTTCAGCTTATAACCTATAGTTCCTGACTTCGAAGTGTGGAATGTCTTTTCCAATGATTGAATGATTCTTTGTCATCTTATTATATACTCAATGAGCACACTCTAAAGGCATGAATGTGGATGTTACCGTGAGTTGTATGCTTGCCTTCAACAACAGCAAACAATTGCCTCTCCAGCACTGCCGATCACTGCACAGAAAAGCTGCAGTCACCACAAATTTTGTTAGAACGCATCAAACATACCTCACTGTATATGCTAACAATAATCAATCATGTTAAAATTGTATGGCCTAGGGTCGCCTGGGTGGTTCAGTTGATTGAGAGTCGGACTTCATCTCAGGTCATGGTCTTGCAGTTTGTGAGTTCAAGCCCCGCATTGGGCTCTGTGCTAACAAACAGCTAAGAGCCTGGAACCTGCTTCAGATTCTGTCTCTCTCTCTCTCTCCCCCTCCCCTGCTCATGCTCTGCCTCTCTCTGTCTCTGAAAAATAAATAAATGTTTAAAAAAAATTGTATGGCCTATAAGTATAATTTATAAGATAAAAAAATAAAATTTGAAGTACCAATTTCATTTCAATATTTAAACAGTACTCCCTCAAATGCATCTTATATAGAATCACTAGCATTCTTATTGTTGGGTGATTTGTAAAATGTGTTGGCTTAACTATTTAGGGGGTTATAAGCTGAAGACCAAAAAGCCTGTCTACCAAAGCAAACAACAGAAAAATATCACTTGCTTTTTAGTGATTATGAGCACATGTACTACGAAAAAATGAAACTATAGGAGTGAGTGCTTTCTTTTGTATAATCATGGGGCTTCTGTCTTGCTAGAGATTTTCCATTTCTTCACGCAGGTAGGCAAGTTCTCCTCTATGCTGCAGGGATTAATCAGAAATGTGAACAATCATGGTGAGAGCAGTTGTAGTTTGAATGAGTGTGTCATTGGATATGTGAGACTTTCATTCTCAAAAGAAGTAAAAGGATAATGGACT
This sequence comes from Panthera onca, assembly GCF_046562875.1. Taxonomy (NCBI): domain Eukaryota; kingdom Metazoa; phylum Chordata; class Mammalia; order Carnivora; family Felidae; genus Panthera; species Panthera onca. The sequence goes on along the minus strand of NC_138339.1, from coordinate 72,522,688 downwards.
TTTAAGAAGTAAAAGGATGGATGGACTTTCAGTAGGAAATGACTAGGTGCCATGACCTATCCACCAGAAACATAAGGGCAGGTTTTTACATATGTTTGGTAGAAGGTTTGTACCAAAACAACTTCAAAGGTCACATGCCAACAGACACCAATATAATTCCAACAATGATTATATTCCCTGAATTTCACTATCTAGTTAGTTTAGCTCAGTAAGTCCAAACCTGCCAAGTCAAGTCAGGTTTGTACTTTCTTTGGAATGATTTCCATACTCCATTAAGGTTTTTTTATTTCCCCCCATGTAAAAACTAGTGTATGCCTTTAACATAAAATAAGTTTTTTTTCATCTGCTTGCTTTTCAGGTATACTAAGATCGTGCAGTAAAATACAATAACCCAGTAGGTCAATAGTGTCAAAAAAAATAAACATTTGAGGTAGCACAACTGGCAGAGAAGAGGGGTTTTTCACAAGTCAAACTGAGAACATGATACAAAAGCCAATTATTTTGAACTAGAATCTTTTCCAAAAAGCATTTGTCTAATCAATATAAAATTAAATTTCCAGCCAAAGCAGTATTGAGAGCCTAACAGTTGCTTTGACCCTTGTCTTAGGCTCACTTCTGCTTCACATGTCTTAGTCTTTTGGAAAGCAAAGCTATGGAAACTCATAAGGGCCTTCAGGTATCCTAGGGACACATGTATGCAAGATCTTACGCCACTTTTGGTCTATCTAACATGAGGTAGCACTGTATTCTTTGGCATCAGACTTCAGATTTAACAATGTCACATTGGCACCTGTAACAGAAGAAAGACAGTTTTATATGAAAAAACAGTATGGTTAGACACAAGCTTCTAAGAAAAAGATAATTTTCCACTATGATTGCAAACAAGACAAGAATTCGGCTGAAGGTAAACTTTGATATTTGGATTCTTTCTACTATTTCTCTATTTTATAAGGCAAATTGAGCTCACTTCACTTTTTGAGTGAACTTGCCATGATCCATCAATTGCCCCTTTAACCTAATATTAGTTGACAACAAAATTTTATTGTTACAGATTTTACAACAAATATCCTGATTTATTTAAAGATGCTTAAATATGAAACTAGTATGGAGGAAGTGGTATACAACTTACTTGCATATTGATAAAGAGAAACCATACTCCTGCTCTTCTAAAAATAAAAACAGAAAAGCCCAAAGTAACAAGATAAATAGCAGATAAATGGTTTGGGGAAAGCCAATAGAGCACAAAGCAAAGAACTTGAAAAGAACCAGGAAGTAAAAGGGATAGGACTAATTATGTATTTGTAGAGAGGCACCATTTATGTGTACTTACAGCTATCTTGGAGACTGATAAGAAAGGTAATCTGAATGATTTATGCTTGATGTTTTTTTATACATTTAGTAAAGTTTATATTGCATGTTACAACACATTTTCTTATTAATTATTAATGCAGAAGTGTCTGAATCTTAATCATTCATTACATTCATAATAGTTTATCTATTCTTTCTAAATTATTTAGAGTAAAAATTTTTTAAGCATTATCTTTTGAAGGACTTCTACTCTAGTGAAGCCAGAAAACATAGTGCATGGTCAGATAGTGATCTGAAAGGAAATAATTCTGTTTCTTGGTAGAGCAGAATTCTTAAGCACTAGCTCACAAAGAAGAAACAGTGCAAGTTACGAAAGGATACCTACATAGAGCCTCTTAGCTATAATTTTTCTTACAAAAATTCACTCACAAAATTTCAACATTGAATTACATGCCAACATGTTGCTCTATTTTGGGTAGGTCCATTAATTTCTGTCCACTTATTATTATAATTTAAAAACCATTTCCCTGAAAGATTTTAAGAGAACATTAAATCAATAAATGTCAACACCTCATATAAAATGGAGGTGATTTATTTCTTTACTTCATCTAAACAGATAATTGCTTAGAACCTAATGGGGACAAACCGGAATTCAAGGTAACTGGAGCAGTCAGTTATAATATTGTGTATAGTTCAAAAGGTAAAAGAAAGAGCCACAGGCATTTATATATTGTTGAACCTTAGTACTAAACTATTTTACAGTTCTGATTTGTTCTTATTCTCAGTACAGCTTCACAGAAATACCTAATACCTTATTATAAAACAAGCCAACCCCCACCCCCAAGAAAAAGCTGGAGAAAAAAAATAAACAGACTTTATTATGAGTAGCAATATCCTTTTAAATAACAAAAAATTAATCAATATTTTTAAATGTTTATTTTTGAGAGAGAGAGAGAGAATGAGTGGGGGAGGGGCAGAGAGAGAGGGAGATACAGAATCTGAAGCAGGCTTTAGGCTCCCAGCTGTCAGCACAGAGCCTGATGTGGGGCTGGAACTCAGAAGCTGTGAGATCATGACCTGAGCCGAAGTCGACGCTTAACTGACTGAGCCACCCAGGCACCCCTTAATCAATTTTTTAATTGCAAAGAGTAGAATAATACAGATAAATGCTTGACTAGTCATTTCTTTATGCCTAAGTTAGAAAGAAAGTTATGCCTTTGACATCTAGTTCTAGCCCCCCCCTTTTTTTTCAAATAATCATTTTACAAATAAGGACACTAAGACCCAGAAAATTAAAGTTTTTCATCAGAAGTTATACATAAACCTATTACCTCTAGGCCCAATAGAATGTATTGAGTAGGTATTTGTAGTGCTAATTCCGTGAGGGGTCTCTGTTAATATATACATATGCCAGATTTTGTTCATAATGTATTTAGAGTTAAACCAGTGTGAATACTAGTGACGTGATTCCTATTTATTTGGATGGAGAGGCTAGGTGTCACCAATACTCAAATTTGAGGCTCTTTTCAGTACAGATCATTATTGATCTGCTTTACACTGTAGGAAAAGATAGTAGACTCAAAGAAAGAGAAGTTAGCTTTCATTTACTGTTCTAAGTTTTGACCAGACCCACATTTCAAGATTTTATCTTGAAATATTTATGCTTGCAAATCAACACAGCAAGAGCCACACTGTGCCCTTTTATAGTTCTTTTGAAATGAGAAAATTACTTCGCTGTTGATGACTTTATTTATTCACTCAGATTCTTCCACTTTATAGGTAACTCTTTGAGAATATATAAAGCCTAATAGAGTTTTTGCTTTTTTTCTTTTCTTTGTTTAGATGTGTTTTTTTTTTTTAATTCTCTGTAATTTTTCATTTAGAAAATACTTGGAGTAAGTAAGTAAATAACTTGAAGATAGAGTTAGGAGTTTATAAAACTTTCTGGCTATAGTCTCTAATTCAATAGCTCCTGAACTTTGGATGGCTTATAAGGCTCATGATTTTGATGAATTCCATCACTTTTTATAGTGCCTTTGTCTTTCAATGAATGTTCAAGCTAAGTTTTTTATCAATTTCCTGGAAGGCCAGGTCTCTTTCTGGGCTATTTCATTAAGCGTTATGTATAACCGAAACATGTCTGCTGAATCCGTGTGCAGCAAAGGGCAGAGGAGTATGTATGTAAATCATGTGCCCCACTTCCTACCTGTGAGATGTCCTCCCAACGTAGTGATGATCAGACAAACAGGTTTCCCAGGGAGCTCTTTAGGAGGACTATGGATATCTTTTCCTTTAAGTGATTACAAGGCCTTCTGAGACAAAGTCATTTTTCCCTCAGGCAATAATCTTTAATCTTTTAGGGTTCCAAAGGAGAATCTCATTTCTTGTACTCACATGACTTCAATCTTTGAAGATTCATTTCTCTGCTTAAAAAAAAAAATGAAATAAAATGGAAGGAAGGAAAGAAAGAAGGAAGAGGGAAAGGAAAGAGGAAGAAAGGGAGAGAAAGAGGGAGGCAGGGGTCACATGTTTACATCCATCTTTGTTTGAAGGGAAAGCCTTGAAGCTTATTTATTCAAATAAAAACTTTATCTAAAATCTCTCCCAGATTATAATGAATTATAAACTGTCATTTGGCATAAGCCTCTCATCAGAAGTTCTAATACTAGCTATAGAAATATCTTAAAATTTTTTACACCAGAAATTCTTGAGCCATTACAGGGGCACCTGGGTGGCTCAGTCAGTTGAGCATCCAACTTCAGCTCAGGTCATGATCTCACAGGGTTTGTGGGTTCGAGCCCCATGTCAGGCTCTGTCCTTATGGCTCAGAGCCTGGAGCCTGCTTTGGATTCTGTTTCCCTCTCTCCTTGCTCCTCCCCTGCTCATGCTCTCTTTCCCTCTCTCACAAAAATAAATAAACATTAAAAAAAATTTTTAAAGAAATTCTTGAGCCATTACAGTAAAAATTTTACCCTTTAGTAATTTTTGTTCTTTTAAGGTGGAAGTTATTTACATGAACAGCCCAGATGTAAAATAGTGATAGGCAACTCTGAAATAAGTTTGTGTCCAAATTAGAAATTATTTTGCTATTCATATAAATAGGAAGTGTAGCTACATAAAAAATATTTCCATTGAAATGAAATTTAGAAGGACAGGAAAACTTAAAGACAATGATCATCATTCAAAATAGCCCTTAGTACAAAAATGCTGATTATCTTTTTTTCTTCTTAAATTTTCCCCCAGGTTTACTGAGATATAATTGACACAATGGACTATATAATTTTAAGGATAACTGTACAGTAATTTGGCTTACATATATTGTGAAAGGAATACCACAATAAGTTTAGTTAACATCCATCACCTATATAGATTTAAAAAGAAAAAAAAATTTTCCTTGTGAAAAGAACTCTTAGGATCTGCTCTCTTAACTTTCAACGATACCATACAGCAGTGTTAACTATAGCTCTCACGTTGTTTATTACATCCTTGGCACTTGTTTATTTTTCAACCAGAAGTTTGTACCTTTTGACCACCTTCCTCCAATTCTACCTACTCCCACCTACTGCCTCTGGTAACCAGAGTCTCTTTTTGTATGAGTTTGGTGTTTTGTTTCCATCATTCCTTTTTTAGTTGTGTTTTAGTTTTAGATTTTTTTTTTTTTGCTCTGTTTTGTTTTTGTTTTTTGTGATCCCACACCCAAGTGAGATCATAAGATATTTATCTTTCTCTGTTTAACTTCACTTAGCCTAATGTGCTCAAGGTCCATCTATGCCACAAATTCCTGATTTCCATTTTTTATAGCTGAATAATATCCTTTGTATATCCATATATACCTCATAACTTCTTTACCCATATATCCATGGATGGGCACTTAAGTTGTTTTCATGTTGGGCTATTGTAAATAGTGCTGCTATAACCATAGGGGTTGCAGATATCTCTTCAACAGAGATTTTTGTTTCCTTTGGATATATTCCCAGAAGTGGAATTGCTGGATTATATGATAGTTCTGTTTTTAATTTTTTAAAGGAAACTCCATACTGTTTTCCATAGTGGATGTGCCAGTTTAAAATGTGACCAACAATGCACACATTTTCCCTTTTCTCTATACGCTGAACCAGAATTTGTCTTTTTGACAATGGCCATGCTAACAGGCCTCAGGTGATATCTCATTGTGGATTTGATTTGCATTTTCCTGATGATTAATGGACCTGAACATTTTTTCATGTATCTCTTGGCTATTTGTATCTTATTTGGAAAAATGTCTATTCAGGTCCCTTGCCAACTTAAAAAAAATTTTTTTTAATGTTTATTATTGAAAGAGACAGAGAGTGAGCAGGAGAGGGGCAGAGAGACAGGGAGACACAGAATCTGAAGCAGACTCCAGGCTCCAAGCTGTCAGCACAGAGCCCGACATGGGGCTCGAACTCACAAACCACGAGATCATGACCTGAGCTGAAGTCGGACACTTAACCGACTAAGCCACCCAGGCGCCCCGCTAATTTTGTAATTGGATTATTATTGATTATTATCATTATTATTATTTTGCTATTGAGTTGTATGAGTTTCTTCACATATTTTGGAAATAACCCCTTATCAGATGTATGATTTGCAAATATTTTCCCATTCTGTAGGTTGTCTTTCATTTTTTTGACAATTTCTATTGCTGTGCAGAAGCTTTTTAGTTTGGCATAGTCCCACTTGTTTATTTTTGCTTTTGTTGCCTTTACTTTAGGTATCCTATGTAAAAAAAATTGTTGCCAATATATTGTTGAGAAGCTTTTTCTCCTGTTTTCTTCTAGAAGTTCTGTGATTTCTGTTTTTGCATTTAAGTCTTTAATCTACTTCAAGTGAATTTTTGTGAGTAATGTAACCTAAGGAACAACTTTCATTCTTTTACACCCGAACATCCAGTTTTCCCTGAAATGCTGATATCTGTCAATAAGTTTTGTTGGCTTTTATAAAATGAGTCTCTTGAATTAGAATTTACATTAGAAGTGCATACACAAAAAGGCATTAATTCCACATTTGCTCAGGAATTGCTTGGTGTATTTTGTATTCAACTTACGCATATATGGCACACCCAGAAATTTTTTATATGATTTTGAGGTAAAAGGAAGCAAACTCAATGAATCTTCAAATCTGAAAGCTGGCAAATAGCAAAGCCCCTTTTATATAGATCTGTTGTGTACCCACAGAATTTGCCACTGTGTATGTAATTGCCACTATTCCAGTCATTAATCAACCAGGTGGCACACTCATGACCTAGTTTTAGTGGGAGGGCAGAAGGGGAATCTGAGGAATCAAATCGGTGCCACTGTGAATTAATCTGTATCCTCCATTTAAAGAAACATTTGGGTTGTTTCAGTGACTATACACCATGTGTCCCCTTTTGTTTGATTCAATAAATTTTGAGGATGTCTTGTGAATTCAGCTCTCAATATGGGATGGAAAGCATGATTTGTATACTTGTGCTTTTTTACACCACAACTGTTGAATTTAAAAATGCTCTCTTGTGGGCCCATTCATTCATTCATTTATTCATTATCCCTTGAGGTCATGAGCACCCAGGATTTACAAACAGTAAATAAACTATACCCTGGGGATTTATGTCATAAATAATATATATTGTTTTGTCATCAGAGGTTTATCCTTTTATGATGAAAATTGAGATGTTATTAAAAAATACAGACTAGAAAATAATAAAGCAATGATTATTAATATTTTTAGTATAGTGATTATATTGATAATCTAATGTAAGTTAGCAGCGTTACATATATTATCTCATTTAATGAGATTTATTTATCCATTTAATAAATAACTGATATGAAGTCCATAGCAAAGCATCTGATCCAAAGCAAGTATTCAACGTATGGTTATAATTGTAATTCTTGTATATCAAGAATAATTGTATATCAAGTAATATTGTTCCTGAGAGCAAAGGGAATTTCTATTATGAAGATGTTAGGAACAGAAACAGATGATAGAGGCAGGATACAAATCTATGTATATCTGAATGAAAATGATTATGTTTTTGGTTTTCATGATGAACGCACTTATTACCTATGGACATGGCATATGGATTATGATTCACAGCCTCACTTGAGTTTGGGTTTCTCTTCTGTATATTACTGATTTGCTTATTTCTGCCTAGTACATAATGAGGACATCTTGTTAACATTTAGACATTTAACAGTTCTAAGAGGAAGGAATGCACCAAGCCTAATACCTAGATGTGGAATGAAACAAGACTGATAATGAAGTTTCAAATGCTCTGTTTATGAATTAAGTCATAGAGACTCAAGTAGATTTCTTCCAAGACAGAATGAACTTTAAAAGAGTGATATTTGACTTTCTAAGTTGGGGACATTGTTATTTCTAAGTTTCTCAGTATATACAAATGGAGACCATTCTTGATAGGGTACTTAATTGCTTGATCTAGGCATGTGACCACACAAAGGAGAGGAATAGTCAAACCTGCTGCTAGTATCTAGAGTTGTACTCTCCAATATGGCAGCCACTAGACATGTGTGGCCATTTCAATTCAGATGTGCTGTAAGTGTTAAATATAAACTAGATTTGGAAGCTTTAGTATGAAAACAAGAATGATTTTTACCTTGATTATGTGTTGAAAACATAGTTTTATATTACGTTAAATCAAATACAATATTAAAATGTATTTCACTTTTACTTTTGTTAATGTAGTTAATAGCAAGTTTAGAATTACTAATGTGGTGTGAAGAATATTTCTCTTGGACAACACTGATCTAGAATGCCGTGAGGAATTTTCACCACCTTGTGGAAACTTATGGATAAGAAAAGGGGAAGCCACATGAGTGAAGGATTAAACATGCAGACCCAGACAAGACCACACAGAGATGGGGAACCATTTCATTAGAATATGGAGGATGGGTCATTCCAGAGCAGGGAGGCATCAATTAAATCACCATATTTCCTACAGTAGCTCACTAGCCTGGAGTGCCCCCCTCCCAGCATAAAAATCACTATCTTCCTTCTACACTTCATCATTATTATTATCCAGTGGTATCTTCAATGTCATCAGAGAATATTCATAAGATAGTAAGATTAAATACCTATGTTTTGCCTATATAGAAGATTTTCTCCTTTTAAATATCTAGAGGGCTTTAATTTGGTATCTTGTCATTGTTTAACTGGGTGTTAATTATGAATTTTTAAAAATTTCTTAATGTTTTATTTTTGAGACAGAAAGAGAGCATGAGCAGGGGAGGGGCAGAGAGAGAGGGAGACAAGAATCCAAAGCAGACTCCAGGCTCTGAGCTGTCAGAACAGAGCCTTATACAGGGCTGGAACCCACGAACCCTGAGATCATGACCTGAGCAGAAGTCGGACGCTTAACCAACTGAGCCACTCAGGTGCCCCTATTATGAATTTTTTAAAGAGGTTTTTGTGTAATAGCTCTAGCCAGGAAAAGTGCAACACTGCCTACCTTCCTTAAATAATGGTGCCTTCATTCTATAGGAATTTCAAAATTGCATGATTAAATATATAATACACACAAATGGCATTTTTATTTTCTATAAATTATCCCTACTAGTAATATCATTATCTAACCCATTACTCTTGGAGAAAAGTATGACAGGAAAGAAAAGATATAGTAACAAAAGGCAAATATGTATGTAAATGATAATATATTATTCCTGGCCAGCTTTTAATGAAATAAATGGCCATATTTTGAGATAAATCATCCCACTTTGGACACTGGTACTTACGAAAGGTGTTTGTGTAGAGTACCAGCAGGAAGAATTGGAATGTGAAATCACTCAGACCACTAGATCCCATCAAGACTGCTCTCATTTACTGAAAACTCCAGATGGAAATTTAAGGAGGAAAGAAGAGAGGAGAGGAGCCCAATTAAGACAGCTCAGGATTAATTTTCTGTAAGAAGCATAGTTACTCAGCTGCTTGACATTAAGTTCTTTCTATAACAAAGCCACATCTGTCACTACTTATCTTCTCTGTAAGCAAGGCAGGTATCATACTGCAAAATTTTCTAAGTAAGAAATTGTTCTTTTATATTCTTTTTCTCCATGAATTGTTTCCCAAATTCTGTCTTCTTATTTCTTCTGTTTCCCATTTATAACTAAAAAAAAAAATTGTGGTTCCTTTATATTGAAGTGTCTTTGGTGGCTCTCTCTCTCACATAAAGAATTGCTGAAGTAAAGAAATACTTCACGGTATAGAGAAAAATGTATTTCTAAATCTGTTCAGCTTGTGTTCATAGTTTTGCACATGGTTATTCACAGTTACTTTACATGTGGCTTATAAGAAATTTCTCTATTTCTAGACAAAGCTATTTAATCAGCCTAATACTGGTATGGCTAATATAATTGTTAAACCATTTAGTTTGTATTGCAAACAGCAGTTAAAGTTATGCTTGGACCTATCCAGGAGTCAAAGCCTTTCGTGAATAGGTGCATTTCTCGCTTACCCAATGTTTCCCATGTGGGCCATCAGAGCAAAAGAGGGTGAGAAGGCCTGTATTTTATAATGTTTTATTTTTAATTTTTTTAATGTTTATTTATTTTGAGAGAGAGAGAGAGAGAGGGACAGAGAACAAGTGGGGAAGGAGCAGAGAGAGAGGGAGACACAGAATCTGAAGCAGGCTCCAGGCTCAGAGCTGTCAGCCCAGAGCCCCATGTGGGGCTCAAACCCATGAACCATGAGATCATGACCTGAGCTGAAGTTGGATGCTTAACTGACTGAGCCACCCAGCCACACTATAATCACTCTTGAGATAGAAACCAAATGGCTCATACCTCTCTTAGTTTCAGGGATAATCCTTTTATTTAATGTCTAAAAAAAAAGAAGGCAAGGACTACATCTCAGAGACCCAGAATTCTTTTCAGGAATAGGATTTCCTCCCTCAACTAATAATCTGTGACTGGTTGGGAAATATTTGTATGTTCCATAAATGTATCCTGGTGGCTATTTATCACCTCCAAAATATGCCTGGCCCTGTAGTGTCTTTATTATCTCTTCCTACATCTTGAGATTTGGTTCCTTTGTTTATGATATTATTAAACAGTGTTCTTTCCCTTCAGAGCACTCTCTCAATTAGTAGTTATGTATTAGGAGAATTATTTGATTATTATCCGTCTTCTTCATTTGACTGTAGTATCATAAAAAACAGGAATCATGTCTGTTTTCACAAATTTTTGTACCTTCAGTTCCTAACACAATGCCTTAGTTCCTGGTGAGTACTCTTTTTTTTTAAAAAGTTTTTTTTAACATTTATTTATTTTTGAGACAGAGACAGAGCATGAACGGGGGAGGGTCAGAGAGAGAGGGAGACACAGAATCCGAAACAGGCTCCAGGCTCTGAGCGGTCAGCACAGAGCCCGACGCGGGGCTCGAACCCACGGACCGCGAGATCATGACCTGAGCCGAAGTCAGACGCTCAACCGACTGAGCCACCCAGGCGCCCCTCATGATCAGTACTCTTAAAGTAACTGAGATTTGGGGAGTGAAAGAACATTTATATTTTGCATGAATTGCTTTGCACTGAGTTGACAAAGGTTTGTCCATAATTCCTAAAAGCTTATTTCAGGGCAAGATGAGTCAAACTATACTCTAGGATTAAGGATAATAGAAAATGTATAGAGTACCTTCGGACCCAGTACTCATCAGGTCTCAGAGCGATGCTCAGGTTCCCCCAGTGAAATGTCAGATATCTCATCACCTTACACCTAATCCAAACACCAATCACAGAGTGAGGATGACTTGGTGGGTCTTCCCCAGATTTTCTGCCACAGGATGTTTTAGAGTTATTCTCATTAGGAAGAAACTTCATTAGCACTTGGGATAACAATAAACACTCAGGAATAAGGACAATGTAATTATAAGGATCAATAAACTTCCAAACTCTAGCTTATGTTGTATTTAAAAAATATATATACTTTATTATGTATGAAATCTCCCACCACAAATCATATCAAGCCTAAAGATATACTAGTCAATTTTTAGGAAATATAAAATATGAAGAAAGAGGTAAAATGATAGGCTAATATCAGGAAAATCCAGTCTTTGGGAAATTCTATGAATCTAGTTACTCAACTTTTTTTTTCAACAAACAAATTGCAAGGGGAGAAAAAGAGATATAATGGAATCTATAATTAAATATTAATTATTTAGAATGAACAACTAAAAAAGACCAAAGAAACATATTGATCTCACTTGGATCCAAATTAGATCAAATTATTTTTTAATCTGGGCATTTGATGATAGTAAGAAAATATTAATTTTCAAGTCTGGTAATATATCGTGGTCTGTTTTTAACAGTCCATTTCTATCCAATTGAGATTTTTTTTTAAATTTGTTTTTAACGTTTATTTATTTTTGAGACAGAGAGAGACAGAGCATGAACGGGGGAGGGTCAGAGAGAGAGGGAGACACAGAATCTGAAGCAGCTCGAGGCTCTGAGCCGTCAGCCCAGAGCCTGACGCGGGGCTCGAACTCACAGACCGCGAGATCGTGACTTGAGTTGAAGTCGGACGCTTAACTGACTGAGCCACCCAGGCGCCCCTCCAATTGAGATTTTTTTAAAAATTCAGTTCATTAAGTTCATTGACTTGAACCTAAAAATTAAATAAATATCAACAAAGACTTAAATAAACATACAAAATCAACACGTCCAATCTATTTAATACCACCCAAGCAGAGTCACTTTCTTTTCATACTTTTTCCTAAAGTATGTCAGAGTATTAGATTTAACCATTCCACCTGCAACACTACAGTCTTTTTACTTTCATACCAGTAAATTTCAGGATAAAAAGACATACCTTCATTTCCCAATAGCAAACAATTTTCATGCAAGAGAGGCACCTGATTATGAGCTTGTATTTAAGAAGAAGAAAAAAAAACACTGGGAAACAGAGGAATTTACTAATTCTCTAGTGGGAGTCTATTGCTAATAATACACTGATTTTCACCAGGAATAATAAGTTAATACTTGATTGATTTGGGTAATCCAGTTAGTGCCAGATTTTTTGGTATATGTGTGTCCCAAGCATATTTTGAGATTTTAAAATTTTATGAGGCATACTTGAATTGGTTAGATTTCTAAAATTTTTTAAATTTGCAAGTTGTCTTTTTTAAAAGACTTTTTAATATAGTAATTTTTTATACTTTTATTAAGAAAAATAATCTATAAAAACAATTATAAATATTAATCATGACATGAAATTTATAGATTGACATATATTAAACTTTTTCAAGAGATGGGACTCTAATTCATTGAAATAACAATATTGAAAACTGTAACACATTCAAGACTTTTAAAAATCTTTTTGTATTTCAAGATATCCTTTCTTAATAGAAACCTACAACCGAACCAGTGATATATTTAAATGTTTCTTTCTAAGGGCAGGGTTGATGGAAATTGAAGTAAATTATCATTAATAACAATATTAGATACTGTGGAAAAAATGAACTTTTTATTCAATCATACTTCTCTAGTACTAGCTGGTAGATACATTTTTTTTAAATGCTGTCCTTCCATGACCTGAGGTGTGACAGAATGCGAGGAGGAATCCTTGTGATACTCTGATTTGGTATCAAAGCAAACATTTTAAACTATTATCTTTTCTCTCTCTTTTTTTGACAAAAAATTTTTCCATGAAATTTACCTTTTTCGAAAATCAAGAATAACTTCACTTGGCTTTTACATATTGATATTAAAAGCATTAAAATATAACTTAGCAATAAACTCAAGACCTTCTTAAAAAGCCTTTTCTCATTATATTTTTTAATAACAATGATCGGAGTGGTGTTTTGAAGTGTATTACAAAGGTGAGTGGATGAATTTTGCATGATGTTTTTATAGTTCCAAAAATTAATTTAATAATTAAAGCCTTGCAGGACATTTTGTAACAAAGGTAAAAGGCATCATGGAAGGCAAATCAAAAGGAGTATGTCCTTCATCAGGCTAAATGGTTTACACATCCATTAGGTCAGAAACCCAGGTTGCTACTTCATAGCCAGTGTTCAGTGAAAAGTGGTGATTCCAGCTAGCAGCAGAATTACAGAGCTATTGAATAAAGAGGTCTTCTGAATTTTCCAACTTGAGAAGCATACAGCTTACCTAAGAAGCAACCTTGGACATAACAGAGTCCCTCATACCCTATCAACTCACATATGATGCAACAGGAAGCCATTATAGATAATAACCGGAGCAAGGAATGAAATCCTTAGTTCTATGAATTTTCAACTTTATAGATTCTGGAGTTAATAATATAATTGAATACTCATCTGTAAGGTGACAACAGAAAATTAGCTTAACTACATTCAAGAAGCAAAAGAAGGTGTGGAGAAAAAGAACATAGGAACAAAATCCCTGAAAGTTAAACTGAAAGAGATACTAGAAGTCAACGTTACACAATTAGCAAGTTATTGCTCTGAATGGTTATTTCTAAAGGGCAAAGCCTAAGAACTAGTTACATGTAAAATAGAGTACATGTTCCTAAAGAACATGATGTTATAGTTTTAAAAGTTCTCCCGCCAGACATTTCTACAGGTCCAGCCAGACGTTTCTGCAGGACTCAATGGCTGCCAAGCACTAAGTATTAAGATTTATTTCTAGAGGAAACTTGGTGTGCAAATCAGCCTTATATAGTTGAAAAGGATGGGTATTAGGTGTACACACAATGAAATTTTATCAAGTTGGGGAGTCTGTGTGAACTGGTGTGAGGGTCTGAGGTGGTTAAGTACATGGGTCTAAATATCAGGTAGCATGGGCCCCAGGCAGGCTCACTCAGCCCTAAGAATCTGTAGGCAAATGTCTCTCAACTGGTAAACAAACTTTACATAACTCCTTTTTTTTAACCTGATTCATACACAAATGACGTTTAATTTCATGCTAGGGAACATGTACAGCTAATGCGCTTGGATTTTTAAAAACACTGCAGGCTGTATTTAACTTTGACTCCTGTATTTCAATACTTATTTGTTTAAATCACATATATTTTTTCAGATTTTGAGGGCTGTCAGTACACTAAAAACTCCATAATTTCCATGAAAATAATTTAATATCTTTATCTGACATTATAAGATTCACTGGGTTTATGTTTACATAGAATTATAACTTTTAAATGATGTGAGAACTAATAGTGTTATATATAGACATTGTCTTGTATATCTCTTGTTTGAATAAAGGTCAGAGTTTATTTACCTCAAGTTGTCTGTCAAACCTTTTACAATTTTACTGTTGTGATTAGTAAAGTTTTTTTTCTGTGCCTTAAAATTTGTTATTAAATGTAGATAAATTTGTAAGTATATTTACTCAAACATTGGGACTTTAGACTTAAGTCACCGGTAGTTTGCGGTAATCTTATATTTGATGAAATTTCACATATGGTTTGTAATCATGATAAAATTATCTTCTATGGATATTAAACATTTTTTAACTTTTGTAAATCAAAAAGAAAGGCAGACATTTATACCTCTTGACATTATACTCTATTGCTACTATTTCCTTATTCTCTGCCTTTGAATAAGATTCAGAGATTTTTTTTACTCAGAAAATTTGCCCATTTGTTTTCTTCAAAAGAAGTAAAATAGGTTTTATAACAAATAATAGTGTATATCTAGTTAGAAAACATCAAAGTAGGGCAGGTATGATATAATCTCAATAAGTTCTTGATTTAAAAGTATTAATCATGTGTCTGGCAAAGCAATTGTCTCTAATGTACATTTCAAGACATCTGTGAAAATTCATAAAGGATATGTGAAGAATAATGTAGCACATGTATTCTTTACATCTCTTTAACTGGTGATTCCACCAAGCAATTTAGTAATTCTATATGAGATAATGATTAAGTTGTGAGTGAGATACAAATCACCACATAAGAAACAAATGTAATAGATTTTTCCCACTAACAATCTTAAAATCCAATTTTATCTAAATGTTTTATTAATGACCTTTATATTCAAAAGATTTTTGATAAAATATAAAAGTCGGTACCAGTGCATTACAACAAAGGTTGCTGTAAGGTCAATTTATGTTTAGTGTAATTATAGATTGGAGATATGGTCTGTGTGGCCTTGCTATGCAAGTGGAGTTCTTGTTTAGATTTGCTATGTTATTGAAATTATAGTAAGTGCGATATCATTGACTTCAATTACTTTTTAGTGAAGTATAACATGCCTATGAAAAACTTTAACACGTTGCATATTACTAGCAAACAAAAGTTCCTCCCTGACATCCCTCCCAGTCACCAATATTTCTCCCTAAATGAAACACTGTCGTGATTTATAATTCTACATATCAGTTTTACCCAGTTTTAAACTAATATAAATTTTATAGGCGTTCTTTTTTGTATATGTTTTAAGTCTTCTATATAAGTTATGTTTGTGAGATGACATTGCATGTAGCAGCTTATTCACTTTGATTGCTATATAACACTCACTATTAATATACCATAGGTAATTCATTTATTCTATCGTTGATGAACAGCTGGGTTGTTTACAGTTTGGGGTCATCGTGAATGAAGCTGCAAGGTCATTCTTATAAGGAATTGCTGAGTTACAGGGTATGCATGTAATCAACTTCGGCAGATAATGCCAAATTGTTTTCCAAAATGTTGTACCAGTTTGCACTTACTACCAGTGTAGGTGAGAATTCTAGCAATGCTGCATTTTTGCCAACAATAGGTATTGTCAGTCTCATATTTTCTTTTGATTTAAGGTATACTGGTGAGTTTGTAATGATATCACATTGTGGTTTAATTTATATTCCCCTTCTATCAACGGTTTTGAACATTTGTTTATGTGCATGTTAGCCATTTGGGTATCCTGATCAAATGTTTACTCATTTGTGTTCCCTTTCTTCTTTTCTATTGGTTTATAAGGATATCTCATACATTCTGGATATGAATCCCTGTGGTTTACATGGATTGTCAATACCCTCCTCCACTCCGTGGCTTATTTTTTTATGCTCTTAATAACATCTTTTAATGAGCAGAAATTCCAAACCAAGATCAAGGGAACATTTTCCTTTCTAGTGATCTCACTGTCATCCCTACTTTACACACTTGTATGTACAGACACCGAAGAGAACTTTAAAAATTCCCCTTTCTACCATATGAAACTCAGTTGAGAACTGAATCTCACTACTGTTAAAAACAACTCATTGCTTCCATATGGTTTGAATAGTTACACACCTAGCTTCAATGTTTTTTTCTTCATTTGACAGTTTGTGGGTCAGGAATCATCATCAGTGACAACCCTAGCATAGGTGATATCCTGAGCAGATTATTATCGAGCAACAATCATGAAATGAAATATATAAAAATAATGGCCAGAAAGAGAGCACAGATATTAGAGGTTTGATTTTGCTAAACATTGTATACATGTGATTATGGCAGTAAAAAAAATTTAAAGAATACAAAATTGGAATTATTATAGTACAAAACAGGGAATAATGTAGTGGGTTAGCAATTTTTTTTTAGTTATTACTGTATCTTTAAAGAATGGGAAAATATACATTGGGCTACAGCTATAATTTATAATCAGTTTAAAGTTTCTGTTTGCAAGTCTTAAGCTGCAGATTTATCAATGAGTTTATCAGGGTTATCTTTTTAAACTATGGTCAGTAGGCAATATAACCAGATTTGTAACTTTAACTCTGCTCAGAGTTGATTGACAAAGTTTTCATTAATTTTAATTTCACAAAAAAATTCACATAATACAATGGGCATACACAATTTTAAAAATATCTAAGGTATAAGGAAAATTTTGGCATATAATGATAAAAATCCCTTTTTATAATAAATTCCAGAAAGTACAATATTACTATATGTTGTCATTTCTTTAGGATCAATTCTAATAGTTGCCAATATTTTAAACACAGATAAAAGTCCAGGTGATCAAATTTTGCTCTGCCTTTTTTCAATCACTGGGCTATCATTTATTACTACTCTGCTGTTTAAAGGGAGCCTTGAACTGTGCTTAGAAAGATGTCAAATGATTCCAAATGTTTATGAACTTACTCTGGAATGAAATGCATGTATCAAACCCAGCTATATAACTGAGAGGTAAATTAAGTTCCATGTAGAATACAATGTTTACCAGAGGGTAAGTAACAAAAAAGTGCTAATTTGAAGCTTACATGTATGTTACTAAAACTCAGTAGCAACTGTAGCAATTGTTTAGAACTTAGAACAATGCATCTTCTTTCTGAAGGAAATTTTTATTATTGGCTTAAGGCATGGTGTTAATAAAAAGCAGGTTGACTTTAGTTGAACATTATTATTTTTAAATTCTCTACAGACAGTGCACCTCATGGATTGCTTATACCACAGATGGACTGCTCCCATGCCTCATCTTTGACTTGCCTCTACCAATCACTGTGAGTTTTTAACTTTAAAAATAATCCAAATGTTGAACTCTTTAATGATTGATGCCAATACTTAATGGCAATGCACTGAGAGGAACATCTTTGACATGTAAAACATTACATTTTTCTCTTGAATATCCTATTGACAGCATTAAATGGTATTCACATTGCCTCTCAGGGAACAGATGTGTAATATTTAAGTCAGGAAGGTTTATCACAAACTAGAAGCATAGTAGCATTCTCATTTTGTATGTATAAACTGTATTCTGGCTTCACAGCTTTCTGATGTTTATCACAGTGAGTGAGTATCATAAAGTGCTCGTTTTCCTCACTCTGTCTTCAACAAGGATTCTAGTAATAATAAAAATAATATTTTTTTACATTTTCATGTACTTTTTGGGTTACACAAACTACAGAATATTTTTATATACATATACATACAAATCATACAGATATACAGTTTCTTATTGCTATCACAGCTCAGATGTTATTATTTCCATTTTTCTCAACTGAGGAATCTGTGATTGTGAGAACATTAACAGTTTGAGCTCATGTGTTTATTCACTCAACAAATATTTATTTAGTCATTATTCCATGCCAAATTCTACATGAGGAAACAGGAATAAAACAAGGTCCATACACAATTATTCCCCTCAAAATTTTTGAGTAAATGTATGGCTAAGCTTGAACTTGACCCAAGATTTCAAGCTCTTGGCCCATGACTCTAACTCTACACTACGACTCCTGAGAACCTCAATTAGCAAAGGCAGATGTGTTGGAAAATCCCTGCAAGAATGTGTTCAAAGTAATGAACAATGCTGAAACTACATGTTTTATACCTTAATAGCTTCATGTCTCTGCTGTCTTGGTTTCAGGCTTTTGACATCAGGCTAAATGCAATATCCTATATCTTCTTATTGGGCAATACAGAAAAGACCAGTGGGGAAAGCAAGATACACGTTTTAAAATATAGAATATCAGAATGCATTCTAAATTGTGCTCAGGGCTGTGTCTTCATTCCTTCAGACAAGAGCCAAAAGTAAAAGGAACATTCTCTTTAATGGTTGTAACTACATTGATTTTTTTTATCATTGTTGTCACAGAAGATGTAAAAGATTTTTTAAGACGATTCTTTTCATGATGATGATAACATTTATATTCTACTAGCCTTCTAGAGAGAAAAAAAGCAGAGTGTATGTCTCTTATTGTGTAAAAACAATGGAATTGTTGCATAATGAAGTGGAAAAGAAAGTAAGTGAACACAATATCATTATAGTATATTATAAGCCATTAACAGCATGTGAGAAATAAGTGAGTTTTGTTTGATTGTCCAAAGTTCTTTCAAAGCAGCTGAATAAGTAGTTGATACTTACACTGTAAAGGGATTTTCTAAAAAAGTTAAAGAAATAACTTTTGTGGTTCTAAGGCAGATCCCTTAAAATATGAGAAAATGAATTAAAAAGCGAAGAGTGCAGCTACTCAAGATGTTATTGTTTATCAAAATGTATTAACAATTCATGAGGTGAATGAATAAAGTCCTTCCATATGACTTAACTTTCCTTTGAAATGCTACATATTTGCAAGTATATATATTTGTCTTGTGATTATATATATGTATATATATATATACACATACACACACACACACACACACACACACACACACACACACACACACACACCTTTCCTATGCCATAAAGGATTTGGGGTTTTCAGTCTGAATAATATCTAACCTCATATCCACTATCTGCATAATTGTGACGGGGCAATATTGGGTGTAGCTTGAACTACATTAGAGATTATTTATCCAAATCCTGTGAGATCTTCTTAATCACGGTGTCTCACCTACTGAATGGTTGGTGATAATTATCTGTCATCCCAGAAACATTGGTAGGAAATATATAGTGTATTGGGCAAAGTCAGTAAAATGTGGTTTAGAATCTCAGACCCACTGCTTTCTAAAAGTGCAATAGCAGGGACACCTGGGTAGCTTGGTTGGTTACGTGTCTGACTCTTTATTGTAGCTCAGGTCATGATCTTACGGTTCGTGGGTTTGAGCCACACATTGGGTTCTACACTGACAGTGCAGAGCCTGCTTGGGATCTCTCTCTTTCCCTCTTTCTGTCCCTCCCTGCTTATGCTCACTCGCTCTCTCCCAAAATAAATAAGTAAACACTAAAAGATATAAAAGTGCAATAACAATATAGCATACAGTATCTGTGACTCATGGTTATTATAGCTTTTTCCTAAAAATCTCCTAAAAAGAAAATTGCCTATTTTTTCTCTACAAATTGGCTAAAACTAAATAAATACTGGATGATGATAGCTGTTATTATCAATGTTAATAATATAAATATCAAATCAATGATGATATGAAACACTGTTCATAAGGTTATTCATGTACAACTTATGATTTCATTACTATTATCACTAACCTTAAAAGATATAATAAATTATAATTTTTTCAATAATCCACATATAATACTCAGTTTCTTTCTCAGGTAAATATAACAGCTAGAATCTCAGAATAGGACACAAATAGCCAAGTGCCCCTAAGTCAGTATGACTTTTCAGATTCTCCAAATACTTACACTGTTTTTCATATTTGACTATATACGGCAAGTCCAAGAAAGAAAAACAATATGTTAAAAGTAAATATAATTATATATGATTTCCCTATTTTATACAGTAAACACATATACTATGATAATGGCTAATGGATATTCAGTTGAGTTTTTCTTAAAGACTCTGTAATAGTTATTTTCATTAGAAGAGCATTTTTAATTATGGGTTGTCTATCTTCAAGGCATTCTCAATAACTTCTAAGCTTTACAAGAGTGAGGATCAATTGGAAAGTTGCCCTGTATTTAACATAGGCATGCCCTAGAAATCCTTGGTTCTACAAAGCATTTATTGAAATCAAGATTCACTTTTTAAATCCATCTCTAGAAGAAACTCTATTGATTCTTCTTCTAGCAAGTGGGAAGTATAATGATTAGTGAGCAAAAACAAAACCTTACAATGTTAAGAGAGAAAGAGAACACACACCGATAGCTCCGCCGAATGACTCAAATTCCTTCTAAGATTAAACACCAAGTAAAGCAGTTGTAACGCTGTGGCTTCAGCAATTCTAACAAAACACCTCACGCCTCTGTTGCATGTGAAGTGTGTTACGTACTATTTTTCCCATGTGATAATGTATGATTTCTCACAGAGATTGCTCTTTCTCTTAGTGTATTGTGTTGTAGCCATTTTATTTAAAATATTTTACTGAAAAGATAATATGCCATAAAACTATAATAAAAATTTTATATGATTTTACATAGCCCACCTCCCTCTGAAAAATTTATTTCTCTCTTTTTTTAAAATTTAATTTAATTTAATTTTATTTTTTTTCAATATATGAAATTTATTGTCAAATTGGTTTCCATACAACACCCAGTGCTCATCCCAAAAGGTGCCCTCCTCAATACACATCACCCACCCTCCCCTCCCTCCCACCCCCCATCAACCCTCAGTTTGTTCTGTTTTTAAGAGTCTCTTATGCTTTGGCTCTCTCCCACTCTAACCTCTTTTTTTTTTTTTTTCCTTCCCCTCCTCCATGGGTTTCTGTTAGTTTCTCAGGATCCACGTAAGAGTGAAACCATATGGTATCTGTCTTTCTTGTATGGCTTATTTCACTTAGCATCACACTCTCCAGTTCCATCCACGTTGCTACAAAGGGCCATATTTTATTCTTTCTCATTGCCATGTAGTATTCCATTGTGTATATAAACCACAGTTTCTTTATCCATTCATCAGTTGATGGACATTTAGGCTCTTTCCATAATTTGGCTATTGTTGAGAGTGCTGCTATAAACATTGGGGTACAAGTGCCCCTATGCATCAGTACTCCTGTATCCCTTGGGTAATTCCTAGCAGTGCTATTGCTGGGTCATAGGGTAGGTCTATTTTTAATTTTCTGAGGAACCTCCACACTGCTTTCCAGAGTGGCTGCACCAATTTGCATTCCCACCAACAGTGCAAGAGGGTTCCTGTTTCTCCACATCCTCTCCAGCATCTATAGTCTCCTGATTTGTTCATTTTGGCCACTCTGACTGGCGTGAGGTGATACCTGAGTGTGGTTTTGATTTGTATTTCCCTGATGAGGAGCGATGTTGAGCATCTTTTCATGTGCCTGTTGGTCATCCGGATGTCTTCTTTAGAGAAGTGTCTATTCATGTTTTCTGCCCGTTTCTTCACTGGGTTATTTGTTTTTTGGGTGTGGAGTTTGGTGAGCTCTTTATAGATTTTGGATACTAGCCCTTTGTCCGATATGTCATTTGCAAATATCTTTTCCCATTCCGTTGGTTGCCTTTTAGTTTTGTTGGTTGTTTCCTTTGCTGTGCAGAAGGTTTTATCCTCATAAGGTCCCAGTAATTGATTTTTGCTTTTAATTCCCTTGCCTTTGGGGATGTGTCGAGTAAGAGATTGCTACGGCTGAGGTCGGAGAGGTCTTTTCCTGCTTTCTCCTCTAGGGTTTTGATGGTTTCCTGTCTCACATTCAGGTCCTTTATCCATTTTGAGTTTATTTTTGTGAATGGTGTGAGAAAGTGGTCTAGTTTCAACCTTCTGCATGTTGCTGTCCAGTTCTCCCAGCACCATTGGTTAAAGAGACTGTCTTTTTTCCATTGGATGTTCTTTCCTGCTTTGTCAAAGATTAGTTGGCCATACATTTGTGGGTCTAGTTCTGCGGTTTCTATTCTATTCCACTGGTCTATGTGTCTGTTTTTGTGCCAATACCATGCTGTCTTGATGATGACAGCTTTGTAGTAGAGGCTAAAGTCTGGGATTGTGATGCCTCCTGCTTTGGTCTTCTTCAAAATAACTTTGGCTATTCGGGGCCTTTTGTGGTTCCATATGAATTTTAGGATTGCTTGTTCTAGCTTCGAGAAGAATGCTGGTGCAATTTTGATTGGGATTGCATTGAATGTGTAGATAGCTTTGGGTAGTATTGACATTTTGACAATATTTATTCTTCCAATCCATGAGCAGGGAATGTCTTTCCATTTCTTTATATCTTCTTCAATTACCTGCATAAGCTTTCTATAGTTTTCAACATACAGATCTTTTACATCTTTGGTTAGATTTATTCCTAGGTATTTTATGCTTCTTGGTGCAATTGTGAATGGGATCAGTTTCTTTATTTGTCTTTCTGTTGCTTCATTGTTAGTGTATAAGAATGCAACTGATTTCTGTCCATTGATTTTGTAACCTGCAACTTTGCTGAATTCATGTATCAGTTCTAGCAGACTTTTGGTGGAGTCTATTGGATTTTCCATGTATAATATCATATCATCTGCAAAAAGCGAAACCTTGACTTCATCCTTGCCAATTTTGATGCCTTTGATTTCCTTTTGTTGTCTGATTGCTGATGCTAGAACTTCCAGCACTATGTTAAACAACAGCGGTGAGAGTGGGCATCCCTGTCGTGTTCCTGATCTCAGGGAAAAAGCTCTCAGTTTTTCCCCATTGAGGATGATGTTAGCTGTGGGCTTTTCATAAATGGCTTTTATGATGTTTAAGTATGTTCCTTCTATCCCGACTTTCTCAAGGGTTTTTATTAAGAAAGGGTGCTGGATTTTGTCAAAGGCCTTTTCTGCATCGATTGACAGGATCATATGGTTCTTATCTTTTCTTTTATTAATGTGATGTATCACATGATGGATTTGCGAATGTTGAACCAGCCCTGCATCCCAGGAATGAATCCTGCTTGATCATGGTGAATAATTCTTTTTATATGCTGTTGAATTCAATTTGCTAGTATCTTACTGAGAATTTTTGCATCCATATTCATCAGGGATATTGGCCTGTAGTTCTCTTTTTGTACTGGGTCTCTGTCTGTTTTAGGAATCAAAGTAATACTGGATTCATAGAATGAGTCTGGAAGTTTTCCTTCCCTTTCTATTTCTTGGAATAGCTTGACAAGGATAGGTATTATCTCTGCTTTAAACGTCTGGTAGAACTCCCCTGGGAAGCCATCTGGTCCTGGACTCTTATTTGTTGGGAGATTTTTGATAACCGATTCAATTTCTTCGCTGGTTATGGGTCTGTTCAAGCTTTCTATTTCCTCCTGATTGAGTTTTGGAAGAGTGTGGGTGTTTAGGAATTTGTCCATTTCTTCCAGGTTGTCCAATTTGTTGGCATACAATTTTTCATAGTATTCCCTGATAATTGCTTGTATCTCTGAGGGATTGGTTGTAATCATTCCATTTTCATTCATGATTTTATCTATTTGGGTCATCTCCCTTTTCTTTTTGAGAAGCCTGGTTAGAGGTTTGTGAATTTTGTTAATTTTTTCAAAAAACCAACTCTTGGTTTTGTTGATCTGCTCTACAGTTTTTTTTAGATTCTATATTGTTTATTTCTGCTCTGATCTTTATTATTTCTCTTCTTCTGCTGGGTTTAGGCTGCCTTTGCTGTTCTGCTTCTATTTCCTTTAGGTGTGCTGTTAGATTTTGTATTTGGGATTTTTCTTGTTTCTTGAGATAGGCCTGGATTGCAATGTATTTTCCCCTCAGGACTGCCTTCGCTGCATCCCAAAGCGTTTGGATTGTTGTATTTTCATTTTCGTTTGTTTCCATATATTTTTTAATTTCTTCTCTAATTGCCTGGTTGACCCACTCATTCTTTAGTAGGGTGTTCTTTAACTTCCATGCTTTTGGAGGTTTTCCAGACTTTTTCCTGTGGTTGATTTCAAGCTTCATAGCATTGTGGTCTGAAAGTATGCATGGTATAATTTCAATTCTTTTATACTTATGAAGGGCTGTTTTGTGACCCAGTATATGATCTATCTTGGAGAATGTTCCATGTGCACTTGAGAAGAAAGTATATTCTGTTGCTTTGGGATGCAGAGTTCTAAATATATCTGTCAACTCCATCTGATCCAGTGTGTCATTCAGGGCCCTTGTTTCTTTATTGGTCATATGTCTAGATGATCTACCATTTCTGTAAGTGGAGTGTTAAAGTCCCCTGCAATTACCACATTCTTATCAATAAGGTTGCTTATTTTTATGAGTAATTGTTTTATATATTTGGGGGCTCCGGTATTCGGCGCATAGACATTTATAATTGTTAGCTCTTCCTGATGGATAGACCCTGTAATTATTATATAATGCCCTTCTTCATCCTTGTTACAGCCTTTAATTTAAAGTCTAGTTTGTCTGATATAAGTATGGCCACTCCAGCTTTCTTTTGGCTTCCAGGAGCATGATAAATAGTTCTCCATCCCCTCACTCTCAATCTAAAGGTGTCCTCAGATCTAAAATGAGTCTCTTGTAGACAGTAAATAGATGGTCTTGTTTTTTTATCCATTCTGATACCCTATGTCTTTTGGTTGGCGCATTTAATCCATTTACATTCAGTGTTATTACAGAAAGACACGGGATTAGAGTCATTGTGATGTCTGTATGTTTTATGCTTGTAGTGATGTCTCTGGTACTTTGTCTCACAGGATCCCCCTTAGGATCTCTTGTAGGGCTGGTTTAGTGGTGACAGATTCCTTCAGTTTTTGTTTGTTTGGGAAGACCTTTATCTCTCCTTCTGTTCTAAATGACAGACTTGCTGGATAAAGGGTTCTCGGCTGCATATTTTTTCTGTTTAGCACACTGAAGATATCATGCCAATCCTTTCTGGCCTGCCAAGTTTCAAAAGAGAGATCAGTCACGAGTCTTATAGGTCTCCCTTTATATGTGAGGGCACGTTCATCCCTTGCTGCTTTCAGAATTTTCTCTTTATCTTTGTATTTTGCCAGTTTCACTATGATATGTCGTGCAGAAGATCGATTCAAGTTACATCTGAAGGGAGTTCTCTGTGCTTCTCGGATTTCAATGCCTTTTTCCTTCCCCAGTTCAGGGAAGTTCTCAGCTATTATTTCTTCAAGTACCCCTTCAGCACCTTTCCCTCTCTTCCTCCTCTGGGATACCAATTATGCATATATTGTTGCTTTTTAGTGTATCACTTAATTCTCTAATTTTCCCCTCATACTCCTGGATTTTTTTATCTCTCTTTTTCTCAGCTTCCTCTTTTTCCATAACTTTATCTTCTAATTCACCTATTCTCTCCTCTGCCTTTTCAATCCGAGCGGTCGTCATTTCCATTTTGTTTTGCATTTTGTTTAAAGCGTTTTTCAGCGCCTCCTCACTGTTCCTTAGTCCCTTGATCTCTGTAGCAAGAGATTCTCTGCTGTCCTCTATACTGTTTTCAAGCCTAGCGATTAATTTTATGACTATTATTCTAAATTCACTTTCTGTTATATTATTTAAATCCTTTCTGATCAGTTCATTAGCTGTTGTTATTTCCTGGAGAGTCTTCTGGGGGGAATTCTTCCGTTTGGTCATTTTGGATAGTCTCTGGAGTGGTGAGGACCTGCAGGGCACTTCCCCTGTGCTGTGGTGTATAACTGGAGTTGGTGGGCGGGGCCGCAGTCCCACCTGATGTCTGCCCCAGCCCACTGCTGGGGCCACAGTCAGACTGGTGTGTGCCTTCTCTTCCCCTCTCCTAGAGGGGGGATTCACTGTGGGGTGGCATGGCCCGTCTGGGCTACTTGCACACTGCCAGGCTTGTGGAGCTGGGGATCTGGCGTATTAGCTGGGGTGGGTAGGCAAGGTGCACGGGGGCAGGAGGGGCAGGCTTAGCTCGCTTCTCCTTAGGTGATCCACTTCAGGAGGGGCCCTGTGGCAGCAGGAGGGAGTCAGACCCACTGCTGGAGGGGTGGCTCCGCGGAAGCACCGTGTTGGGTGTTTGTGTGGAGGGATCAAGTTCCCTGGCAGGAACTGGTTCCCTTTGGGATTTTGGCTGGGGGATGGAAGAGGGAGATGGCGCTGGTGAGCGCCTTTGTTCCCCACCAAACTAACCTCTGTCATCCGGGGGCTCAGCAACTCTCCCTCCCTTTGTCCTCCAGCCTTCCCGCTTTCCGAGCAGAGCTGTTCACTTATGACCTCCTAGATGCTAAGTCGCGCTTGCTCTCTGAACACACTCCGTCCAGCCCCTCCGCTTTTGCCAGCCAGACTCGGGGGCCATGCTTGGCCGGTGGGCAGCCCCTCCGTCCCGGCCCTTCCCGCCAGTCCGTGCAGTGCGCACCTCCTCGCCGCCCTTCCTACCCTCTTCCATGGGCCTCTCGTCTGCGCTTGGCTCTGGAGACTCCTTTCTGCTAATCCTCTGGTGGTTTTCTCGGTTATTTAGACAGGTGTAGGTGGAATCTAAGTGATCAGCAGGACTCGCGGTAAGCCCAGCGTCCTCTTACACCGCCATCTTCTTCGCCCAAAAAACTTATTTCTCTCTTAATTTTAGCATATCTATTTTCAAAGTTAGTTTGAGGTAACAGTGCTTTGGAAATTATTACTTGGGCAATTCTCCATTTGTGAAAATCATATTGAAATAGAATTTAGACAAGGGAATCTCACAAACCGATCATCGATATTTTTAGAAAAAATTAAGCCATATCGAGGCATTATTTACAAAGTGATGCATAATTGCTCTACTTCGGGGAATATATGCCACACACACACACACACACACACACACACAAAAGGAACATAATTTACTTACTGTTCTCTTTCTTAAACACTAAATGTCTTAGGAAAGGCAATAAGAGTACCTATGAAAAAGTAAGGAAATCATTTGATCACAGTAAAATTTCAAGAAATTATGTCTGATTAGGAATAGCATATACAAACTCACTGACCTTATACTACAGAAGATTGATCTATTAATGGTTGAAAATGAACAGGATGGAAACATGATAGTAAATGCAATATGAGAATATCCAAGACCCTATGAAATTTTTGGAGAGTGATCAGACAAGTTTCAACTACTCACATTTAAGTTCTTCAGGATTGTACTAAAACCAGAAAATAATAGGTGCTGACAAACTCTACATTGTAACCCACAAACATTTCAGGCTAGCCATCTTTAAGACTTAGAGGATATAAAATTGGTCCTGCAGCCATTAAGCTACTACCACTCACCGACAGACCAAAAAAGAGAATGGGTCTTTGGACTTGTCCCTTAAAGAGGTTGTGCTTGTGAAAGGAGGTTGTCAAGAGAAGAACTCTGTCTTACTAGTACTTACAAGGTTACTAGTAAGAAGAAGAGGAATCTAGCACATCATTCCCTTCTCTCCTTGACACCTACATAAGTTGTACACTCTGTGATCTGTCCCTTTCTCATATCCGAGCAGTTTCAAGAACAGGATATGAATGGGTGGATGAAGTGGAAACCTGGAAAAGTAGCTGTGCTTGAGCTATCCTGCCTGCACTCCACATGATAAGAATGTTTTCCGGGCAAGGAAATCCCAACAGTATATGCCCTGGTGGGGGAAGAGCAAAGGGAGAATGAATGCGGTTGTGTCCAAGTAGGACCTCTCAGATCAGGTATTCTGAAGAGGCCTGCAGAGGTCTCAGACAGACTTCAGAGACTACAAATGCCCAGAGGAAATTAAACAAGCAAACAAAAAAACCTGTCAATATCAGTTAAATAAACAGCCACAATTTAGAAATAAGAAAATAATGACTTGCTTGGATGATATATGTCCCATTTCTACCCTTCTACTTGTCTAGTAAAAAGGAGGAGCAGGTATTGAGGAGGTAGGGAGTTTCACCCTTCATTACTGTTTAATAACTTAATGTTCTAAATCAAGATGGTGAACTACTCATAACAATAAGGTACCGTCTGAAAACTCTGCAAACCTCTCTGCCGACAGTAACCAGTTGTAGGTATGTCTTTTTGCTTGATCCTTTCCAGAAACTCTTAATAAAACTTATATCCTCATTTATATGAAGGAAAAGCCATGTTTGTGCTTTTATTTGGGAGTGATAAAGAGAAATGAGCACTCCTAAGGGTGATGATAGTAACTGCAGAGGTCTGAGGGTATGTCAGTGGACGTAGACCATGATTTAATTCACATAAAAACTAACCATGTAGCAATGACGTGGATGGAACTAAAGAGTATAATGCTAAGTGAAATAAGTTGGTCAGAGAAAGACAAATACCATATGATTTCATTCATGAGTGGAATTTAAGAAATAAAACAATGAACAAAATAGGAAGAGAGTGAGAGACAAGCCAAGAAACAGACTCTTAACTATAGAGAATAAACTGATGGTTACCAGAGGGAAGGGGTGGGGGGGGGGGGATGGGTGAAAAAGGTGATGGGGATTAAAGAGTGCAATTGTCATTGGGAACCTGGGTGGCCCAGTCAGTTAAGTGTCCAACTTCGGCTCGGCTCATGATCTTGTGGTTCGTGAGTTTGAGTCCATGCCTTTGTGAGTTCCTAGCTCAGAGCCTGGAGCCTGCTTTGGATTCTGTGTCTCCCTCTTTCTTTGCCCTACCCCACTTGTGCTCTGTCTCTCAAAAATGAATAAATCTTAAAAAATAAAAATAAAAAAAGGAGTGCACTTGACATGACCTTGGGTGACAGAATTGTTGAATCTCTATATTGTATACCTGAAAATAATATAATATTGTATGTTAACCAACTGGAATTAATATAGAAATAAATAAATAATTTTTAAAAGTTTACACCAAAAATAAACAAACTGTAAAACAAAAAAAAAACCTCACCATAGAAATGATGTACCTACTCATGGGACACAGACATGCTGCATTTATGTAGCCATCCTCAGACATAGGAGTACTTCAAATCTCAGCAAATGTAATAGAAGATAGCATGGCCTAAGCAGAGGTATATGACATCAATGAGTGAAAAGCAATTGATAGTAAATTTACTTGGCCATAAATTATGTGAAATTATATTAAGAATTATTCCCACTAATTGCTTTAAATTAATTATAAAATTACCCCTAACATTGGATTTATAAAGCTATCATTTGGATTGTTCAATCTTCTATAAAATTCAGTCTTCACTTAACTCCATATAAATTACAAACTTCTGTAGTCACACACTGTTCTTTTCAAGAATATTTTAAATAATTATTTTAATAATATTTTACTCATATTTGTATGACCAACCCTGTTGATTGTGATACATATCCAATAATAAATCAGTCAGAGGTCTGAGTCAGAGGAAGAAACAGTTCACATTAACTAATGCAGTGAAATTTAATTTTCCTTTTTTGGTGAGAAAATACAGAAGCCCAAAAATAAAAAGAAAAAGTGGTATTAAGTGATAGAGTCATTCAGTGCTGATATTAAGCATCCAGTCTACCTGTAATAATTACTGAATCATTCTCATTGAAAAAGTTAACTACACAAAGCCTCTGTTTCAAGACACTAGGCTGAGCAAATATGTATTTCTTTCATCCTTCTAAGACCCTTCAAAAATATGAAAAAGGAAATCCCTTCCCTTGCAAGAATACCATAAGAGGCTGAAATATTTGAATACATTTTTAGATGATGGAGAGAGGATGGACGCACAAGTGACATATTAAAAGAACAGAGAGAGAAAAATTAACAGATAAACCAAGGAGAGACCCAAAGTGGAATAATTAGATTTGTTGAGGAGACTAAGAAGATTGGTGGAAATGTATTTCAAGAAATTTCAGTGAAAAGTATATGTTTTTTTTACAAGTTAAAAAATCCATTTGAACATTAAACATCCTAAGATACAACGTATTCCATTTGTCATCCTTAGATTATGTTTCAAAAGTTATTAAATTTTACTTTAACTGTAATTATAGAGAACTTAGTAGAACACGTGATCTAAACAATGATTAATAGCAAAGTTCTTTTGAGATTTGGGGTATTAACTATGAAATGATGTAGCATGCTGTTTAGGAACACACATTATGGAGAGTCTGGATGACTCAGTCGGTTGAGCGTCCGACTCTTGGTCTTGGCTCAGGTTATGATCTCAGGGTTCATGGGGTTGAGCCCTGTGTCGGGCTCTGTGCTGACAGCACAGAGGCTGCTTGGGATTCTGTCTCTCCCTCTCTCTGCCCCTCCCTTGCTCTTTCTCTTTCTCTCTCTCTCTCTCTGCCTCAAAATAAATAAATAAACTTTAAAAAAAAGAAAGAGGAATGCACATTATGGAACCAGATAGACATAGGTTCAAATCTTGCCCTCCTGCTCAATAGCTAAGGATTACTGGGAAAGTGACTTAACATACAAAGCCTCAGCTTCTTTGTCTGAGAAACAGAGATGAGGACAGTACCTACTTGAGAGTATCTGTCACATAGAAAAGATAAACCCAGGTAAAGCCTCTGGTTAAAACGGCATTTGGCACATTCAATAAATGTTAGCTTTTCTGTTATCATCTATGACTTACACAAAGGGTCAATATTTCTTCCTTCCCCCCCCCCCCATATTAACTAATGTAGCAATACAACTGTACATAAATCTGATACTTCACTTCACATTCTGACTGAGCAGACAAATGTCCGCCTCCCAGGAATAAATGGAAGAAATACTTTCCCAATCCGAGCTGCACATATGTACTCTTGTTCTTAATTTGCTATAAAGTGTATACATAGAAAACAAGAAAATGATGGTTAAGAATAAGAAAATCAAATCAAATGATTTAAGGTTGCAGCTGGAATTTCATAGACCAAAGGGAGTTCAGAAAGAAGAGCTATGTTTAGATTATTTTATATAATTTTGCCTTTTCCTGATAAGCAATGTACCAGAGAATGAATCCAGATTTGATCCTTTCCTGACAAAGGGAAGGAGTAAAATCCAGATTAGATGTTATAACCAAGTGTATACAAAGGCCAGATGAAGGCACAACAGGGGGATTTCTCTTCCTTGTCATTTTATACCTGCAGGCTGTGTCTACAGGTTTTATTTGTTCCATTTCTTATGGACTGCTATATGTAAAGGCATGAGCCAGAGATATGGTCTCAATGTCTCACCTCAAATAAAAGGACGTTATTAACGTCAGACAAAGCCACTTCACCATCACCCTCTGGTTGAAGATAATGTTTTATGAGAAGACTATGTAAACGAAACTTCTCAACAAAGTTGGAAAATTGGAGTTTCTTTAGGGAAAATTTTGGTGTATTCAAATCAAGTCCATAATGGCCCCTGGGAAAGACTCAAATAAAAAATTCTGTTAAAAATAGTTGCCATATTTTAAATTAATCATCTTTTCTCATTCAAACCATTCCGTTCTGGCATGTAACACATATTATGCTATATGATGAGCACTTAAAATTAGTTCACTTATGTAAAGATATAATGAATATATATGTTTCACATTTATAAAATATCCATACTTATTTAATTTAATATTAGATGCAAAGCACTGAGAACCACTTCCTTGCTTTAAAAAGAAGGTTTTTAAGTGAGATGAACTAGTAAGGTACTGGAAATACAGGAGGTGATTGCCGAGAGGTTCCTGAAGTTGCTTTCCATGGAATAAAAAGCCAAAAGAAAATAAACAAACAAATAAATAAATGCTTAAATAAATGCTAAATAAATGTTAAAACAGAAAGAGGATAAAAGAAAAGGGAACAAATCTCAAAAAGCAGAAGTAGAAAAGTATGTGGGATTCTGCTGAGGATATGTGGAAATACAAGCACATTGGGGCAATAAAAAATAAAAATTAAGCCCATGCCTAGACTATTTGTCAAAAACAGACTTTTATGAGTTAGTCCCCGAGTAGGAGGTCAAGCTGTTATATACAACCTTATGACTTGTTATAAACACTTTAAAAAATGAAAATATTTCAAATTATTCTCCATGTGCCATTACAATGTGTTGTGACTGCCTTTTTGGGTCACACACCTTTCTTAAATGCATGAAACCACAACACCCTCCTTCAAGTTTCCACTTGATTCAACTCTTAGAAAACTTGTCAAACTAAATCCACCTGGGTCCGTTCGCTTCCAGATATTCTTACACCTGTGTGTAACCTGACATGTCAATGGGAGCATATGCATGTCTCTGTCATTTACGATCACAGAGATTTATTTATGCTGGAGCTAACTTCTGTATTACATTGCCCTTGTGGGCAAGAAATATATCTTCTTCTTTTTAGCTTCTTATGGCAATACAGTATTGAGCACTTGGTGGACTATTAAAATGTATTTTGCTGTATTTTGGGATAGTCTTATAATACTTGATGAGAATTAAGATTCATAAATGTTTTAGGACTCTAGGGGAGAAAGATGTATTTCAGAATCATCCTCGTTTACAATAAAATAGAGGTCTCAAAAATAGATGATTAACATAAGTATTATATAACAAGTATTTTCCTACCACATAGAAGTATAAATAGAAGGGGATTGTTGAGATACATCAAAAAAAAAAAAAACTTACATGCATTTCTTCCACTGGTATTATTTACAGATTTGTTCAACAAACATTTATTGAGCACCTGTGTTTCACTTGGGACACACTGATGAATAAGTAAAGTTTCTGTCCTACAGGGGCTTACAATTCAATAAGACCAAGTGGGCTATAAGTAAATAATGGCACAGATTCAGCAAAAGCATAGATATTCCCACAGTGCTATGGGAACACAGAAGAGAAACACATAGTTATGAATTTGTCATTTATCAGAAAAATTTTGAGGACCAAATATGTTCAATGGCTTTTGGATAAATAGAGATTCAATAACGAATAAGCATTTAGAGAGTTTGTATTCTGGCGAATGATAATACCAAGTAAGCTTATGATATGTATGATAGAAGAAATGCAGAATTATAGTACCCTATGAGCATGCAGAATTATAGTACCCTATGAGCTAAGACAGCTTGCCCATATGCAAAGTGTGTCCCTTTCACTTGCTAAAGTTCAACATAGGATAAATTAATTAATGTCCCAATACCTCATTTTCTTCAACTCTAAAGTGTAGATAATAACCATGCTTAACTTACAGCATTATTGTGAGGATTAAATACTTTAATATATGCAAAGCACTTAGAAGAATTTCTGGCATATGTTAAATACTACATGTATTTGATATTGTTATCATGCTATGACACCACATTAAAGGGATCAAATTGAGACTTTGATGCTCAGGAAGACTTCTGGAAGGGAGTAATATTTATGGTAAAAATGGAAATATCCTAGAGGATAGCTGTTGGAAGGTAAGAGGGTGAGGTAAAGGGAGAGAAAAAGAAAACTCAGACTAAAGAATTTTTGCAAACATCTAGAAGTAGAAAAGATCATAGCATATGGGAGAAATTATTTTTTGATAATTTTGATATTTTTAGAGGGAGGGTGATACAAAAACTGGAGAGGACTAAAAGTTTGGAGAGAAATAAGAGGCAGATATGAAGTATCTGGAAGAAGTGGTACCAAGCTAAATTTTTAAGAATCGGCAACAATTACACTTGATCTTAGCCAAAAGGCTGAAAAGTGATGAGAATTGTCACTAATTAAATGGATCAAGACAGCAAGCTCAGAAGGATAGTCTCAGAGGAGAGAGCAATGAGAGGAGACGTAGGAGTTGAGTGACATTGTAGTTTGTTCCAGGAGCTCCACACACTGGTTTCACCAACATATAAAGTGTGAGAAACGCAGTGAAGGGAGATGAAACTTTATAATCACATAGGATCAGAGTTTCAGAGAAGGACTAGAGCAGAGATACTTTTCACTGCCATGAAATGCCTCTTGTGCATTTTCCTGTAAATAAATGGGAACACTGAAGTATTATCCTATGAGTGATAGAGGACATTGCAAGGAATTTCAACTGTAAATATGATAGGTAGTTTTGTTTCATTTTGGGGGATGGGTTGAATCCATATGACCTTCCTTATTAGGAGGTTATTGAAATAATACAGGTAAGAACTGAATGAAGCCTGAATTTACAGTGGATATAGTAGGTATCAGTAAGTGAGAAGAAATATTTAGGATTCATAGCGATGATAGTATTGTGGGCTGCAATGTAATGAGGTAACATATGCTTGCCAGTTTTCTTTTTTGGGTGATCAGAGGAATATCGTGGAAAAGGATGGAAATATCTTAGATTAATTTTGAGCATGATGAATATGATGGTGGCACATTTAAATAATGTGTTATGCAGATAAGTGTCATATAAGCCATCAGGAAAGATATCAGGATGTAAAATGCCAGTGTTCATTTAGCTACCTTTAATATTTTGTGGAAATGATGACAGTGGTTGAGACCACATTTGGTGGGTGATCAGAGGAAGTAAATACCAATAAGCCAAGTTTAAAATTTGGGAGTATACTGATATGTCAGAGAGGGACCTGCAAAGAATGCCATCAATGAATAGTTCCAGAAGCATTTAGAGACTGGAGAGACAATATTTATTTGGAATTCAAAACACTTTTAAGTGGACACTTCTAAGAAGAATAAACACTAATTAACAGGGTTGAATTAGTTGAAAGGCAGTCAAACAAGAACTTGCTCTTGACATTGTAGAGGTCATCAGGGACCTTTGAAAGGACAGTGTTTTCGAAATGATGAGGGAGAGAAAAGACCACAGTAGGCTGAGAATTGAATGGAGCATGAGTCAGAGAGTCAGTGACTATAGTTACGAAGGATGAAAGATTAATGACAAGGCATTTTTTAAGAAGCCTGGCTATGTTTATTGGGCTAAATTTAGAGGAAGAGTGAGTAGATAAATAGAAGTTTGAAATTTAATGGTGGCAGAAGAAGAGGAGAGGAATGAAGATGCAGAAAGATGATAGTGGAGAGGATGGGATTAAGAACTACTGTGGAGGCATTGGCTTTGAAAAATAGGAGGAAAAATAATTTGTAATGCTAAAAAGTAGAGTAGAGATGGAAAGGCAGCTTCTACTTTTAAGATTCTAAGAGATAGGCATAGCTGGTTCAGCCTCTTTTCCTTCCCCACCTCTTCCTGCCTTGAATGTTAATGCAAAACTTAGAGGTGGAGCTGCTCTGTATGGCCAAATTGGGCAAATTGTGGGTTATAAGAATGTGGACTGTGGTTTCAATGGGCTGTTGAATCAAGTCCAAGAGACTCCTCTCTCCAAGGTCATAATGACTAAAATGAAAAAACAGCACAGAAGAAAAATGTTCACCTATGACATTTTATTTCAAGTGTTTCCTTCTTTCTTTTTTTTGTTACTTATAGCCACAATAATCCTAATACTCCATTAAAAAAATATCTCTGAAAGATAGAAGAGGGAAAATTAAAAAAAAAAAAATGTTGAAGTGTTTTTACATCAATTGTATTTAGCTGGTATTCCATAGGAGCACAGAGAGTAGATTTGAGTTTGAGTTGGGTCTTGTTTGGTAGTTATGGAGGAAGGTCAGAAGTGTAAGAGTTTTGAAATGATGAATCATGCCTGGGCCAAGGTCCAGGACCAAACTGTGAGAATAAGTGACAAAGTGGAGTAAAGAAAAGTTCCCTGGTATTGAAATGGCCAAATATCTGAAGATAAGGAGTTGGATGTGTTGTCCATGTGAATGCTGAACAAACCAAGCCCAACAGCATAAACTGGGGGTTAGAGGAGTATTTCGAACTAGTTTGATTGTAGTAAGTAATATATCTTACTTCATGTATTCAGATGCCATTTATCAGAAGATAATTCCCAGGTCTTTATTTCTAGTATTTCCTGTACTTACTTGTCTTCAGTTTTCCAGAGTTATATATTAATCCGCCTCATTAATATCTCCATTCGGATAGCATATTGATATATAGAAGTTAAAATGTCCAAAACAGACTCTTTGATTCATCTCCCCAAATCTGCTCTACCTCAGTCTTTTTCATTCCAGAAAAAAGCACACAAATCACCAATATTTTTGAGCCCAAAACTGTGCTCCTTCTAGGTCGAATCCATTAGTTCATCTTCTGTCTTCAAATATATGTCTCATATCTGTCCTGTTCTCTCCATCCCCACTGTTGCAACCTAATTATAGTTGGCATATAATATTAGTTTCATGTGTTCAACATAGTAATTTGGCAATTTTGTACATTATGAAATGCTTACCATGAGAAAGGTAGTTATTATGTGTCACTACACAAAATAATTACAATATTAAGAAGGAGGGGTGGTTAGCTCATATCACATCTTTACAGAATACCGTCTATAAATTACTAGACATTTATATAATTTTATACCCAAGACAGAACAGAACTAAGAACATTCTGATGAAGAGAGTATATGAACAACCATGCTCAGGCAAAGGAAGTCCACACCAAACAGGATGTCATAAAAAGCACAAAACAAATGTAGATGCTTTATATTTTGGCTGAGCCCCTATTGGTTCTGTGCAGAATATCAATGCCAGTAATCAAGGTTTATTCCTGACGTATAGTTCTAAACTTTTTTAAAACAAATCTATCAGGGCTGCAACTACAAAAATTAAAAATGGCAAAGACTGAACATAGATATTAGGATTATAGTTTATGTTATCTTAGAGTATACATGTGGAAAACTAAAACAATGTGAGCAAATCTAGATATTAAAACAATTTATTCTGAAGTTCTTAAGATATTGGTATGTGGATACATTAAATGACCAAAAATTGTTATGATTGAGTACTTAAAATGTTTTAATAGTATTTATGAAGATATTTTTTATGTCATAGTAGATTGTTTATGCTATAATAGGAAGCTTTTCAAAGTAGAATACAAAATAACACAAACAATATATAATCTACATGTGCAGAGAAAAATACAGCTATTAATTTATCAGAATTTTAACAATAGATATGTGTGGGTAATAAAACTGTGGCTGGTTGTTATTTTTTTTCTTTAAACCTTGCCATATTATCCAAATGAACATGCGTTATATTTAAAATCAGACATAATAAATGTTTAATAATGAAATTCTCTTGTAAATAAATAAATGCTTCATAATATTAGACAAATGAGAAACACACCACTACTTGCTACAGTATCAGTTCTCCAGAGATTTGTGGTATACTTTTCAGAGTTTTCGTATTTGTAGGGGCAAGAGTTGAAGAGAAATAACTAATTTCTCCATCCCCAAAGCGGCTTTAACTTCAGATCTCAATTCATTGACAATCTGGTCAGATCATTTATTATATCACAGTTAGTTGGCCAGAGGCTTCCCTTTGCCAAGGAATTTTGGCAGGCCAACTGTTGCAATGAACAACGCGCTGCATTGTATCTTGAAAAGATGGAAACCACCTTGCTTTTCTGTAGCCAAATGTGAGGTCTTAGAAAAACCTCAGCATGACAAAAATAGTTAATTTTAAAGTTTTCCATTTATGACAAGTCATTTTTTTAGGTCTTTTATTCTACTTTAGCATTTGATAAATATAAGGAAGACAAAGAAACTCATTTTGGATTTTATCCAACCACAGTTTTGGGTGGAGAACGCACACTGATTAAAACATTTCAGTAGACATTTTCATCCTGTCCTCTGCCGACCAGCTTGGGAGATAAATGTGGAATTACTATTTTCATGTCA
This sequence comes from Panthera onca, assembly GCF_046562875.1. NCBI lineage: Eukaryota > Metazoa > Chordata > Mammalia > Carnivora > Felidae > Panthera > Panthera onca. Next base: position 72,484,699 of record NC_138339.1, on the reverse strand, counting down.
ATTATATTGAGTCATGGATTTTGCACGGCACTATACATTTTAGACATGTTACTGATTTTACTCAATGTATATACATAGTAAAACATATATTATTCAAATACATTCAAAATACACCACATAAGCCCCAGGCATATGTTAAACAAGTCAAAACTATATCAAATCTGAAAAATAATTTTTTAACCAATGGGAAATAGTTCCTATTTTACTTGATTATACTGCATGCATTGTGCCTGAATATTCAGGATGTGCATTTCATGCTGTAAATCTGAGATAAAATAAACATAACACCATAATCTCTTGCCAATATCTAAATCTTTCCTCCTTTACAATGCCCAATGCCAGATAAACAATTTGCATTGTAAAATTTATAGATAATTTATAACTTTCAACAAGATAGTTTCATTTTCAATTACTAGAGAGTCTTATCAGTGCTTTGGATCAATATATCATATGGTTAGAAAACTTAAGTTTTTCAAAATAAATTTTATGTTTATACTCATCATTCTGCTTTTTTTTCAACTGAAATAAGCAACTCATTGTTTTTAGGTTTAAGCTTTCAAATCATGCATTCTTCAAACAAAGACCAAAATGGAAGATGGACCACCAGTAGATTTCATTCTGTCCAAAATGTTCTACTCTAACTACACAATTGATCTTTGAACATAGGGCTTACGGGCACTGACCCTCATGTATTTGAAAATCTGTGCACAACTTCTGACTCCCCCCAAACTTAACTATTAATAGCCTACTGTTGCCCAGAACCCTTATCAATAACATGCACAGTCAATTAACACATATTTTGCATATTATATGTGTTGTACATTGTATTCTTGTAGTCAAGTAAGCTAAAGAAAATATTAAGAAAATCACAAGAGAAAATATATTTACAGTACTATACTGTAAAAAATCTGTGTATGAGTTGACCTACACAATTCAAACCCATGTTATTCAAAAGTCAATTGTAACTAGAAGATTGTGCTCAACTAGAATATTTTTAGGAAATTGATATACAAAGTTTTAATCCCATGTATCTTTCCAGCTTCTTCCTCTCTCTACATAGTTATACCTACTTCAAAGTTGATGTCCCCTGATGCTTTCATGCAGCTCCCTAGCTTCCCAAAACTAGACTTCTTCCAGCTTACCCCATGATGTTCTTGAGGTAAAGCTTTAATGACATACAATTTTGGCAGAGAGAGGGAGGACATGCTTGGACATGTCACCTTGGACTGTATTATACCTTCTTTTTACTTAAACGTGTATGTATTTATCTCATCACTTCAAAGAAATGCTCTTTGTACCTCCCATGGCAGAAAATTGATACATAGTGTAGGGGAAAAAACAAACAAACAAACAAACAAAAGAACCAAGAGATACCCTTGTTACATACTAGGGTTTCTTTGCTTACCAAATCAAAGGTAAAACATACATTTTGTTCAGAATTCTGGAAATAATGCCTATGTTGCTCTGGTCTAATCCACATAGTTTCTAAAATTATTTCCAAGTGAAGACAAAAACGTTTTGGAAGATCCATATGGTGATACTTGCTCAGAACCGGATTTATGGTATCCCTTGAAAGACATGATGGTCTGTTAGCATCAATTGCTCAATTATTGGGTAAATTCTATTCTCAGAAGCAGGATTCAAGTGTTCCTATCAATGGTCAGCCAACAATGGTCAATGGAAACAAATGGCTAAGAAAACAAATTCATCTTGTCTCATGTTTATGTATAACCTGTAAGCTGAGAATGGTTTTTAGATTTTTAAAGGTGTAAAAAACTCAGAAACAATAGTCCATGACCCATTAGAATTACATGAAATTCAAATGTCAGTATATAAAAATAATATTTTGATGCAAATGGCTACACTCATTCATTAATGTATAGTCTATGCCTTCTTTTATGTTACCATGGCCAAGTTTAGTACTTCTGACAGATGTTGTAGCCCACAAAACCTAAAATATTTATATTCTGGCCCTTTACAGAAAAGTTTGCCAATCTCTGGTTTATGGCATAGCTTTTTCATTACTCACACCTTCCCTCTATTGCCTGGAGAGATTAAGACAACCTGCACAAAATCCCCAATGACATGCCACCTTCAGACAAAAATGCCTTTGGATAATTTTTGGAGCAGTGACACACACACACACCCCACTCCTCCACCTCCATGGTCCCAGAGTGACTTTTTCAGAGCATGGTTCCAAATTTACCTGCTTAAAAGCCTTCAGTGGCCCCACTGCCTTTAGGGTCCATCAAAACTCCCAAGTTTGGATTTAAGACCCACCCAAGACAAATATGAGCTAACTTAATATTCCCTTCTACCCCATAACCCAGACTTACCAAAGCCCAATGTGTGCTCTCAAGTCTCTGTGCCTTTGAGTTTCCTTTCTGTCTAGAATTCTGGTCTTCCCTTTCTCTACCTGGTAAACTCAATACACATCCTTTAAAAAAACAAATCAGATGTTACCTCTTCTATGAAGTGATCTTTCCTGATACTTCTGATCAGAATCTTTTGGTTAACAGATTTCTGTATGTTGATTTTGTATCCTACAACTTTACTGAATTTGTGTATCAGTTATAGCAGTTTTTTGGTGGAGTCTTTAGGGTTTTCTATACAGAGTATATGTCATCTGCAAATAGTGAAAGTTTTATTTCTTCCTTGCTGATGTGGATGCCTTTTATTTCTTTTTGTTGTCTGATTACTGTGGCTAGAATTTTAAATAACAGTGGTAAGAATGAACATCCCTGTCTTGTTCCTAACCATAGAGACAGGGCTCTCAGTTTTTCCCCATTGAGGATGATATTAGCTGTGGGTATTTTATATATGATCTTTATTATGTTGAGGAATGTTCCCTTTACACTTACTTTGTGGAAGGCTTTTATCATGAATGGATGTTGTATTTTGTCAAATGAAGTAGCACTTAATCTTGATAAGTCTTTATTGTCAAAAGAAAAAAAAAAGTCCAGCTTCCTTTCCACTCTTACTTCAGATTCTTCTCCAAGATTCAAGATTTCCATTAAGCATAAAATAATCTTATTGGCAAATCCTTTTTCTATCAGGTAATAATTACAAACTAAGGGTTATCATTCAGTATAATAATGAGCAAGTCAACAATAACTATTAACTTTCATTCCAGTGTGTATTATTGATACTATCCATTTTTCTGCAAATTAGATGATTAGAAACTATAGTCTTCTGGAAAAAAAATTGACATCTTCTATAATAATCTCTAGGATCATCAGGCCTTTAATTACCTCTGTGTTAAGGAAACAAAGAATACAAACCCATTTAAAGTAAAAAGCAAAATAGTTAATTTTTGGAAGAAATATGTCTACTAATAGCATTCAAAGTAAAGGAAAACCAATTAAAAATTGTTTTAGACATGTGTTCACTTAACTATATCTTCAGAAAAAAAATATCAAAAATGGTATGATTCCATCTTAAATCTGTGATAAACTTGTCTGATGCCTCGTATTAGCTTTATTACTCTGTTTCACCAAGTGCACATTGGAAAGAATAGGTATCCTTTTATACTAGAGAGAAATCTATAAACCTAATGATTATACATAATTATTTTTAAATATATAGAAATGGATAGTTATATTAGAAATGTTCTGAAGAAAACTGATGTGTAATTTTAAAATGTAATGACTACAATAAAGTTTTTGTGATATCAGTTTACCTAGAGTAGGTCCTATGGCACTTTGATATTTCCTCTTCTAGATGATTTCTGAAAATTGGTTAACATATTATCAGAATTACACTGAAGTGCCCATCACTGCATAAGTCCTATTTTTTTTTTACTATAGACTGACAAGATTCTATTACCAAATCAGAGTATGCTTTCTTTTTAGTATTTTTTTTTTAATTTTTTTTCAACGTTTTTTATTTATTTTTGGGACAGAGAGAGACAGAGCATGAACGGGGGAGGGGCAGAGAGAGAGGGAGACACAGAATCGGAAACAGGCTCCAGGCTCTGAGCCATCAGCCCAGAGCCCGACGCGGGGCTCGAACTCACAGACCGCGAGATCATGACCTGGCTGAAGTCGGACGCTTAAACGACTGCGCCACCCAGGCGCCCCTTTTTAGTATATTTTTTAATAAAATTGGAACACAAATAAGAAAAGATTCTATTATATTGAACATTTCTTGGAAGTTTTATCGCCATAAAGAAATGATAACTGTAAGTATTAGAAAGCAGAAGATTAAAGCTAAAATAGTTTACAACATTATTATTCTTTATTCAAAGAATACCTGAAAGACTATTAGTATATATAAGTTGAGCACCGTTTCATTTATGAATTTATGTATACTAACATTTATTTATGTATACTATTTATGTATAACAATTCATTTATGTATACTAACAATGACCAGTTACATAAATGGAACAAAAGGACCCATTCACAATAGCAATATTATTCTTTTTTTAAATGAGAGTAAACTTAACAAGGAAAAATCAGATTGAATATAAGGGGAAAAAATGTTTCTGAAGGACAGCAAAGTCGACTTCAGTAAATAGAGACAAACTTTGGTCTTGAAGGAAATTACTCAGTATTGTAAACACATTAATGTAATTCAAGTCAATATATACATATTATATGCAATTATAATGAAAACTGTATTTTTTAAATTTTGAGGTAATGTTAACATCCATCTGGGATGTTTCGGCAGAAGTACACAAGAAATGATTGATGAATGAATGAATGAGTAAAAGATGTTTAAATTCAAGTGCCCATATCTTGGCTTTTAAAACTATTATCAGATTAGAGGAATCAGGGTTCCCTTGGATAAAGGGCTGTTTTAGTTAGGACTAGAGCAGGAAATATACAAGATGAGTCTAATTCTTATTCAGAAAACTAGTGCTCAAACAACAACAAAAACCACATTTATGTCATGTAGCAAAGGGAAGCAGGAATCAATGGAAAGAGATCCCAATGGCTATAATTACAACAATTTGAGCAACAACATGAAATAGTATAAAATAAATATTTGTAATTCATATTTAATAGAAATAAATTGAATAAATGAGAGAGAATAAGCAAATATCCCATGCAGAAGAATTTCAAACAATTTATATATGTACTGCACCCTCAAGTAAATGGAGTGAGCATAACTCCCTATTCCTTAAATGTGAATGGCATAGAGTGACTTCATTCCAAAGGGTATAGTATGAAAAGAAGAGGGAAAAAAAGAGTTTCTTCATATTGGAGAAACCTGACAACACTACCTGAGCCAGGTGATCAAGATTAACATAGTGATAAGTCATGTTGATAGTTTATTCCTTTGATACAATGTTATGAAAAGGGCATTTTTCCTCTGTAGCATTCCTTCCAAAAGCCTATAACTCTAGTCTAATCTTGAGAAAAACATGAGAAAAATTTCAATAAGAGGAAGTATACAAAATATCTGACCAGTACTCCTCAAAACTGTCAAGTTTGTTGACTTAGTTCCCTCCTGGCTGCTGTAACAAAAATACTATAGACCGGATAGTTTTTAAACAGGAATTTCTCACAGTTTTGGAGACTGGGAAGTGCAAGATCAAAACACTATCAGCTCTGGTATCTGGCAGAGCCCATATCCTGGTGGATAGACTGCTGTCTTTTCAGAAGTGGAGGGGGTGAGGGAGCTCTTTTTGGGTCTTTTTCTTTTTTCTTTTTTTTCAATATATGAAATTTATTGTAAAATTGGTTTCCATACAACACCCAGTGCTCATCCCAAAAGGTGCCCTCCTCAATACCCATCACCCACCCTCCCCTCCCTCCCACCCCCCATCAACCCTCAGTTTGTTCTCAGTTTTTAACAGTCTCTTATGCTTTGGCTCTCTCCCACTCTAACCTCTTTTTTTTCCTTCCCCTCCCCCATGGGTTTCTGTTACGTTTCTCAGGATCCACATAAGAGTGAAACCATATGGTATCTGTCTTTCTCTGTATGGCTTATTTCACTTAGCATCACACTCTCCAGTTCCATCCACGTTGCTACAAAGGGCCATATTTCATTTTTTCTCATTGCCACATAGTACTCCATTGTGTATATAAACCACAATTTCTTTATCCATTCATCAGTTGATGGACATTTAGGCTCTTTCCATAATTTGGCTATTGTTGAGAGTGCTGCTATAAACATTGGGGTACAAGTGCCCCTGTGCATCAGTACTTCTCAGGTCTTTTTCATGAAGGCACTAATCTCATTGGTAGGGCTGTGTTCTCATGACCTAATCACCTCCAGTAGGTCCCACCTCCTAATACCATCACATTGGGGAATAGAATATCAACATATGAATTCTGCAGGGACATAAACATCAGTCTACTGCAGTCTTTGAAAGAAAAAAAAAGGAATAAAAGTCTAAATAACTTTTACAGCCAAGAAGAACTTAAGAAGACAAGATGACTAAAAGTAATGTGGTATCCTGGAGAGATTCTAGAAAGAAATAGGAAAAAAGAGCAAGAGAGAGGGAGGGAGGGAAAAGAAGGAAGGAAGGAGGAAAGAGAGGAAGGACAGAGGAAGGAAGAGAAAGAAGAGAAGGAAGGAAAGAAAGAAAGACAAGACAGGACGTTAGATAAAGACTAAAAATAGCTGAATAAAGTGTGAATTTCAATTAATAATATATATAAAGATTGATTCATTGACTGTGACAAAGGTAATATACTAATAAAGATGTTAACAATTTGTAAACTGGCTGTAGGGTGATTAGGAACCCTGTGCACCATTTTTACAATTGTTTTGTAGACATAAAATTGTTCTAAAATAAAGTGTTTTTTTTTAAGGATGTTTGGAATACCATACTTTAAAGTTTACTATAGAGATGTAATAATTTCTAAAGCATAGCACTGGTACAAATTTAGACAAGTAAATCACTGCATAGAACATAGTCTAGAAACACACTACAACTATATACTAATCTTCTAAATCATTAATTAAAGAAATATTTATTAAAAACCTTTTAAGTGCCAGACACCATTCTGAGCAATGAAGATAAAGCAGTGAACCAAATATATCTCCCTCACCTCTTATCCCCCTACAAAACTTGCTCATTAAACTCATATTCTAGTTGAAAAGACAGGCAATAAACAAATTAGTAAAATATGGTGTATTTCAGGTGTTACATGCGATGAAGAGTAATAAACAGCAAGACGAATATGGAGTACCAGCTCTGGGGTGGCAATTTTAAATAGAGTAGTCAAAAAGGCCTAACTTTCAGTTAGCATAATTTGAGAAAAACCGAGAAAAGTGAAGGAGTGAGCATTAGGAATGTCTGGGGAAAGATCAATTCATAAAGAAGGAAAGTGAAAGTCCCTGAAATGACTATGCTTGGCAGATTTGAAGACAAGCAAGTGGATTGGTGTGACTAAAACAAAAGAAGAGAGACCCAGAACTCTAGGCTGTGAGACCAGGGTGGTGACACAGTGAATATTCTTGAAGACTATCATAAGGGTTCTAGAGATTTTCCTTGGAATGAGGTACTTTTAGATAGTTATGAACAGAAGAAATATATGGTTCAATCTGTATATTAAAAGCAATGATTTGGTTATTGTGCTGAGAATTGAACGTAGGGGGAAAATAGTGAAATCAGAAGACGAATTAAGCGGCCTTTGAAATAATCCAATAAAAAGGGATAGTGGCTTTGACTAGGATGGTAACAGTGAAAGTGGTGAATTTTTTAAAATTTTGAATGGAAAGCTAATGTTGCATTATCATTGACTAGATGTGGGCTTCCAGAGAACTAGAGGAGCTAAGATGAATCCAAAGCATTCGTCTTGAGCAACCCAGTGGAATTCCTTACTGTTCACGGAAATGAGAAGGACTATAGAAAAAGCCTATTTAGGACCAAAGATAAAAATATTTTGGTTTAATTTTGTTAGACTTGAGTTGTTCCTTAGATATGCAAATGATGATATCAAATAGGTATATGAATATATAATTTTGAAACATAGTGGAAAGCTCTGGAGTGGAAAATAAATCTCCATGTAAATGTACTTAAGCCAAAGAGAATGGACAAAATCATCAAGGAAGTAAATGTAGAAATAGAAGAGAAGAGGTCTAAGAACTGAGCTCTAGGAAACTCAAACATTAAGAAGTACAGGAGATAAGAAGCAAATCAAGGGACCTGAGAAGGCACAGCTGGTGAAGTAAGAGAAAGGAAGAAGGAGTAATCAAATGGGCCAAACAACGGTGTTACAGCAGGTAAGAAGAGAACTGAGAACTGAAATTTGCATTTAGTAAGGTAAATAGGGTAAAACAGTTAAGGGCCTTGAAAGGCCGGCTAAAGCTTGATTAGAGGGTGGCGAAAGAATTGGAAGAGAGAAATTTGAGCCAACAGCTTAGACAGTTCTCTGGAGGTAGAATTTATAATTGTTTGAAGATTTGATTATTGAATAAAGAATGCTGAAACAATCAGTTTACCACTTATAGAAAAAAATAATAGAAGGAAGACAGAAGGAATGTGCAAATAAAAATACTCAGAAACATTACAATTTAAATGTAAGTTTATAAACGTATTTAGATCATTATATGAGGGAAGATATATGTATTTATATTTATATTTATTTATGCATATCTGTATATGTAATTACACATAGAATATATTTAATCAAAATATGAGTGGTACAAAACAGAATAAAATGCTGAAGTTTTTTAAGAAATAAAATTCAGAGCTTCTATGTGTTCACAAGACACTATAATACAAAAAGATAACTTAATGACAACTTGGAAAAAGGTTATAATTTATAAGCATTATACAAATTATTTGTCATTTGTCTCTTGGTCCCACATTTTTCTTTGCCTTAAATATGCTGCTTTATGCCTCTATAGCAAGACACTTTAAACCACTTTCCCCAGCCTCTGTACCTGGCTAGTGTCTGATTAACTCTTGTCAATTGAAGAGAGAAAATAGACATTAAAAGGAAGGGAGAAGGAAAATGCACGTTCAGTGTCTGGCTCTGAAAGTGGCAGCAGTTGGTGGCCTTGGCACTAGTGATTGGGGCGGGCAGATAATCATGGCCTCTCGCAGCCCTGGAAGCACCAGCCCAAACAAGAGTTCCCTCTCTGAAGGTCTCTCCTCAGCAGTGTCAGTGCCACTTTGCAGATGGAGCTGCTGCAGCTGTGTACCTACAACCAAGCAGTGGCAGGTGCAGGCTCATGGCTCTGGCTCAGGGGCATTTGTGGCTTTCTCATCTCAGGGTAATATCCCATCATCCTCTTCATTCCTCTTCCATTCCCCTCCCTTTTGGGTTCCTCCATAGGTTCCAAAAGTTTTATACCTTATTTCATGTATTAAATTCTCTCTGTGGTTTCTATTTTTTGACTGGATTCTGATGGATATGGAAGGCCAAAGTTTTGATGTTGTTAATATTTAAACACAAATAAATGAAAAATGAATGTGCCAATAATAATGGGTAAAGAAATGAGTGATTTTCTATCATATAAAAGTGCCTAATATATGTATACATACACATGTATAGTTTCAAACACACTGGTACTAAAAATGAATTCTTGGTGAGATTTAATTTTTATTCATCAACTGAGAAAGACTAAGGAAATTACATATGCATTATTGCCAAGTGTAAATTAAACAGGAACTTTTATACACTGCTGCTGAGAGAAAGTTTCCAGAGGACAATTTGGCAATATATACTAAAACCCTTAAAAATGTGCATACATTTGACTCAGCAATTCTTTCTAAGAATTTATCCTAAGGAAATAAATATGAATGTTTCCATGAAGAGTTTATGTCAGTAGTACTTTGTTAGCAGTAGTAAAAATTGGGGAGAAATAATCATAGGCAGTTTTTCTAAAGTAGGAAATATTTTATATAAAATATGGTGCATTCATAGAAAGGAATAATCTACAGCTATTAAAATTTTATGAAAGAAAAGTATTTATTAACATGGGGGAAATGATCAGAATATATATTTAAGGAAGTAAAGAAGAATAGGTACTATATAAAATCTTATTTATAACCATTATACACACATATATCTATCCAGCAGAATAATATTTCATGGACTCATGACACAATAGAGGTTCCAACCCAGTAAGATGACGGAACAAAAACTTTCAAAATAAATATTTGAGAGTTTTTATGACAGGAAGACCTTTCTCATTGAGACTCCTGACAGGGATAGAAGGTAGAATCAACTCTAGTGAATAAAAAAGAATGTTTATGGAAAGGGTTTGGATTGGATTTGCCTTCTCTTTTGGAAAGTGTTTCTCCAATGCTGTGATTGCCAACCTCCTGCCCATTACCTCAAGACTATTCTTTCACAGGAGTCTGAAGAGCTCCATCAGGTAGCTTGGGATGCCTTTCCAGTATTTAAGAGAACATGCTGAGCTGCTGTCTGGAATATTCCAAAAGTATAATGAGAACAGAAGACGTGGCTACTGCCCTGAGGCAGCTAGGGAGGAAGAGGATATTTGGGAAGTAAACCCTCCCAACTTAGACTTAAGAATGATTGGGAAAGAGAGCCTAGAGCTATTGTAAAGACTGCCCATGAAGACTCCCTGGAAGGTTCTACAGCACGTGGATTACAGGAAAAACTAGGGCTGCAGGAAAAATGCTTTCCTGGAAGACATACGTTACAGCCATGCAGAGTTGTGGCAGGAGTGGGCAGGTGAGAGGGGCCTTTGAAGGATCCAGGAAGTACCATGAAAGACCAAGTCAGAAATCACACATACCCACTGCTGTGAAGACCATACATTCCCTTTCCTCCGTTTCTCCTACCCTGAGCTTAAGATTATGAACCTTAATTCATAAGGAAGAGATCTTGAGGTGGGAAGTAAGTAGAGCCACACATCCATATAAACACCCTCTACTGCACTAGAACATAGATTATATGTGTCTACGCTTGTGTGAGTGAGGTTTGGGGGGAAACTCAGAGGATAAGAGCTGAGTTCCATACCCAGGATGATGTAGTAAAGTATCAGGCCAGCAAGGTAAAATTATGTGATGGTCCAAAAAATGAGCAAATATAATCAGCTGTGATTATGAGAAAACACTATTTCATCACAGATGGGTTAGACTTTCAGTCAATTATTTTGGGCAATTCTATAAAGACCTGACACCAGAGTTGACAACCAGCTTAAAGGGATTGGAGATAGGTACACAAAGTAAGACTCAAATGGTATGTCAGCTGTTTCTAGAGATGAGTCAGTTATTCAAACAAGGAAAGCTGATTTCTTAAGAGTTAATCCTAATTTTGTTTTTAGCCATTTGGTTAGTAGTGATAAGTAACATGATTACTTTTCCAAATTTTTTAATCAGTTCTCATCTTTTCTAATCCCTTTTTGCTCAAGAACCAATCTTTAGTCGCTGCAAGAAGACAGTGAGGATGACCCAGTCCTAACCTACACAAAGTGTCAGAGACCGCCTTGACTCAGCAAATAGCTGCTGTGTCAGTCTTGCAGGGAGTTGGGCTCACTAGGAAATTCAGTTTTCAGGGGCACTTCACCTTCTGGCTATTCTCCTAAAGGATTGTGTTAATGGACAGGGGCAGCCAGTGTACTTGATTTTGAAACTTCATGTGACCTTATGTCTGTATATAGTATTTGGGGTACAGTCCGTCCTACATAGGTTTACCTGCTTTTTTGCTCTTAGAACAAATTGGATTTAGTGGCAGGAAATACTTCTATATGCCGGTATTCACCAACTGTGGAAAGAAACCTGAATGATAATAAAATTGCTTTATCTAAAACCTTAACCTTTAAACCAAAAATTTCACTGACTGTCCAGAAATCCTCAAGTGAGCTGATTTAAATGAAATCATAATTAATATTTTCCATTTTTAATGAGAAGTATTTTATTGGGATATATCATGTATACCAAAAGGTCAGATCACAATTATCACCAATTGAAGTGACTGACTTATCTTCTCTTTCTGTCTGCCTACCTGTCTCTCTCCATATATATATATATATATATATATATATATATATATATATATATATATATATATATAAACAATATGTGTGAGTGTGTATCTGGTATATAAAAGCATTCTCTCTTGTAAAATACAATCAAAATATAACTTTTTATTTTCTCCCACTAACAATTAAAAGGTATTTGTTGTGAGAAATTTAGATTTTCCTTTGCCCCTTGTTGGAACCTGAGAGTCTGGCTGAGACTCCCCACAATCTTATCTTTCTGGGCATTCTTTGATATTAAAATACCTTCAGTCACTTTTAATTATAAATAGAGTCTTAGTTTAGCAGCTCCAATTTTACAGTCCCAGAAAATAAAACTGTGAACCTGCCTTAGTATTTGGATTTTCTCCCTTCCCCACGGCAGAGCCACAGTGGGGAGAGTGCTTCCCTGTATTATTTTCTCTGCTCATAGCATGTCCTCTCTCTACTGCTTTATAACTGCTTGGTTCTCACCTCTTCTAATTCATAAGGTTTCATAATCTTAATAAGGGGGTAGACACATATAATCTATGTTCTAGTGCAGTAGAGGGTGTTTATATGAATGTGTGGCTCTACTTACTCCCCACTTCAAGATCTCTTCCTCTCCTTTCTATTGCTTTCTTACTCTCATCCAATTTCTAGTCCTTTTTTTTTTTTTCCATAATCAGAGACTCTTTAATATCGCTGCCAAAACAAAAGAACAACTGCTCCAAAGCCTACTGTTTAGCACAAAAGAACCAAATGTCATTCTCTTATATCTCACAGTCAATTTCCAGGAAGGGACAAAAGCAACATAAATTGATTTCCCCTTGGATTTGAATTTTGCAAACCCTCTTTAAAAAGTCTAGTTGCCTACAGTAGTTCTAGGTAAAATAAGAAAAATATATCTCTTATTTTCACTATTTTTCCTACTATTTCACTGTCCATATCTTTAACTCAATCCTATCTGTGCTCAATCTCCCTTGTTAATGTTTTCCTCCCATTTTTGTTTCCTTTGATTCCTTTCCTAATTCATGTTCTTGCATCAACCTTTCCTCATTGTTTCCTATTATGCCTTTCTTCTGTACTCCATCTTCATTTCGTTATATGTCAAGGTTAGAAAATTTGATTTGAACCCAAGTTGTTCTTACTTCAGTGATTATTTTCTGTCTGCTTTATCCAGCTGTTTGTTTATGCACTGGTATTGACTACTTTTTTTTTAACCAAATTCTATCATGTTTTAAAATGCTTAAAGTTATCATATAGCACATTGAATCATTTTACATATGATTCTAAACATATTTAATTAGAATGTAACAATATGGCAGTACTAAACCTAAATACTATTTTTTAGTCTGCCAGTTTTACACTTCTTTTAAATAAAAAGTATGTTCAGATATAGAGAATTTTTGTTTATATTTGTACCTTTATAGTCAATATAAGAAAACATTATTCAATATTTATTATATATATAGATATATAATATGTAGATAGATTTATATTATCTCATATCTTATTTACTCTCTCATTTAGCAAATAGCCCTATGCACCTACGTTATCTTCTGTATTTATTTATATATTTACTTCAGATAAGAGACAGACATATCAATATAAAAATTAGAGCTATGTACAAGGTGTTGTGGAATAAGGGATACAAGTAGCATATATCATAATAACAATAATATAATAATAATAATGATAATAATAGCCACAGTTACTATCACATGGAATACTTTCAATTAAGTAGTATTCCTATACATCTCCATTTTACAGATGAGAGGAGAAATAGTTTGGGTAGTTTAAATAATTCCAGGGGCACCTGGGTGTTTGAGTCTGTAAAGCGTCCGACTTTGGCTCAGATCATGATCTCACAGTTCATGGGTTGGATCCCCACATGGGGCCCTGTGCTGACAGCTCAGAGCCTGGAGCCTGCTTCCGATTTTGTGTCCCTCTCTTGCTCTGCCCCTCCCCCAGTCGTGCTCTGTCTCTTTCTCTCAAGAATAAATAAAAAACATTAAAAAAATTTTAAATAAAAAATAATTCTAGATTCATGTAGAGATTCATGCATTGAAACTGTCAGTTAAAGTCAAGATTTGGACACTTGTCTGACTGCAAAGTCTGTTCACAGTATTGTATTGCCTCCATCTAAAACTTGTGCCATTCTATGAACTATATGAATGTATACACTCATAATGGTAGGCACAAATAATTTTAACTCAATAAAAGCAATTCTAAAAGGAATTTTCACTGGAAAAACATTTTTCATCCTTTGTGTTTCACAAGGTCTTATTGGTCAGTATATATAATGCAATGTGATCACTGACAGCTTCTACCTATAGTACCAATTAAACTTTCTATCAAATGATTGCCTTTGAAATATGTTCAATGTATATTTAGGTTGTAGAGTAAGAAAGAGAAGGATGGAAGTCTGTCTGAACTGTGCTCAACCATGTCATGCAGTGGCAGGGACAAACACATGAACACAGTAGTAGTTAAACGTGGCATTGTTCACAGCAGTCTAGGCTAAACAGTTAGAGACATTCTTCACAGGGGAATTATAGAAATCCCCAATTAGGTAAATCTCTATCTTCTATGTTCTAATTAACTTTAAAGTCATTCTATATATTTTACCTCTTCGAATAATCTGGAAAATGCTCATCAATGAATCAATGGTTGATGGGCTTCTAAAATTTTTACATTATATGAATGACAACTTGTCACTGTAAAATTATTTCATAAGTGAAATTAGAGTTCAACCGGGAACTTTTGTGTCTTATGAATTGAAATGCCTAACAAATTTATAACCTAAGATGTTACATACATTTGGTAGAAAACGTAAAATAAAACCATCATTTATGGCACACAAAAGTAAGCGTCACAGGCATAGAAGAAGTTGACATTGACCACCAAACTCCTATCAACTGCTAGCACAAAAGTTCACAACTGAATGGTAGATCTGATTCAAGACTATAACATAGTCCCTAAATAAAATTATTTTTTAAATGATGCAATTTTGAGATTGCATTATTACTCCTATCAATGGTATCTCTGCCACTCTGTCTAAAAGACATTTTAGATCCCATTATTGTGTGTTCATTCAATAGTTCCTGTCACTGAGGAATGAATCATAGATATTTTTTGAACCATTGGTCATGTTTTTATTTTTTCTAACTCCTAGACAAGAATTTCCATTTAAGCTAAAGAAAGATGTCTATAGCCAGCCATGTAGAATTTGTCAGCTCAAAATTGTTAAGTGTTCTCTAAATCCCTTTCTTACATTTGGCAAGTCCATTCCATTCTTCTCTACTCATTGCCTCTTTGCTTACATCTTGCTCACAGATCACTTCTCATAAAGCCATTGTAAGTGATCTACCTTCAGATCTGATTATCCTGTTTACAGCTTCTCTTAGCACTTACTTTGAAAATTTTAGAAATCTTATTTGTTAGCAACTTTTCTTGTAATATTTTATATTTTCCCACATACGCTTATTTCATAAGACATTGAATGAGAACTTACACATTTTCTAGTCTTGTACCTCCCCAGAGAATATTTCGTTTCTAGCTTTAACTGTTTGCTTAGGATCCTTTATATAACTCCACTTTTTTCACAACCTTCTCTGCCAAAAGACTATACAAGTGGAAAGAAAACATACTTTGCCTTTTGATTTAAATTTTCTAGTACAATCCTGAGAAAAAGTTGCAATACATTTGTCTATTGAGCACTTAACAACAAAGATAATAAAGTATTATTTTTTTAAATTATGTACTATATGTCAGAGAGTGTTAAACACTTTATATATTTAACTGAGAGCAACTGTCATGTGCGACATTATCTCCAAAAACAAAGAAATTGAGGCCTTATTTAAGTAATTTGGACAATGTCACACAAAATGTCCATGAAATTGCCAACATTCTAATCAAGGTTTGTCTGATTCTAAAGCATGTTCTAGTTATGTATGAATAGTTTCCCTGCCAATGTGTGAGTAACCAGAGCACAGAGTCACCTGTGGAATAAAGGTGTATTGAGTGTTCTATCCACACTCTAAGCATGTGATCAGATGACAAACCAGAGTTTTCTCTTGCTGGCATAAGCTTCATAAATTGTATCATTAGTACATTTTCTTTGATGACAATATTAATTCTAGATACATTTTAATATAACATTGTTTTTACACAATTTTTTGAATATTATTTTATTTCTTATCAATTTTATGTCTTGAGATGAATTGCAAATTACATTGTCTAAATAAGTGAAACTTACCTTTTTTTTTTGGTCTAAATCCAGCATCTATATGTTATAGTATAAAGAGAACTAGCCTACAGTCTGACCTGCTGAGTTGTGTCCTGATTTGGTTGCTGAAGAACTATGTGACCACATACAAGTTATATAGGCCTTCTGGACCTAAGTTTTGTTTTGTTTTGTTTTGTTTTCTTATGTGTAGATGTAAAGGATTGGAAATGACTCTCTTTGTAATATTACCCAATTATAACAGAAAAAAAAAACGTTTATTATGTAGTTATTAAGGATATACATACTCATGATATAAATAAATTAATTAAATGACCTACAAATAAAGTGAACTAAAAAATAAGTGATAGTACTATTATGTGCTCCCTGGGTTTATTTTTAAAAACTGGCAAAAAAGAAAAAAAAAAAAAAAAAAAAGAAACCCCTGCGTTCTTCCCAACCATATACATGGGCAAATCAAACTAACTCTCATAGAACCCATGTCTTAAAAAAGCAAGTCTATTTATCACAGCTCTAGAAGGCAAACAAGGAAATGGTCGTAGGAAAACTAACCACCTGTGATAGCTTTCGTTAAACACTCAAAGGCTAAGCAATTTCTCAAAGAATGAGAGAGGTAGATTGCAGTGACTATTCTTGAACCGTGGTTAATTGATATCAGAACCCAACTTCAGATGTTGTATAGTAGGCATTTGAACACCTACACCCTGGTACCAGACTGCCTGAGTTTAAATGATGGCCACACTCAGGGCGCCTGGGTGGCTTGGTTGGTTGAGCCTCAGACTTCAGCTCAGGTCATGATCTCACCATTGGTGAGTTCGAGCCCTGTGTTGAACTCTGTGCGGACATCTCAGAGCCTGTAGGTTGCTCCGGATTCTGTGTCTCCCCCTCTCTCTCTGCCCCTCTCCTGCTCACTCGCTCTCTCTCTCTCTCTCTCAAAAATAAATAAATATTAAGAATAATAATAAATGATGGCCGTGAACTCACTATCTCTGTGAACTTTGTTAATCTTTTTAATGCTTCAGATTGAGTTTCTTTGTATATTAATATGCCTACCTCATAGAGTTGCTGTGAAGATTAACGTAGTTAATACAGGCAAAGCATTCACAAAGTGCTTTATTAATCATTCAATAAATGTAACTTATGTTAGTGGAGGGTATAAGATAAAGATTACAGTTGGTTACCTAAGCATCAGCTTGTGACCACAGGCATTTTTGTAGAACATTTGTACTTTGTATCATTAGAGGAGTGCTACTTCTTTACCAGTCCATATCCTGAAAGAATGCTATATCAGAATCAGTGTCTTACTTTTAATTGTAATAATCACAAC
This sequence comes from Panthera onca, assembly GCF_046562875.1. NCBI lineage: Eukaryota > Metazoa > Chordata > Mammalia > Carnivora > Felidae > Panthera > Panthera onca. The sequence continues at coordinate 72,467,249 of NC_138339.1, read as the reverse complement.
AAACATGGCAATCTATTTCCTATTTCTAAAATTGTATTATTGGAACAAATTTTAACAAAGAATGTGTCCTTATCAGTTCTCCTTTACCCAAGATAAAATGTTCCTGGTAATATCTTTCCACCCAAGTAACCTATTTACATAGATGATAAGGCAATTAGGAATGATTAGAATTATCAGATTTTGACCAGATCACCTCTAAAAGGTTTGATAGTGGGAGTGAACTTTGGGAGAACAAACAAGGAAATGATAAGGATAAATGGGGAAGGTATTTCTTTCAGAGTTATGGCTTGGTGAAAGTCTTAGAAATTAAGAGTGAATTTGTTGAACAATACATGCAATCATGATTTTAAAAAGAAAAAAAAAGACAGCTTCCTAAATATGAAAAAAAAAAAAAAACTTTTTTTTGAGGGGCATTGGTTTAAATTCTGGAAACCTATTTCTTTGCATTAGTCAGAGCAAAACTCTAATGTAGACAAACCTCTCATTAATTTCAGATATATTTGATCTGTAGAATGTACCGAATGATAAAGTAGCTGGGAGTGCATAAAGAATGGGCGGGCATGCAAAGGTAAGGTGGTAAATATATGCTGCACAATTAGGAGTAGAGTAAATTGAAGTCCGTCTAACATGAGACGAAACCAAATCAACAGGCACCTGCAATAATTTCAGGGTGATTGGCTACTCAAGACATGAAACCAACTTGGACCTATCAAAATAAGAAAAAGGCAGTGCAAAAACAGACCTCTTAGCCAAAGTGAAAATGAAAACTGAGAAATACCACACCAGGAAGCTTTCTCCAACACCCGGTTTCAAAGTCCAGAAACGAAAATCCTTTTTGGAAAGCTTTTGAGATATAATTACTTAAACTTTGTTTATAGTGGCACAATGAAGTCTTTTCTGTTCTTACCTTGCCAAAAAAGTAAAACCCTAATGGATTAGGAACATCAACAACTGAAATACAGGGAACCTTAGAGTGGGAGGATGCCAAGAAGTATGAAATGTTTCTATTTCCTCCTTTGTGTTAGCAGCTGGACTCTACATTATTTTCTTTCAACTTGATCCCTTCTCCTCCTCTTAAAAAATCACATTTGTCAGTTGCTTTTGAGTTTTCCACTTTGCATTGAATTAACAGTATTATGGAATATACTGTCAGGAGTTTCTCGTATATATACACACACACACACACACACACACACATATATATATACACACACACATTATATATACACACATATATATAGTGTGTATATATATATATATTTTAATTAAATAAATAAATATGGTTTGTGTGTGTGTATATATATATTTTTTAATTAAATATATAATATATATATTTTCACTTCCATTACCTACCTAGTTTTCTCAATATACGTAATATTTGACATACTTACTAACAAACTTTTTTTGTCATCAGATTTGTAATTCAACTTGACCTATAAACATTAACTGAGAGATATTTTACATCTTATGTTGAATGGTTTTTGAATTTCCCTATTTCATTTCCATGAAAATAATTGTTCCTTCTCATGAACAAATTATTTAAAAAATAAAAATATCTTTTTCATTGATGCTGTTTTATTCCTTCTGTATATGTGCCTACTATTAACAAATAATTATATATGGCAGTTCCTTCTCCATGAACTAATTTACACATGCGGAATTGTAAGTAATAATTCTGGCAGACTCCAGATTTATGAAGATCAGCTGCTTTAATGACTATGAATATGTTGCCAACCCTCTTTTATTTGTCTCCAAGCCTCTCCTTGTAAATCACAGTCCTCTTTTTCAGCCCCACCTGGTTATCCCAACTCTGCACTATTCTCATTTCTAACCAAAGCACATAAAGACTCCTGAACCTAACCTGCTTCTTCCCTTTTCCTGATCAGGGTAATTGGTCTGGCTGCATGTTTTTTTGTTTGTTTGTTTGTTTTGTTTTGTTTTGTTTTGTTTAAGTCCTGTTCTCATGTTGGTTTTCACTCCCCTGACCTCAGCTCTCTTCCCTGGAGATCAGGCCATTCTGCTTTCCCAATTACAAAAATTCCAAATGCCACAGAGTAATCCAAATCTTACTACTTTAGGTATACACGTGCGCACACACACAAGTGTGTGTGTGTGTGTGTGTGTGTGTATAAACGCAAGTATATGTTGCATTTCATGCTTATATTAAACACCAAAGATAAAATGTCCCATCAAAGAAGCAGTCTTAACCTACTTGCCTAGAAATTAATTTTAATTATTATGATCTGGCATTAATAAACATGGGTGGCCACATATCACTTATCAAGATAGCACATTATTTCATAATGGTGGTTGACTTAGAAGTCAAGTATCACAGCTTGAAAGAAGACAGCTAGTACTTTCTAAACAATTGCTTCTCAAATTTTGTGTATCCATAACCCAATTTTTGGACTAATAACTTGAAAAAAAAGGTATTGCTGTTAAATATTGGCATTCCTTATTAATAAAACATTCCATGTCCTAATATAATCGGTTTCATTAGAAAACAATAATGGGGCTTTGACCTAATTATACAGCAAATTTTTAATATCAAAACAATCCTAACAATTAAAAATACATTGCTTCTCTAATACTACTGATATCCAAGGTAAGTGTTTTGTCAGAATGGCCAAAAATAACAACACAAGGAACAACAGATGTTGGCGAGAATGAGAAGAAACGGGAACCCTTCTGTACTGTTGGTGCAAATGCAAAATGGTGAAGCCACTCTGGAAAACAATATGGACGTTCCTCAAAAATGAGAAATATAACTAGCTTATGACCCAGCAATTGTACTACTAGGTATTTATCCAAAGGATACAAAAATGCTGTTTTGAAGGGGCACAGGCACCCCAGTGTTTATAGCAGCACAATCAACAATAGCCAAACTATGGTAAGAGCCCAAACTTCCATGGACTGATGAATGGATAAAGAAGATGTGGTATATATATATACAGTGGGATATTACTCAATGATCAAAAAGAATGAAATATTGCAATTTGTAACAATGTGGTTAGAACTGGAGTGTCTTATGCTAAGTGAAACAAATCAGACAGAGAAAGACAAATACCCTATGATTTCACTCATATGTGTAACTTAAACAAAATATATGAATATAGGGTAAGGGAAGGAAAAATAAAAACAGAGGGAGGCAAAGCATAAGAGACTCTTAAATACAGAGCACAAACTGAGGGTTGCAGGAGGGGAGGTGGGTGAGGGGATGGGCTAAGTGGGTGATGGGCATTAAGGAAAGCACTTCTTGGGATGAGGTCTGGGTGTTATATGTAAGTGATGAATCACTGAATTCTACTCCTGAAACCAACACTACACTCTATGTTAACTAACCTGAATTTAAATAAATAAATTAAAAAAAAAATTAACTCCTGAACCTCTCTTATGCCATGTGTCATTGTGCACTATGCTAATTATAGCCTCACCATCTCCCAACCATTGAACACACTGTCCTTATTAGTACTTCCTAGATATCAGACAACTTGTAGTACTATTATTTAATTATTGTTTTTAAATTACAGGTCTTCCATTTTAAACAATTTTTTGTTCAGTTTTAACCTGATTTTAAAACTTTATTTAGCTTTAAATATGGACAATGTATTTCAATGTTCACTGTCAATTCTTTTCTATTAATTGCGTTCTATTTATAAAAACTTACTTCATTTCAGTGTTTTAGGTAATTGTTGCAAAGTTAATTCATAAATTATATTACTGAACATCTACATATTTGAATATGTACTTTGTTGGCTCACATATCTAAAAAATCAAGTCAGTTGAGTATAAAAGTAGTGTGTGCAAGATTTTATATGTCATAGCCCTCTATTTTTTATTTTAATTTATTGCAGAAAATAGTCTGTTGCCATACTAGTAACTCCGGTTTATATTCAACAAAATTTTTTATCCTCTTATTTTTCATAGTGTTTTCTCTCTCATGTGTGTGTGTGTATATGTGTGTGAGTACAATTTTAAAATTGAGCAGGTACCAAAATGTGTATTACTTATTTTTATATCTATTGAAATATTGTGAAATTTTTAATCTGAAGTAACATTCTGATTTACTCATCTTAAGAAAAATTTCTTATGTTATAAATTTGATTAGTTGTATTTTGAAAATATTTTTTCTGATTTTATTATTCTGAATGTTTATTTTCATGCACGTAATATGTCCACGTGTCTTCACGAAGCTATTCCTAGGCCTTGTATTATAATGTTTTCAGAATTCTATTTTCCTTATTCAGTAACACTTCACATAATATCTATTTAATATTTAGGTTTAATACTTGCTGGTAGATCATATTTATATAGGAAGAGTCCACTTTATTTCATATTCTAACCCAGAGATCAGAAACCTTTTTCAGCAAGGAACCCAGTAGTAAATATTTGAGGCTTTGGAGGCCACACAGTCTCTGCCATAGCTACTTAACTCCATCATTATATTCAAAGACAATATGTAGGTAAATGAGTGTGGCTGTGTTCCAATGAAACTATATTTACAAAAACATCTAGGAGGCCAAATTTGGCCTTTAAGGCATAGTTTGCCAACCCCTGCTCTAATCCAATAGGTTCTCTTGGCTCTCTCATCTTAATTATAACTAGAGAACAAGTTGATACACAGATCCAACCCAATGACCTGCCTCTAGTGCAGTACTCTAATATTCTAATGCAATACTCTAGTATTCTAGTGCAGTACTCTAGTGCGCTACTTTTCTGTTACCTCAGGGAGCTCTTCTACTTCCAGTGCCTTGTTCTTATATTTGAATTTATACATAATTGTAAAAACCTCATACCCTGGCGTATTCTGCTATAATAGATCTTCTTCAACTACTTATCTGTCTTGCCTGTAGTACTCTACTTATGGGGCCTGTTTATCCAACATTCAGAAGTGCAAAGCTGTGTAATTTTCTGTTTACCATCTCTATTAGTTATCTATTGTTGAATAATAAATTATCACAAATTTAGCAGTTTAAAACAACACACATTTATTACCTCACAATCACCAGGGGCTGGGAATCTGGGCATAGCTTAACTATGTTCTCTGCTTAAGCCCTCACAAGACTGCAGTGAAGATATTGACTAAGAAGTGTTCTCATCTGAAGGCTTAACTGGGGAAGAACCTACTTCTAAGCCCATTTCTATTTGCTGGCAGAATTTACTTCCTTATAGTTGTAGGACTGAGGGTACTGGCTATTGGCTAGGGGCAACTCTCAGATTGTATAGGTTATCCACTGTTCTTTGCTAGGGGGTCTTTCCCACAATGAGAGCTTACTTTTCTAACCAACAAGAAGAGTTTCTAAAGGGAGTTTACTAGCAAGATGGAACCTCACAAAGGTATTTGATCATGGAAATGACAGTCTATTGCTTTTGGACATTCTGTTGCTAGTGCGAAGTGTAAACATCAGGAGGCAGGTGTGTTAGGGGCCACCTTAGACTGTATCTGCAACACTATTGACACTAAGCCTCTAACTTAGGAAATAAAGAACGATAAATGTACAAATTATTTTTTGTCTTTGAATTTTAGTCTTTTTAATAGGAAGCATGTGTATACCATAATTGTAGGTTGTGAACCTTTAGGGCTAATTCCCTGATATGGAAAATAGATTGTTTACCAATAATCATTTGGTTACTTGTATCTTTTCTAATCTTCAAAATTGTTACTGTGGCAGTTGTTAAAGGTTGCATCAGATACTTTTTTTAGCCAGGTATCATTTTAAAGCAGAGATCTACAGGATCAGTCAATTCTAAATGTAGTATTTTATTTGAAACATCTTATCAAGAAGGCAGGACTTTCCTATGTCAGTTTAATAGAGGTAAATTCCTTTTAGGCAGCAACTGCTCAAGCATGATGGTTTGAATCCAAAGGTATCATCATGATCTTGTAACAGAATAGCTTGACAAAATGACCTATGCTTACCAAGGTTTGCCAAAGCACACTCATTATGTTTAGAAGTTACATTGACAAGGCTAGTTCACAAATGCTCATATTTCAAACTATTGTAGCTCTGATACTTCCTAGAAAGGCAAAGGACAAGAACATAAGTTAGAATGACTTGGCTAAATTAAGTTCAAGGACAGGTTACTGGCAGTTATTAAAACTTGAATCAGTTATCTACTGAGTTCATGTTCTTGAATCATTATTATGTTCTTAAAGCTGCCTAGTTGACCAATCACTAAAGAAGACTATTTTCTGAAGAATGTAACTTCTATAACTTTTGCTTATTTGCTTTAGAAATTTAAGGCAAAAGATATATAATATCTGCAAATTTGGATTTGTATAACACTCCATTTATCCTCTCATCTACTTTTATAGAAGTAGGTTTCATTTATAATTAACCCTAAGTTTTCTCCTAAAACCTGTTTATTTCTCTAAAAAATACATGTGGATGGTTAATCCAAGATTGTTATTTGACAATAACAATTATGTTATGACTTAAAAGAATATGTTCCTAAAAATTAAAGCTTCTCTTACACATATATTCATAAGATTTTCTTTTAAAATTTTTATGAAATTGGTTAGTTAGGTCTTTCATGTTTAATGACTGTTATACAGTAAACTTTTTTTTTTAAATATTATGAAATATATCAGACATTCTTAAAGACTAAAAATTTATATAGGAAACCTGTGTATCCCATTCCAGGTTATACAACATGTTGAAATCATGAATATTGCACTTAGAAATCCCATTCCCCACTTGTTCTCATAATACTTAACCATTTTCAAAAATTTGGATGTTGGCATTTCCATCCATTTCTTTTTACATTTTTTTCTGCAAAGCATAGATATACAAAACTTACATATGATTGTTTTATAGCAATATTTTTACAAAATCTATTCTCATATATGTAATACTATTCAACAGTTGTTAATACAGAGAGTAACCTATATTATTATGTAATTGAAGAACTCTGCTACCAGAAACATTCTTGCCTATATATGTCTCTGTGTAAAAATATTTTAAAGGTTTTCTGTGTTCTATAACTTGAGATGAAATTACTGTGTCATATGGTGAACGCATCTTCAAATTTGCTAAATATTTCCAAATTTCTTTCCAATTTATACCTATTTAATGAATTAGAATTACCAGTTTTTTAATATACACAAGTTTGCATCTTGTGTATAAAATCCTTCCCTACCAAAGTGGTATATTCTCTGATATATTTTTATTAACTCTTTAAAGTTTGTTGTTGATGATATGAGGTTGGCATTTTATTTTTTTAAGTTATATCTAACTAAAGGTCACAAAACTGTTTTTGTCTAAGATCCTATTAGTTGCTAGAGCTTCATGGGACAACCCAGTATTTGTTAGGTTAAGCCTCACTAAATACTCCTATGAAAATTTCTTGGCTGCTCTTAGCCATTTGCTTTTCCATATAATGGTAAGAATACACATGCCAAATTAGAAAAAAAAAACTGAAAGAATTTTTATTGGAATTGTGAGAAATTTATGAATTAATATGAAGATAATTACCATACTTAGGATATTTTTCCTCTCATAAATATGTTATATATTGCAATGTAGTATTTATTTTTAATGTCTTTCAATAAAGTTTTTAATGTTCTCCATAAACATCATTGTACAGCTATTGTTGAACTTATTCTGAGACACTTTATTATGATTATTGCTTAGTTAAGTGGTATTTTTATATCTTTAAATGATTCCTGATGATATATAAAAATGCAATTTTATTTTTTTTAATTATTTATATTATGTTCAGAAAATTTACTAATCTCTCTTATTAATAGCAATAAGCTCTTCTGTGCTTTTCATGAAAACCATACTAATTGTGAATGATAAAAGATTTCTTTAAATATTTTAGGGTCTTTGAAAATCTTACACCTTTTATTTCCTTTTTGTCATCCAACATTTTATAGGCCCATCATTACCATGTTAAATAGAAATGATTATGGCTTCTTTTTGTTTCTATTTGTCCAAGATACCTTTATCTTATGCTTTCAATGTTTTATATCTTTTTGGTCATTTGTTTTAAAAATGACATATGACCAGATTTCAATTTTAATCTTATCTAAATACTCCTTTATTTTTAATAAAGTGTTAACTCCATATTACGTTTATATATTGAATATTATGTTTGAAATAAGTTTTGGCTGTTAATTCAGTGCCACATAGTTTATTACTGCTGTAAAAAAATGTCACTTCAGATACCAACTTTTCTCCATTTTAAGTCTGAATAATATGATTAAGTAGTAGAAACAAGCAATCATAAACTTTCAAGATATGATTTCAAGATAAAAGTTTGTTTTCTTCTGTTTGGTTTTGTTTTACTCCCACATACTCTGCCATTTCCAAATAACTTCCAAAATATCTCTATTCAACAATGTCACTCAAGAACACAGATTGCTCCAATCCTTAGACCCACCATCTAAACACAAAGCTTACTTTAAGATTTCCACCAAGTAGAAAAGAGAAATTGCATTACCCATTTTCTTTACACTGGCTTCTGCTGGAAGTGACACAGCTTCCTCTCTTATTTCATGGTTCACAGTGAGTCAGATGGCCCTCGGGGAAGGGGCTGAGAAGGACAATCTCCCATGCATCTGAAGTGGGTAATGAAGCAGTTAATAATGCACGCAAGCAATTTTAGATAAAATCCTGATGACATTTTTAAGTGTCATAATAAATATGTGAAATAACAGCAGGAATAGGTAAGATGATGATATTGAGACTTCTTTTCTAAGAAAATATGTACCTTTCCCTTGTTTATGACTTTATTTGTGTCACTCAAGAACATTTAAAAATACTTTTAATGTACAATGTGAGCATTTCTTGCCAAGTTTATCTTCCATCAAATTTATATTATTCATTACTAATATAAACAGAACATTTCCTCCATCATATTTCTTCTGGCTTGTCATTATTTTTGAACTATATGGAAGTTATTAATGTTCTATATTATTAGCCACTTATATATGTGAATTTTTTGTTTGTTCTGCTGCTATCATAGGTTATTTTCACTTGATTCTCTTAAAATTTCCAGGTACAAAATCATGTCATCCGCTAATATTAGTTAACCTTCTTCAGTGTTTATATGTGTTATATTTCTTCTTTCTAATTTTCTTGGATAATGGCAACAGGAAATTTTTAAATAATAGTGGTAATAGAGATTTTTGTCTTATTCCTGACCTTAGTAGAAATGTTCCTAGCATCTTTTCATTATGAATAATACTAGTTTGGTTTCAGATTAATACATTTTCTCATGCTAAGGAAACTTTAGCTCTTTTTTTCAAAGATTTCAAAGTTTTTTTTTTCAAAGTTTCAGAGTTCTTTTGTTTTGTTATATTTTTAATAAGACAAAGACTTGCATTTCATCAAAGGAATTTTCAGCATCTACAGAAATACTTAGATGATATTTGGGTACTTCCCAAATAATGTAAATGTAATTATATTAATTATATGCCCTAATGTAAATATAAATTATATTAATATATGCCAAATATTGAACCAATCTAGTCCTGGAAAAAACCCCGCTAAATTATATTGTGCTTAAGTGTTCCTAGATTTCTGCTTAAATTTTATTGAACATTATTACATCAAAACTCATTACTTATTTTTAGAGCTTTATTGAGGTATAATTGACAATTAAAAATTATATATACTTAAGGTGTACAATTTAATGAGGTGATCCACAGTGTGACATAATCACCACAATCAAGATAATTAACATATCTATTACCTTTTGTAGTTACCATCTTCTTGTTTTGTGTATGGCAAGAACACTTGAGGTCTAGCCTCTTAGCAAATTTCCAGTATATAATACACTATTGTTAACTGTAGTCACAGTGTTGTACATTAGATCTCCAGAATTTATTCATCTTGCATAACTGACTCTTTGTGCCCTTTGACCAACATCTCATTTGCCCCTTTCCTCACATCTTTGCAACCACCACTCTACTCTCTGATTCTGAGTCTATTTTAGATTCCACATATAAATGAGATCATGCAGTATTTGTCTTTTGGTATCTGACTTATTTCACTCAGCATAATGTCCTCCGAGTTTATCCATGTTGTTGCAAATGGCAGAATTCCTTCTTTTTAAGAGTGAATAATAGTCCATGGGCTGCCTGTGTGTTTCAGTCAGTTAAGTGTCTGAATCTTGATTTCCACTCAGGTCATGATCTCACAGTTGTGAGACTGAGTCCCACATTGGGCTCTGCACTGGGTGTGGAGCCTGCTTAAGTATCTCTCTCTCCTTCTGCCCCTGCTCTGCTCACATGTGCCTACTCACTCTTTGTCTCTTTCTCTCTCTCTCTCAACAACAACAAAAATAGAATGAATAATAGTCAATTTTATTTGTAACTACTTTTCTTTTATCCATTCATCCATCATAGGGCATTTAGGTTGTCTCCATATTTTTTAAAAAATTAATAATTTAATTTTGAGAGAGAGAGAGAGTGTGTGAGCAAGGGAGGGACAGCAAGAGAGGGAGACACAGAATCCTAAGCAGGCTCCAGACTCTGAGCTTTCAGCACAGAGCCCGATGGGGGCTGGAACCCACAAACCTCAAGATCATGACCTGGGCCAAAGTGGGATATTTAACCACCCAGGTGCCCCGTAGGTTGTCTCTATATTATCCATACATCTGTCTTTAAAAATTTTTTAAGTTAAAATAAAAATTGTTATAAAATTTATACTTGAAATGTGAGAATTTAGAAATCTTCTTTATTTCCTCTTCTAAATGGCCTTTTGTGTTCTTTAAATATTTCATAGTATTTCTTGTGAAACCAAGTAAGGTTAGAGCTTTTGGGGGAAAGAATGGTTATTTCTTTTAAAATGTTATTTCTTCAATGGAAATTGACTCTCTCTTTCTCCAAATATAATACATTTGTAGTTTTTCCAGTTTTTTTTGTTGTTGTTGTTGTTGTTGTTAAGGGCTCTATTTTCTTTACAGCAATAGGCTGTTATATAATACATAATATTCCCATATCCTGGCCCTCATAGAACCTGATCTTGTTCAAGTGGGCTTTTCCTTAATCCTGCATCTCTAGTTTCTTAGAGTGCTAGATCTAGGATGATAGTACTTGCCTTCCTGGATGATGCATTCATTTTTGAAGGTGTATTTTGCTGCCAAATTTGACACCTGCCATCTCCAAAAACCGTTTCTAGGACTCTGCTCCTTTATCATGTCAGGTTTCCCCCGCCCCCAGAGGTTCCCTGTCAGGGTGGATCTCCCCTCTGAGAGTGAATAGTTGCTGAAGATTTCTGAGATCTGCCATTATAAGGTCCTCGCCATCCTTCTTGTTCTTTGCCACAGAACCTTATGACTTTCATACACTTCATAAATGGTTCCTTTGGTCTCAGATGCTTTAGGTAACCCTCAATGGTAATTGGAGTTCTAGGTTTTCTCTGACTTCTCATTATACCAAAAATGTGCTCAATGTTTGTTGATGTTGTTCCAAAGACAATTTTTTAGAGCAGTTTTAGGTTCATATTACATGTACCGTAAGGTACCTAGCCCATACATGCATAGTCATCCCTATTACGGATGACCCCACCAGAGTTCTACATATGTTACAACTGATGAACCTACACTACACATCCTAATCACTCAAAGTCCATAGTTTACATTCTTGTTGTGCATTCTATGGGTTTGGATAAGTGTATAATGACTTGTATTTGTCACTGTAGGATCACAAAATATTTTCACTGCCCTAAAAATTCTTTGTGCTCCACCTATTCAACCCTCCCTTGCTTCCCCAGCCTTTGGTAACTGATATGTTTTACTGTCTCCATAGTATTACTGCCTTTCCCACAATCATAGAACTGGAATCCTACACTCAGTAGCCTCCTCAGATTATCTTTTTTCACTTGGTAACATGCATTTAAGTTTCCTCCATGTCTTTTCATGGCTTGATAGCACATTTATTTTTAGTGCTGAAAAATATTCCCTTATCTAGAATGGCATATTTTTCTTATGCAGTTTACTTATCTATTCAGCCAATGAAGAACTTCTTGGTTGCTTCCAAGTTTTGGCAATTATGAATAAAGTTGCTATAAATATCCATGTGCAGGTTTTTGTATGGTCATAGGTTTTCAATCCTTTGGGTAAATACCAAGAGGCACAATGGCTGGATCATATGGTAAAATGATGTTTAGTTTTCCAAGTACCCCCTGAGTTTCTATTGTTATTATTCTGGTTGCTTTTCATGGGAGACTTTAAAATTTAGCATTGCTATTTATGCTCCTAACCAGAATGAAAAGTTCTGCTCACTTCCTCTTAAATGAGATATCTCAAAATCAGAAGCTAACAGAATCCAGTCAAGAAAAAATAAATGAGTAAATTTGGCTGGATTTATGAAAATGCTATCTTGAATTTTCTGGGCACACATACTGCATATATTAAAAAGTAAGAATATTCTTCATTTCCACAATAAAGCGCCCACTCTAATTTTCTTAGAATATAAAACCATCTCTTTAATGTTCCACTTTTAGTTATGCAAGGAGAAGAAAAGCAACAGAGGAAATAAATGGTCTGTCTGAACCAAGACTCAGCCTCATGCCTGGGAGTAATTACAGATTGACAAGGAGGGTATCAACCTAGAAAGTGTGCACCACTACTTATGTGGCTTGGGTCCAGTGTGACAGCTATTCAGATTATCCAAGAAACCCTAGGAATTTGGGTTTCTATGTGAAATATCCTGCATTTTAACTGATGGCGTATTTTTAAAAACATATTCAAGTCAAACAGACATTTGTTAGCCTTGTCTGAGCAGCAGACTTTCAGCATATGAAGCCATCCTGATCCCTTAAACTTCATTGTTATTGCTACATTCGGCATCGTCTCAATTTCTGTGTGTCTGAAAGTGGGCACATAAATATATATTTCATTTTTGACTTTTATATCTAAAAATATCACTGGCAGTGTAGGCTTAATTTTTTGTTTAAGTGATGGAGAGCACATCTACTTCTCTGTCAGTAAAACCTGCCAGTCATTTCTCATTTAAACACTTGTTCATTAAATTATATATATTTTCTCTATTCCATGCTTTTGGCTTATTTTAGACCTTGATAAATTGAACACTTTTACTTTTTCCTCTCAGATATTCTATGCCCGATGCTCCTTTTACTACATCAACATAAAGGATGGATTAATGATTTTACTGGGAAGACAGGGACATCCATTTTACAGCATCCTCACAGACATCACAGGGCTATATAGTGCTCTAGATAATTACAGGAACAAATTCCCAACAGAAACATCAGAAAATGGCACCAGGGAGAAATGAAGTAAAATCAGATTGTATTAAACAAAATACTTTATAACTCATAAGATATATATGTTTAACATTTCAGCTTAAAAATATAAATGAAAGAATCAGACAATCGAACAAAACAAGACAAAAAAATCTTGAGTTTTATTTTGTCTCGTTCTTTCTTTTTTGTTTCTTGGCTTCTCAGTATATCTTTTAATCAACTTTCAGCATATGGTAAACTTCCAACTTTCCCTGAATCATAGTGGACCCTATTTAACTTTGAAAATTTGATGAAAAAAATTGATAAACTAAGATTACTGTAAGTTTTCTTTATTGAAACCACACCTACTGGCACGTAGTAGATACTCAATTAGTATTTCTTTTTTTTTTTTTTTAATGTTTATTTTTGAGAGAGAGACAGAGTGAACAGGGGAGGAGTAAAGATAAGGAGACACAGAATCAGAAACAGGCTCCAGGCTTGGACCTGTCAGCACAGAGACCCATGCAGGGCTCGAACTCACAAACCGTGAGATCATGACCTGAGCCACTTAACTGACTGAGCCACCCAGGCGCCCCTCAATTAGTATTTCTTAAAATATAAATTAATAAGCATCTTTATAATGATGTCCATTAATTTATTCTAGCTGCATGCTGGAATTCTTACCAGCCTTGTGAAATGGATTAATCTGAATTTATTTTTTAAAAAAACTAAATTTTATCTTTGTACACACTCTTACAATTACTACTTAATTCGCTAAGTTTTCAGGCTATGGAGACTGGCAGAATAGGCAGTATGCTAAGTTTTGGAATTTGAGGAATTCTTACAATTCAATAGCATCTTTTAAATTTTAAAAACTACATCTCATTTAATCTAGGATTACAACTTCTAGATTATACTAAAGAATGACCCCCCTCATTTGTGAAATTACAGCACTAGGTTTTCAGAATGTAAGACTAAAGCTTACTTTATATCCATCAGTCAGTAAGAAGATAAAATATGCTACATTTATATAGTGGAAGACTTTGCAACATTTACCAAAAAGTTAGATGTCTAGTTATTTCTGTGCTATGTGTTATCTTTTAAATGACACATCCTAGATAAAAATGTTATCTGTATTATGTTTCTATTTGTAAAAAATGAAAAAAATCTTAATATATACCTGCAATGGTATACAAGTACAAATTATATGTATACTGTTCGTATATATAAGGACTATCTCTTGATGATGCATGAAATTACCAGTTCTCTTCTGGGGTGGGGAACTGAAGGAAATAGTAACAGTAGTAGTAACAACATCTAACTACATACCAAGAAGTTGTACTTAATTTACACAGAATATTCCATTGAATCTACATAAAAATGACCAGTAGGTCCTAATATCATCCCTTTTATTCAGAAATAAAAAAATTGGCTCACAGAGAAATTAATTTGACTAAAATCATGGAATTAGTTATTTGTGATTCCAGAATGAGCCCAACCTATCTGACTCCAGAACCAGGGCTCTTAAACTTGTGTGTATATGTCTAAGTTTAATTTACTCAAGTGTTTTTAAAAATTAAAGTTACATGCACATTGTTTGAAGAGTCAAGCTGTTCCTTAAGGATTATTATGAAAAACTTTTACCACCAACCCTGTAGGGTTCCCCCCCCTCCCAGAGTCACCTACTTTCAATTTTTGTCAATATTCAAAGTGTTTCACCAAGTGGATGCATAATCGTATTATATAACTACATTTCAGTTTTTCAGCTTTAGGCATTATTCATGAACTTCTCACTAAGACAGATATGATTTTCACTTTATTATCCTCTTCTCTGTCTCTCCTTTATCTCTGCAACAAACAACACACTTGCCTGCCATCCTGCTAATGCAGTAACTTCACTTTGGGGTTAGAACATTATCCAGTGTTTAAAATGATGATGTAAATACTATTCACCACTGAGCCATAGAGCATATTTCTTTTCTTCTTATATGCCTCACAGTGAATTTGTCTTATTTTGTCTTACTGTTTCTTTGAATAGTTTCCTGCTTTTATAACTTAAAACATCCAGCCAAGTGTCCGAGCCTCCCTGAAATGCATTCAGACTTAGCAGCTGTACAATCAACTGGATCTTATCAAAAAATCTCTGGCTACTTCTCACCTTCTCCAATCTGAACTTTGACCTCTGTCTGTAGAGCACAAGGATTTAGGTTTTTTGCTTTGTCATTATCCTAGACTCTCCCTTTGCCCCTTCCTACCTTATTTTGATCCCCTGCTTCCTGGATCCCATCATATGTATTACCCTTTTTAAAATTGTTGTTGTTTAATTTCTCATTTTGATTGAGGATCTCAATAGTCTTCAATATCTTTCGGAATTTATCTTTACCCTCATCTTTGTATGAAAGTTTAGTTGGAGGTAGAATTCTGGACTGGAAATCATTTTTGCTCAGTAATTTCATATTACCCTTTTGCCTTTAAGCATTCTATGCTGAAACTGAAACAGTGAAAATTACTGTTTTTCCTGAGTCTGTATAAGACAAGTTTTTCTTAAGGGAGTTTTATAGGATATTCATGTTATCTTCATGATTTGAAATTCAACATTGATTTTATCATGGTGTGCATCTGTTTTCATCCATGGCTCTGGATATTTAGCAAGTGCTTTCAATCAAAAGACTCATGATTTTTCGCTCTGGGAAATATTATTTAATAATTTTACTATTTTCTCCTCTCCTTCCTTTCTCTGCTGCCTCTTTCTAGATGTTGAACATTTAGACCATTTTTTCTTCCTATTTATCCTATATTTTATTTAGTTCTGCTTTGTTCTTATTATGTGGAGCAAAAACTTTCCAAAAATTCTGTTGAGTTTTTCTTTTCTTTTTTCATATTTATTTTAGAGAGAGAGTGCAAGTGGCAGAGGGGCAGAGAGAGGGTGACAGGATCTGAAGCAGGCTCTACGCTGACAGCAAGTGAGCCTAATGTGGGACTCAAACCACGAAGACCATGACCTGAGCTGAAGTTGGAAGCTCAACGGACTGAGCCACCCAAATGCCTTGCATTTTTCAATTCTAGTTTCACAATTTCAATTTTGAAAAGTTTTGCTTTCATCTCTGATTTTTCTTTATTAAAAATATAGCACCTCCTGGGGAACCTGGGTGGCTCAGTAGTTAAGCATCTGACTTCAGCTGGTCGTGATCTCACATCAGGTGAGCTCGAGCCCCACTTCCGGTAAGCACTAGCTCTGCTTTGGGTAAACACGAGCCTCACTTTGGGTGAGCCCCACTTCTCTCTCTCCCTCTTCCTCTGCCCCTTCTGGGATTCTCTTTCTCACTGCCCCAAACTCACTCACTTGCACCCTGTGTCTTCCTCTTTGTCAAAAAATAAATAAATAAAAAAAAAAAAAAAAAAAAAAAAAAAAAAATATATATATATATATATATATATATATATATATATATGATTTCTTTCTGTTTGTACATATAACACTTCCCATATGTCTCTCGGAAAAATAATGATACCATTGTATTGTTTTTATTTTTTGTTTTCTTAATTTTACTACATTCCAGTGTAAAATATAAATTTAATATAATTACACATAAGACAGTATCAAATTTTAATTTTGTATAGTGTCTTATTTTTCACTTTTTAGTTCAAGTTTTTATTTAAATTCCAGTTAGCTGGCATACTGTGTAATATTAGTTTCAGGTGTAGAATTTAGTGATTCATCACTTTCATATAACACCTAGTGCTCATCACAACCAGTGTCCTCCTTAATACCCATCACCCATACGACCCCACGCCAACCCACCTCCCCTCCAACAGCCCTCAGTTTGTTCTCTATAGTGAAGAAACTGTTTTCTGATTTGCCCCTTGCTTTCCCCCTATGTTCATCCACTTTGTTTCTTCAGGTACGTGTATGAGTGAAATAATATGGTATTTGTCTTTTTCTGACTTATTTTGCTTAGCATAATAGTCTCTATTTCCATCCATGTCTTTATATGTGTGTGTATGTGTGTGTGTTTGTGTGCATATACGTACATATATACCGCATCTTTATCCATTCATCAGTTGACGGGCATTTAGGCTCTTTCCATAATTTGGCAGTTGTTGATAGTGCTGCTATAAACATTAGGATGCATGTATCCCTTCCATTCAGTAATTTTGTATCCTTTGGGAAAATACCTAGTAGTGCAATTGCTAGATCATAAGTAGTTCTATTTTTAACATTTTGAGGAACCTCCATACTGTTTTCTAGAGTGGCTACACCCGTTTTTATTACCTCCAATAGTGTAAGAGGGTCTTCCTTTCTCTGCATCATCATCAACATCTGTTTCGTGTGTGGTTAATTTTAACCATCTGACAGATATCAGGTGGTATCTTATTGTGGTTTTGATTTTTATTTCCCTGATGATTAGTGATGTTGATGTGTCTATTGGACATCTGGATGTCTTTGGAAAAATGTCTATCCATATCTTCTGCCCATTTCTTAACTGGATTATTTGTTTTTTGGGTGTTGAGTTTGGTAAGTTCTTTATAGGTTTTGGACACTAACCCTTTATCAGATACATCATTAGCAGATATCTTCTCTCATTCTGAAGGTTGCCTTTTACTTTTGTTGATTGTTTATTTTGCTGTGCAGAAGCTTTTTATCTTGAAGTCTCAATAGTTCAAAAGTTTAGCTTTAGTTTCCCTTACCTCTGGAGATGTGACCAGTAAGAATTGCCATGGCCAATGTCAAAGAGGTTACTGCCTGTGTTCTTTTCTAGGATTTTGATATTTTTCTGTCTCACATTAGGTCTTTCATCTATTTTGAGGGTTTTTTGTGTATGGTATAAGTTTCATTGTTTTGCATGTTGCTGTCTAGTTTTCAAGACTGTCCTTTTCCATTGGATATTCTTTCTTGATTTGATGAAGAATAGTTGACCATAGTTGTGGAACCACTCCTGGGTTTTCGGTTCTGTTCCATTGATCTATGTGTCTGTTTTTGTGCCACTACCATACTGTCTTGATCACTACAGCTTTGCAATGTAACCTAAAGTCTGGAATCGTGATGCCTCCAGCTTTACTCTGCTTTTCTAGATTGTTTTGGGTATGTGGGGTCTTTTTTGACCCCAAGTTTTAGGATTGTTTGTTCTAGCTCTGTGAAAAATGCTGTTGGTATTTTGATAAAGATTGCATTAAATGTGTAGATTGCTTTGGGTAGCATAGACATTTTAACACTGTTTGTTCCTTTAATACATGAGCATGGAGTGTCTTTCCATTTCTTTGTCATCTTCACCAGTGTTTTATAGTTTTCAGACTACAGGTCATTCACCTCTTTGGTTAGATTTATTCCTACATATATTATTGTTTTTGCATAATTTTAAATGAGATTAATTCCTTGATTTCTGTTCCTCTACCTCAGTATTGGTATATAGAAATGCAATAGATTTAAGTACATTGATTTTGTATCCATCCTGAGACTTTACTGAATTTATGTATCAGGTCTAGCAGTTTTTTGGTGGCATCTTCCAGGTTTTCTACATAAAGTCGCATGTCATCTGCAAATAAGGAAAGTTTGAATTCTTCCTTGATGATTTGGATGTCTTTTATTTCTTTTTGGTGTCTGATTGCTGAAGGTAGATATACTACTACTATGTTAAATGACAGTAGTGAGAGTGGACATCCCTATCCCACTCCTGTTCATAGAGGAAAAGCTCTCAGTTTTTCCCCATTGAGGATGATATTAGCTGTGGGTTTTTTGTATATGGCCTTTATGATGTTGAGGTTATGTTCCCTCTATCCCCACTTTGTTGAAAGTTTTTATCAAGAATGGATGCTTTGTCAAATGTTTTTTCCTGCATCTCTTGAGAGGATCATATGGTTCTTAGCCTTTTTTTTATTAATATGGTATATCACATTGATTGATTTGTAAATATTGAGCCACCCATGCAACCGAGCTATAAACCCTACTTGATTGTGGTGAGTGATTCTTTTAATATACTGTTGGATTTGATTTGCTAGTATTTTATTGAGAAGTTTTGCATCAATGATCATCAGGGGTATTGGCCTGTAGTTTCTCTTTTTAGTGGAGCCTTATATGGTTTTGGAATCAGATCAATGCTGGCCACATAAAGTGAGTTTGGAAGCTTTCCTTACATTTCTCTTTTTTGGAATAGTTTGAGAAGAATAGATGTTAACTCTTATTTAAATGTTTGGTAGAATTCCCCTGGGAAGACCTGGACTTTTGTGTTTTGGGAGATTTTTGATTATTGATTTAATTTCTTTGCAGGTTATCAGTCTGTTTGAGTTTCCTGTTTTTTTCTTGTTTGAATTTTGGTACTTTATATATTTCTAGGTATTTATCAATTTCTTCCAGATTGTCCAGTTTGTTGGCACATAATTTTCATAATATACTCTTATAATTGTTTGTATTACCATGGCGTTGATTGTGATCTCTCCTCTCTCATTTGTGATTTTATTTATTTGAGTCCTTTCTCTTTTCTGTAACTTTGGCTAGGGGGTTATAAATATTATTAATTTTTTCAAAAAACCAGCACCTCCTTTCAAAGTATAGCATCTGTCCTATTGTGTTTTTGGTTATTTTTATATCATTTTTTCTGCTCTAATATTTATTATTCCCCTTCTTCTGTTGGCTTTAGGCTTCAGTTTTTGTTCTTTTTCTAGTCCCTTTAGATATAATGTTAGGTTGTTTGAGATTTTTCTTGCTTTCTGTGGTAGGCCTGTATTGCTTTATACTTCCCTCTTATGACTGCTTTTGCTGCATCTCAAAGGTTTTGGACCACCATGTTTTCATATATTTTTTTATTTACTCTTTAATTTCTTGGTTGACCCATTCATTGTTTAGTAGGATCTTCTTTACCCTCCCTGTATTTGTGGCCTGTCCAAATTGTTTTATTATGGTTGACTTCAAGTTTAATAGTGTTGTGGTCAGAAAAGATGCATGGTATGATCTCAATCTTTTTGTACTTATTGAGGACTGATCTGTGACCTAGTACGTGATCTTTCTGGAGAATTTTCCATGTTCACCTAAGAAGAATGTGTTTTCTGCTGGTTTAAGAGGAAATGTTCTGAATATCTCTTAAATCCATCCAGTCCAGTGTGTCCTTCAAAGTCATTGTTTCCTTGTCAGTTTTCTGCTTAGAAAATCTGTCCATTGGTGTAAGTGGAGTGTTAAATTCCCCTGCTTGTTTTGTCATTGTTTCTGGAGATTTTCTCTGTTTCTTTCTTGTTTTTGTCACATTTGGTCTTTCTCACTCAGAGTCCCCTTTAATATTTCTTGCAGGTCTGATTTAGCGGTCACAAACTCCTTTAGATTTTGTTTGTCCAAGAAACTCTTTATCTTTCCTTCTTTTCTGAATGATAGCCTTGCTGGGTAGTGTATTCTTGGCTGCATACTTTTCACATTCAGGGTATTGAATATACCATGCCACTTACTTCTTGTCTGCCAAGTTTCTGTGAGAGATCTGCTGCCAACCTTATTGGTCTTTCCTTGTAAGTTAGGGACTTCTTTTGTCTTGCAGCTGTTGGCATTTTTTCTTTATCTCTGTATTTTGCACATTTAACTATGATAAGTCTTATTGTTGGCCTACTTTTGTTGACTTTGATGGGAGTTCTCTGTGCCTTCTGGACTTGGATATCTGTTTTATTCCTCAGATAAGGGAAATTTTCAGCTATAATTTCCTCAGGTAAATCTTCTGCCCCCTTTTCCCTCTCTTCTTCTTCTCTGATTCCTTTGATACGAATGTTATTTTGTTTTATGGAGTTGAGCTCCCTAAGTCCACATTCATGATCCAATATTTTTCTTTCCCTCTTATTTTCAGCTTTATTATTTTTCATAATTTTACCTTCTACATCACTTATTTATTTCTCTGATTCTTCTATCCTGCAGTAATTATATCCAGTCAGTTTCTCATCTAAATTATTGCATTTTTCTAGTTGGCCTGACTAGTTTTTTAGGTATTTTACCTCAGCAGTAAGGGACTCCATAGTGTCTTTTATGATTTTTTTCAAGCTCAGCTACTATCCTTATGATTGTTGCTTTAAATTCTGGAGCAGGCATATTATTTATATCTGTTTTGATTAGACCCCTGGCCATGACCTTTTCTTGTTCTTTCTTTTGGCATTAGTCCCTCCCTCTTGGCGTTTTGTCTAGGTCTGTCTTCTTGTGTGTGATAGGAAAGCCTGTTATACTTCTTGCTCCTGAGAGTAAGGACTTTATGAAGAAGAGGTGTTATGCTGTCCAGGGCCTGGTGCTTCAGGAAGTGTCTCTGGTGTATGCTGTGTTCACTCTGCTGCTCTGTTTTGGCTGTTCGTTCCCTCAGTGCAGTCCTCTGCAGACTTTCTCCTTTCCTGCAGTGGGGAGTGTTTGGACCTTGGCCAGAGTGTGGTGAGTTTTAACTAGGTGTGCTCTGGTCTGCTTGTTAAGAGACATGACACTATTTCCACTAGAGCTGAAGCTTTGCAGAACTCTGTGGTCAGTAGGCTTGGTGCATGTGGGGCATTTGTGCTGGTCTTCTTGTTGGGGCGGGGTGGGGGTGGGGGCTTGCTGCTGTGGTTCTCAGGCACACTCCTCTGGGGAAAGTGGCACCAGCAGAGCACAGGCGGCAGGGGGTGGGGGAGCCCTTAGTGTAAGAGGCTTAGGCCAGCAGTGTTGATGCTGTGCTACTTTGTGGTTAGTTTAATCTGAGGGGCTGGGTAGAGAAATGGAGCTAACCAGCTCCCTGGAGAGGGGGGTTTGCAGCTGTCGTGTCCAGGAAGCCTTCCCAGAAGAGCAAACAATTTCCCCTTGTGTGTCCCAGGGATCCCTCAGATATCTGACTTCACCTAGTCTGCCTAGGCCACCTGCCCTCCTGGCAGCACAGTGTATTTTGGCGTCTTTCTCAAGCAGGCTGGATGAGTTTTAAAACTCCAAATTTTAGGGACCTGGCATGGAGGGGACTTGCGTTGGTCCTCTGGGGGAAGGTCTTATTGCACTGAGACTAATGGCAGTTTGTCCCAGCAGGGCAATTGCATCAAAGCACCGGTGTGTGGATTTTGCAGTAAAGCACAACAAAGAGCCAGTGTCCAGGTTACCTGCCCTCAGCAAGTGTCTCTGTTTCTGTGCTGAGGAGTGAGGGACAGAACTGGTGATTACTGGCTCTTTTGTTCCCAGAGAAGCAATGCCACATCTCCCGGATGCACTCCAAGAATGGGGAATCTTCCCTCTGAGTACATCCCATGGGATCCTCCAGTCACATCCTGCCCCACACTATCTGCCCTCCTCCACAAGAACACTGCAGCACCCTCAGGTCTCCACACCAGCCATGCCTCAGACCTCTAAAGCTCCATTCAGTCTTTAAGCCCTGCTGGTTATAAAACTTCATGAAAATTAGTCCCTCCCATCTTCTAAGTCAATGGCTTTGGGAAAGTGTTTTCCTTGTCCAATCCCCTGTGTTCACCTCTCCGTCACTCCCTCCCCACCCCTTTCGCTCTCTCTAACCAGAGCTCCTTCCCCTCCTCAGCACCTGTGATCCACTTCTCTACTAAACCACCTCTATGCACCTCTTACCTCATGTGGCTTCTTCTCTCCCTTTAGTTGTGCAGTTTCAACAGCATTGTATTTTTAGAGTTAGCCACTTTCAATGGCGTAAGTACTTCCACTATGGCAAATTTCAATGTACCAACACGGAGTCACTAAATACAGAGTAGGGAGAAGATATTATCAGTTGGCTCCTGCCTCCAAGCTGGTGGCTTCCAGAAACATTACTGAATCATAGCTTATTTTTAATTACTTTAATTTATTTGGTCTTAACTTTCCTTATTTATATTTTGATCCTTGCTTACCATCTCATATTTAAGAGTAAGATGTTGTAAAGCCACCTAGAAGCTCTAAGCATGTGTATGAAGTTTATTTATCAACTGGACTTTGCTATCAAATATCTAGCTGGAAATCCCCAGTGTATTTTCTCTTAGGATGCTATGTTTGTCAAAGAAGGTTCTTCTAGTATCTTGCCTAAAGAATAAAGGCATAGCTATTAGTATCCCAAAACAAAGAAGGGAAGAACTGATATTTGTTCCAAAATATATTTGCTTATTTAATGCCCCTATTTGATGCTTTTAAATAATGCTTTATTTAAAAGCATCACAAAAATGCATTTAAATAGGGGCATTAAATAAACAAATATATTATTCAAATATGCATGGCTTCCCTGGGGTAGATACCCTCCTTGTCCTCCTCAGAAAATAAATCTTCTGTAATTTGTGTCATTTAGAATTTGCATTATGAAGGCCCAAGTGCTTCTGGTGGCAGTTGGCACTAAAATAAAGAAAGAAGGCTTTTAAGTCATATTATTTTGACACATATTACTGTTAAGAAATGAAAGTAAGAAATAGTAAGAGAAAATATTTTCATGGTTCTTACTATCCCGTCAAATCCCTGTAATACTAAGGCTCTCATTAGAAAATATTTTATTTAAATTTGCATTCTGGAGTGAAGGACAAAAAGTTTTGGTATGTAGTCTCCAGTCCTTAATGCAAGCCAATGCACCAAGAGCTCTCACATCCGCTATGAACACCACTTAGTCTGTGTTGCACTGATGTCCACACAATGAGCATGAATGAATCTTCTTATAGTGTAGTAGATTTTTAGTCACTGTCATATAAGCCTTGCTAAGTTCCCAGGATCCTATTCAATATTTTTGGGTTTCAGTTTTTCTTACTCTCATTTTGGTTATACACGTTCTATTCCTAAATACTGTGAAAATGAGCTTGGACTACAATTGAGCAATGATATGTTACTCCTCTTAAATGCAGCAATCCCTGGTTATATCTATTGCATTCTCTGAGAAATTATGTTCTATATTATTGAGATAATTCTATATTATATATGAATTATCTATATTCATTCATGTAGTTGCAAATGACAAGATTTCATTCTTTTTGGTTGCCGAGTAATACTCCATTATATCTATCTATATCTATCTATATCTATCTATATCTATCTATCTATATCTATATCTATATCTATATCTATATCTATATCTATATATCACATTTTCTTTATTCATCCACCAATGGACATTTGGGCTCTTTCCATACTTTGGCTATTGTTGATAGTGCTGCTATAAACATGGGGGTGCACGTGTCCCTTAGAAACAACACACCTCTATCCCTTGGATAAATAACTAAAGTGCAAATGCTGGGTCGTAGGGTAATTCTATTTTAGTTTTTTGAGGAAACTCCCTACTGTTTTCCAGAGTGGCTGCACCAGCTTTCATTCTCAACAACAATGCAAAACAGATCCTCTTTTTCTGCATCCTCCCCAACATCTGCTGTTGCCTGAGTTGTTAATGTTAGTCGTTCTGTGTAAGGTGTAAGGTGGTGTCTCATTGTGGTTTGATCTGTATTTCCCTGATGATGAGTGATGTTGAGCATTTTTTCATGTGTCATTTGGCCATCTGGATGTCTTCCTTGGAGAAGTGTCTATTCATGTCTTTTGCCCATTTATTCACTGGATTATTTGGTTTTTGGGCGTTGAGTTTGATAAGTTCTTTATAGATTTTGGATAGTAACCCTTTATCTGATAGGTCATTTGCAAATATCTTCTCCCATTCTGTCAGTTGCCTTTTAGTTTTGCTGATTGTTTCCTTCGCTGTGCAGAAGCTTTTTATTTTGATAAGGTCCCAAAGTTCATTTTTGCTTTTGTTTCCCTTGCCTCTGGAGACGTGTTGAGTAAGAAGTTGCTGCGGGCAAGATCAAAGAGGTTTTTGCCTGCTTTCTCCTCAAGAATTTTGATGGCTTCCAGTCTTACATTGAGGTCTTTCATCCATTTTGAGTTTATTTTTGTATATGGTCCAGGTTCATTCTTCTGCATGTCGCTGTCCAGTTTTCCCAGCACCATGTGCTGAAGAGGCTGTCTTTATTCCATTGGATATTCTTACCTGCTTTGTCAAAGATTAGTTGGCCATACATTTTTGGGTCCATTTCTGGGTTCTCTATCCTGTTCCATTGATCTGAGTGTCTGTTCTTGTGCCAGTACCATACTGCCTTGATGATTACAGCTTTTTTAGTATAGCTTGAAGTCTGGTATTGTGATGCCTCCTGCTTTGGTTTTCTTTTTCAAGATTGCTTTGGCTATTCGGGGTCTTTTCTGCTTCCATACAAATTTTAGGATTATTTGTTCTAGCTCTGTGAAGAATGCTGGTGTTACTTTGATAGGGATTCCATTGAATATGTAGATTGCTTTGGGTAGTATCAACATTTTAACAATATTTGTTCTTTCTATCCAGGAGGGTGGAATCTTTTTCCATTTTTTTGTGTCTTCAACAATTTCTTTCATAAGCTTTCTATAGTTTTCAGTGTATAGATTTTTCAACTCTTTGGTTAGATTTATTCCTAGGTATTTTATGGTTTTTGGTGCAAGTGTAAATGGGATCAATTCCTTGATTTCTCTTCCTGTCGCTTCATTGTTGGTGTATAAGAATGCAACTGATTTCTGTGTGTTGATTTTCTATCCTGCAACTTTACTGAATTCATGAATCAATTCTAGCAGGTTTTTGGTGGAATCTTTTGGGTTTTCCATATAGAGTATCATGTCATCTGCAAAGAGTGAAAGTTTGACCTCCTCCTGGCATACTTGGATGCCTTTTATTTCTTTGTGTTCTCTGATTGCAGAGGCTAAGAGTTCCAATACTATATTGAATAACAGTGGCAAAAGTGGATATCGCTGTCTTGTTTCTGACCTTAGGGGGAAAGCTCTTAGTTTTTCCCCATTGAGGATGATATTAGCATTGGCTTGTTCATATATGGCTTTTATGATCTCGAGGTATGATCCTTCTATCCCTATTTTCTTGAGGGTGTTTATCAAAAAAAGGATGCTGTATTTTGTCAAATGCTTTCTCTGCATCTATTGAGAGGATCACATGGTTCTTGTCCTTCCTTTAATTGATGTGATGAATCATGTTAATTGTTTTGCGGATATTGAACCAGCCCTGCATATCAGGTATAAATCCCACTTGGTCATGGTGAATAATTTTTTTTAATGTATTGTTGGATCCAGTTGGCTAATATCTTGTTGAGGATTTTTGCATCCATGTTCATCAGGGAAATTGGTCTATAGGTCTCCTTTTTCATGGGGTCTCTGTCTGGTTTTGGAATCAAGGTAATGCTGGCTTCATAGAAACAGTTTGGGGGTTTTCATTCCATTTCTATTTTTTGGAACAGTTTCAAGAAAATAGGTGTTAACTCTTCCTTAAATGTTTGGTAGAATTCCCCTGCAAAACCATCTGGCCCTGGACTCTTGTTTTTTGGCAGAGTTTTTATTACTAATTCCATTTCCTTACTGGTTATGGGTCTGTTCAGATTTTCTATATCTTCCTGTTTCAGTTTTGGTAGTGTATATGTTTCTAGAAATTTGTCCATTTCTTCCACATTACCCATTTTATTGGCATATAATTGCTCATAATATTCTCTTATTATTGTTTTTATTTCTGTTGTGTTGGTTGTGATCTCTCCTCTTTCATTCTTGATTTCATATTTTTGGGTCCTTTCCTTTTTCTTCTTGATCAGACTGGCTAGTGTTTTATCAGTTTGGTTCTTTCAAAGAACCAGCTTCTGGTTTCATTGGTCTGTTCTGGTTTTTTTCTTTTTTTTTTTTGGTTTCGATAGCATTAATTTCTGCTTTAATCTTTATTATTTCCTGTCTTCTGCTGGTTTGGGGTTTTATTTGCTGTTCTTTTTCCAGCTCTTTAAGGTGTAAGGTTACATTGTGTATCTGAGATCCTTCTTCCTTCTTTAGGAAGGCCTAGATTGCTATATACTTTCCTCTTATGACCACCTTTGCTATGTCCCAGCTGTTTTGGGTTGTGGTATTATCATTTTCATTGACTTCCATATACTTTTCAATTTCCTCTCTAACTGGTTGGTTAGCCCATTCATTCTTTATCAGGATGTTCTTTAGTCTCCAAGTATTTGTTACCTTACCAAATTTTTTCTTGTGGTTGATTTCGAGTGTCATAGCGTTGTGGTCTGAAAATATGCATGGTATGTTCTCGATATTTTTGTACTTACTTAGGGCTGATTTGTGTCCCAGTATATGGTCTATTCTGGATAATGTTCCATGTGCACTGGAGAAGAATGTATATTCTGCTTTAGGATGAAATGTTATGAATATATCTGTTAAGTCCATCTGCTCTAGTGTGTCATTCAAAGCAATTGTTTCTTTGTTGATTTTTTGATTAGAAGATCTGTCCATTGCTGTGAGTGGGGTGTTGAAGTCTCCTACTATTAAGGTATTAGTATCAATGAGTTTCTTTGTTTGTGATTAATTGATTTATATATTTGGGTTTTCCCACATTTGGCACATAAATGTTTACAATTGTTAGGTCTTCTTGGTCTGTAGACCCATCGAATATGATATAATGCCCTTCCTCATCTCTTGTGACAGTCTTTTTTTTAAAGTCTAGATTGTCTGATATAAGTAAGGCTATTCTGCCTTTCTTTTGTTGACCATTAGCATGATAGATGGTTCTCCATCCCCTCATTTTCAATCTGAAGGTGTCTTTAGGTCTAAAGTGGGTCTCTTGCAAATAGCATATAGATGGATATTGTTTTCTTATCCATTCTGTTACGCTATGTCTTTTGATTGGAGCACTGAGTCCATTGACATTTACAGTAAGTACTGAAAGATATGAATTTATTGCCATTATGATGCTTGTAGAGTTGGAGTTTCTGGTGATGTTCTCTGGTCCTTTCTAATCTTTTGTTGCTTTTGGTGTGTGTGTGTGTGTGTGTGTGTAGATATATATATATATATATTTTTTTTTTTCATCTTTTCTCTCCTCAGAAAGTCCTCCTTCAAATTTCTTGCAGGGCTGGTTTAGTGGTCACAAACTCCTTTAATTTTTGTTTGTTTGGTAACTCTTTATCTCTCCTTCTATTTTGAATGACAGCCTTGCTGGATAAAGAATTCTTGGCTGCATGTTTTTCTGATTCAGCACACTGAATATATCCTGCCACTCCCTTCTGGCCTGCTAAGTTTTGGTGGATAGGTCTGCTGCAAACCTGATCTGTCTTCCCTTGGAGGTTAGGGACTTTTTTTCCCTTGCTGCTTTCATGATTCTTTCCTTGCCTGAGTATTTTGTGAATTTGACTATTATATGCCAGGTTGATGATCAGTTTTTGTTGAATCTAATGGGGGTCCTCTGTGCTTCCTGGGTTTTGATGCCTGTGTCTTTCCCCAGGTAAGGAAATTTTTCCACCATGATTTGCTCACATAACCTTTCTACCCCTATTTCTCTCTCTTCCTCTTCTGGGACCCTTATGATTCTGATGTTGTTCCTTTTTAATGAGTCACTGACTTCTCTAATTCTTAAATCGTGCTCTTTTGCCTTAATCTCCCTCTTCCTGCTTCATTCTTCTCTATAAATTTGTCCTCTATATCACTGATTCTCTGCTCTGCCTCATCCATCCTTGCCGCTGCAGCATCCATCCGTGATTGCAGCTCAGTTATAGCATTTTTAATTTCATTCTGGCTATTTTTTACTTATATCTCTGCAGAAAGGGATTCTAATCTATTTTCGACTTCAGCTAGTATTTTTATTATCATGATTCTAAATTCTGGTTCAGAAATGTTGCTTGTATCTGTGTTGGTTAAATCCCTGGCTGTAGTTTCTTCGTGCTCTTTCTTTTGGGGTAAATTCTTTCGTTTTGTCATTTTGAAGGGAAAGAAGGAATTAATGAGGTAGAAAAGTTGAAATAAAAAAATTAAAAAATATATTGAAATTAAAAATTAAAAACACACACACAAATTTCGAATAGATGATGTTAGATCGTAGGTATGTTTTGTTCTGGGTGTTGAAAGTGGTTTCAAAGATTAGAGGGGAAAAAAAAGGTTGCGGGAAAGAAATCATTTGAGAATTTGATAAAATGAATACACTGAAGTAGACCAAAATGAGATGATGGGGGGAACATAGAATTTGAAAAAATATACACAAAATAAAGAATGTAGTAGAAAAATTAAAGAAAAATATTTTGAATAAAAAAACAAATAGGAATCTTTTTATTTTCTGTCTTTAAGAAAAAAGAAAAATGAAAAAGAGAAAAAAATGATAAAAAAGAAAAGAAAAAAAATCGTTTGAAAATTTGAAAAAGTGAATACACTGTAGTAGACTAAAATAAAATGATGGAAGTAAAATAGAATTTGAAAAAAATTACATACAGCAAAAAATATAGTAATAAAATAAAAATATCTTTAATAAAAATTGAAAGTAAAAATGAAGTTTTTCTCTTTCTGTATTCAAGAAAAAGAAAAATGAAAGATGAAAAAAAGAAAAAGAAAGAAAAAAAGGAAATTGAGAATTTGAAAAGGTGAGTACACTGAAGTCAACTAAAATAAAATGATGCAAGTAAAGTAGAAATTGAAAACATTTACACACATTTACTAAGCATTTAAAAAGTATAGTAATAAAAATTAAAGAAAGATATTTTTAATAAAAATTGAAAATAAAAATGAATTTTTTCTCTTAGTGTGTTCAAGAAAAAGAAAAGAATTGTAAAAGAGATAAAGGGGAAAAGAAAAAAAAAGAAAGAAAATTGAATAGATGAACCTACTAACAGATTGCAGTAGGACTGAAATTGCTTCGTTTTTCCCTAGAAGTCAGTCTATGTAGCTCTTTATAGTCCATAAATTAAGCCGGCGGTGAGACTTGTGTTCTTGAAGAGCGAGGTTGGCCCAATTGGACAGGGCTCAGTGTAACAGCTCTGCTCTCCACTAGATGACGCTGCTAGCCTACTGGGGTGGATTGTTGTGGGGCTGGTAGGTGCGTATGCACATGCGTGGGAGCGGTGAAAATGTCATGACCCAGCTACCTAGTCTGTTCTCCTGGATCAGCAATTGCGCACCTGTCCTCTGTCTTCAGCTCTCGTCCACTCCCCGCTTCTTCACTCTCCGTGACCAGGCCTCAGGCAGCATCTCTCTCCCAAGCCTTGTCTCAGATGTGGCCGTTTTCCCCAACCCCCTACTTCCAACATACTGTGGCTTTGGCCCGTTCTGCCCCTCTGTAGGATGGTCTCACCAAGCAATGGCCGGATGAACAATGGCGGAATATCGGCTGTACCCAGGTATGCTCGCTGGACCCTGTTGTTGCCAGTGCTCTGAGACTACGGCCAGGTGCCAGCCTGTCCCAGGAAATGTTCATGAGACAGTGTAGCAGCAGAGTCTCAGGGATTATGGAAAATCACAACACACATCTGGCACCAGGCTTCACCCTTAACGACCTTGCCCCAGCACCAGCAAATGTGGCCACCTTCTGGGGTTTGCTGGGACCAGGTGGCTTCAACAGTCTCTCCCAAATGTCCTTCCAGCGGTGAAGCTGCTTTTCCCCGTGTGGCCTGAGAACCTCCCAGATCCCACTCTGTTCCTGGGGATTCGCCCTTTCCACCAGAGCATCGCCAGGTATCGAGCTGCAGAGTTGCAGCCTTTGTGCTCTCCTTGTTTATAGTCTTAATGGAATTTAAACCCTCTCCTTTCTCCTTTCTCCCTTTTTAGTTTAGTCCCTGCGGCTGTTTCCAATTTTCCACTTTCTCTCCAGCTACTTTTGGGGATGGGTTATTTTCCCATATTCTCCCCCTTTCCCCAGTCTCCGTCCTCTCTCTGCCTGCAAAAGCAGTTCCCTACCTTTGGGACTTCTTGATCCCCAAGTTCAGCTCTCCGTGCCATGTACCTGCTGAATTCTGTGGTTTAGGTTGTGCAGATTGTTGTGTTAATCTTCCAATCAGTTTTCTAGGTGTGTAGGATGGTTTAGTGTTGGTCTGGCTGTATTTCATGGACGCGATACACACAAAAAGCTTCCATGCTCTTCCACCATCTCGGCTCCTCCCCCCAAGACTTGTGTTTCTAACGAAATATCTAATTAGATTACTTAATGTGTATACAAATGTTAAGTAACACTTTCGAAAAATTTTATCTGACTCTATAAACACTGGCATTTTACATTCATGAGAGGAAATTCTAGAAATGTTTTTGCTACAAAGAAGAAATATAATTCTACACTGGAATTTGTTTTTTGTAGAAAATTTAAAGTTCATCTAAGAATTATTTTTAGGTGAAAATTCTATTACTAAATCATCATTGAATTACAGGAACTTATGATGACATCATTGTGAAAAAAAAAGTTGTTTCTCTCATTCAAAGTTATTCTAGCTCTATTGGGCAAATAATTTTCATCTAGACACACCATGATCTGAATTAGAAAATATGTCAGGAAATATGTGTCTGTGTTTTGAGCTACTTACTATATAAGCTTTAATTTTAATGATTAGTTTGTACATTGACTCAAGTATTTTCCTCTACAAGAGAATAAGCACATGTTAAAATATATCTTTTCACTTTAACTTCAGTTAAAGAAACTAAATGTTGTAATGAAGCTTTTATTTCTTCCTGAGAAAAGTTGTTTCCATCAGACATGTTGACTCAGGTTGTCATTTTAATATGAAATTAAGACTTCTGAAATGCAAGCAAAATTTATTTATCAGTGGTCCTTCAGGGCCCATAAGCAAAGTGCAAGCTGTCAGAAAGTAAAGTCCAAACAATTAGATGTCATTTAATGTATACACAAAGAATGAACTTGTTTTTATAATTATTGATTTGTTATCTTTGGTCTTTCACCTAACACTTGGAGTGCATTTTAATGTTTATAAACCATTGACAGATTTAAAAAATAATAAAAACCAAAATGACACTATGATGTTGTTAGGAAAAGCCTTATTGCTTATATCATCCTTTGTAGAATAATATGGAAAAAACTGGAAAACTCTAGTCTCATACCTTTCAAAAATGTAATCTGATTCTAGGGGTGCCTGGGTGGCTCAGTCCGTTGAGAGTCTGACTTGATATCAGCTCAGGTTGTGATCTTGTGGTCGTGAGATTAAGTTCTGAGTTGGGCCCTGTGCTGAGCATGGACCCTGGTTGGAATTCTTTCCCTTTCTCTCTGCCCCTCCCCTGCTCATGCTTTTCTCTCTCTCTCTCTCTTTCTCTCTCTCTCAATAAATGAACATTTTTTAAAATGTAATTGGTTCCACATATTTAAGCCTAAGTAAATGATTGAAGTAAAGAAGTATGCTCCGAAGTCTTATTAGTGGTCTACATACATAGCAATTTAAAAACAGCCTAAATGTCTCACAAATGTAAGGCATATTTCAGTAAATTTATTGATACTGATATCAATACTGGCATATTGATTCAGTGACATTTTAAGAGGTCACTTCATTGATAGAGAGATTATGTAAAAACATGAGTTAGTGTTTATGAAGGAGTTATAAGTGAAAAAGTGGCACATACAACATATGTGCACATTTAATATAACTGCCAAAATATTTATGTTCAGGCACAGTTATGGAAAGGTAATACATCAACACAAAGACTTATCAGTAGGGTCATGAGACAAAGGATAATTTTAAAAGTTCTTTTATTTCATAAAGAAAAAGAAAAGGATAAGAAAAACAGTTCTTGATTCAAAAGTCTACATGTGTAACTATTGCATATGTCATCTGAAGTTGATTTTAAACTAATACCATTACTTTTCATTGTAGGAATGATTTTAATCATTCATATTTATTGAGTAGATTAAATATCAAAACTTGGTACACTTAAGGAATCCCATAATCCATGGTTCCAGTGTCATATTGCTGAATGATTATGAATAAAATATTATCTTTTTTGACCCTCAGAAGTGATAAAATTCAATTTTGGTAATTGAGCTGAGCATTCTCAATGACACATCCCATTTTCAAAATATTTTTGTTTTTCTCAATGAAACATTTTGTTTCCTAAAATCCAAGTGTCAATGGAGTGCCTGTGCCTACTATAACTGTATTAATATCCATAATAGCAACACTTCCCACTGTTTGATATTTTAAAATAGCCTATTCTTATCAACATATAATTCATTTCACTCATTATCAGTAATATTTCATATGATTCAGTGAAACTATTCCCTGAACTGAAAACCAGGGCACTAGACAAAAGAAATTATTTTTTTTCCTTTGATGTGTAATTTATTATTCATAAATGATTTTCGCAGTTATAAAAATTAAATTCTGCTGCTTAAGCTTTTAAATAATTGCCTTTGCTGAATACAATTTCATGAATTAGAACTGCCCCATAAAATTGAAGCGTATAGTTGAATTATACCTATCACTATTATATTTCCACCTTAAAATACATTGCCACGCAAACTCATACACAGTGATTCACTGTCACAAAAATGGCATTTTATAAAACTAGCTAAAAGCCCACATTGAGCACTTACTGAATGCAAGTTAGTCTAGATAATTTTGAAATGAGGAAATTGTACAAATGTGCGTAGCTGGCAAATGGGAAAATTGGAATTGAATCCTAAGTAGATGTGCTTTACATGATTAGCCACTACCCCATACTGCTTCCCATAAAATTATAAAGATATTTGTTACATAATCAAGGGCTTATAATGTTAAGTGGTGATATATCCATATGTTTGTGTGCACGTGCATGCATTAATGCATGCGTGTG
The DNA here is from genome assembly GCF_046562875.1 of Panthera onca. Taxonomy (NCBI): domain Eukaryota; kingdom Metazoa; phylum Chordata; class Mammalia; order Carnivora; family Felidae; genus Panthera; species Panthera onca. The sequence continues at coordinate 72,433,532 of NC_138339.1, read as the reverse complement.
TGTGTGTGTGTGTAATATACATATCTTTCTATATGCATAGTTATATGTGTATATTTTCTATGTGCATAATTATTCATACCCATGTAAATACATGTAAACATAAAATATATTAACATGCACATAAATGGTTCTAAAACCTTTATTGTATATATGTGCACATAATAGGGGATAATTTTTTTTACATTTCTGAATGAAAGATAGTTTAAATATCATTTGTGTCAAACTGATTATTAGGCAGCTGCTTCAAGGTTTGTAAAGAAAACAGTGAAAAGTGCAGTGTCTTGGGACAGTGGTACTATTGTCACTTCACCTTTTCCAAGAAAAAAACCTTAAAGGAAAGAAAAAGTAAAATACACATACCAAAGCATGATTGAACTTAAGTCTACACAGAGCCCTTAATTTGAGAATATGAATCAATTTTCATTTGCATAAGTAGGTTCATAGTAATCAGACAACTAAATCCAAACAGTAGTAAAGTCTGTAGTTGGTTCTGTGATAAATAGGAGAGAAATGGTTTAATACCAAAAGCCATAATTACCCACAGCTCTCAGTTTACAATTAGTTTTCTTTGACAGTTATAGTCATAAATGCCAGCTTTAATCATGTGTTCAGGTTGAATTAGGCTCTGCCAATGCTGGAAGAGATCTAATCCGCTTTCTTTCCTACTCATAATGAAATAATAATGCAAATTCACTACATTGATGGGACGACCCATGTGAATTTATTATAGGCTTGGAGAAGTCTCTTGAAAGGGATAAATTCTTTCTGGGTACAGACTTGAGGTAATTCAAACCAGACAAGGAAAAAAATGGAGCTGTCATCAGAGGCCAGGATATGGAATGGATTTAATTTGTATGAATAGGCTTTTTAATAAGTATAACAGGGCTAAGCTCCAGCTTTAGTTGGGGAATATTACTGCTGTCAGTTTCCAAATCTGGATGCACTAACTTTATTTGGGAGGATAAAGACCATTTCCAAAACTCATTTCTTGTAATAGCACAGGTCACTGTAACTAAAAGCACACTATGCAGCAGCCATGGTGAACAGGTCTAATTATGGAAGTTAAGTCAACAGGACAAACCATTTTCATCAATTGGCCAGTGTCAAATGCGGTTGACATTTCCAACTGCTGTTTGAATGTATATTTTAGGCTATAAAAGATGTCAATGAAACAGAATATATTTTAGTGGCTTGCTTTCTTTCTTTTTTGAGTGAGAAGCATGTTAAATTAATACTATCTAAAGGATAAATAATCCTTTTTCTAAACCAATAAAAAAATCACAAGGAAAGCACAGTTTGAAAAACAATACAAATAACATAAACTCCCATCATATCAACACATAAAGAATCAAAGTTTGACCATTATAAATATTTCAGGCTGCTAAAAATTTATGTAACTTGACATATATATATATTTCTTCCTGAGGCCAAATGACAAATTCAACCTGTTTCCTCAAATACTTTAAGCTGTGTCAGTATATTTAAAATAGAACTATGGAAAGATAGTTTTTTGGTATAATGTCATTGATTAGTTTGATAAGAAATCTAATAAAATATTAAGGAATGAGGAGTGTTCAATGCAACAAAGCAAAAACATTTTTAAAAACAAAATTTAGGTATTTCAAGTAAAAAAATGTTCATTTTCCTCAATTTATTGTTTGGGTCCATTGAATACATTGTTTTGCCTTGCATTAGCTTGAAATACTACATATATTTTATTCATTTTAAGAATTTAGGTTTGACTTTCAAGTAATTTTTCTTCATTTTCAAATATGTTAATTTTTATGAATAAAGTTCCAAATGAATTATTTCATCTAAAATTATCACAGCACAATTCTTGATCCTGTTTTACAGGCATACAGTGACTTATGCAATCTTTATGTAGTGAAGAGTATCGTTCATTTTTATGGCAATAAAGAGTGCACTGTTATTTCATGAAATACTAAGAATAAAGTCACTAAATGGATTATCAAAAAAATAAAATACATAAAATATTCAATATTTCTTCAGAAACCATTTAGAGGATGGCAGAGATATCAAAAGAATTCATTTCTATTGCTTTCTAGTTGGTCTTCTCATATGAACTCTTCTGTTATGAGTTGGCATTTAACAAATCATGTCTACATACCTTACATGCTCAAAGAGTACATTTTACCAGATCATAGTTACACTGTTCACATTATAACTATACCACTGTGGGTAATTACTGCATCATAAAAAAAAGAATGCATCTATGATATTTTTTAAATGTTTACTTATTTATTTTGAGAGAGAGAGAGAGATAGAAAGAGTATGAGCGGGGGAGGGGCAGAGAGGGAAGCAGAGGTTCCAAAGCAGGCTCGCCTCTGACAGTAGAGAGCCCAATGCAGGGCTTGAACTCCTGAACCCTGAGATCATAACCTGAGCTGAAGTTGGATGCTGAACCAACTGAGCCACCCAGGTGCCCCTGCACCTGTTATTATAAGGGCTCTCAGATCAGTGATTCTTCTTACAAATTATATAATAAGTAACATCATGGAAGAATGTGGGAGAAAGCAAAAGTGAATGAGAGGGCTTTTGTTCATGCAAACATTGTGTGATTTTCACTTGAAATTTTTTTTTGAATTTGATGAGAAATAGGTTCAATGTTTTAGAGTGAAATTTATAGTAGATTGTAAGTCTAGTAAGTTAAATGGTACTAGATAAAAATCAGCAATGTGGAAATTTGATAAACTTTTTATACGGTAAAAATGACTTAAATATTATTTAATGGGTAGTAACAAAAATAATTAGGTTAAAACTTAATTTATTCAGTTATATATTCCAGTGGAACTTGTGTGAATGAAAGCTAAATTATTCAATTCATATTGTAAAAGCCACAGCAAATGTGTTCTAAAAATACATACCTCGGGGTGCCTGGGTGGCTCAGTTAAGCGTCGGACTTCGGCTCAGGTCATGATCTCATGGTTCGTGGGTTCGAGCCCCGCGTCTGGCTCTGTGCTGATGGCTCAGAGCCCGGAGTCTGCTTCGGATTCTGTGTCTCCCTCTCTTTCTCTCTGACCCTCCCCTGCTCATGCTCTGTCTGTCTCTCTCTCTCTCTCTCTCTCAAAAATAAATAAACATCAAAAAAATTAAAAAAAAATAAAAATACATACCTCAGGAGCACTGTGACAATCACTCATTAATATGCAGAAAAGATATCACATATTTGTTTATGTCCCATATAGTCAATGATAGCATAAATATATCCCTATTATACTGAAAAGTAAAGCCAGTATTATTAAGTATCTATAAATATTATTCAGGAAAATATCCCAAATAATTAGTTTCCTATTGTGAGTTAAGTGGTATGCATTTTAATTAGTTTAAAATAATCACTTAATAAATATTAGTTATTTTTTTAGCTATTAGTATTATTATTATACCTGTTATGTAAGTTAAGTCGCTTACAAAGTACCATCAGTATTTGAGGGGCTGAGGATAGAGAAAAACAATTATGGGCTTTATTAAATTATACACAAATAGCATTTGTTGGCCAAACATATATCACATCAGCAACACTTTGCATTGTTTGAGGTTGTTTTATTTTTTTTTAATATTTTTAAATTTATTTTTGAGACAGAGAGAGACAGAGCATGAACAAGGGAGGGGCAGAGAGAGGGGTAGACACAGAATCCGAAGCAGGCTCCAGGCTCTGAGCTGTCAGCACACAGCCCAATATGGGGCTTGAACTCACAGACCATGAGATCATGACCTGAGCTGAAGTCGGACGCTTAACCGACTGAGCCACCCAGTAGACCTGTTTGAGGTTGTTTTAAAGAGAGTTTGCCTAAGAATCAACTAAACAGAATTATCTATAATTTATTTCTTGCACTGTGAAAATGAAAACTTTCCTTGTTCATGTATTTCGTGGAACTTTCCTTCCACTCACTTTATTTTACTTTCACTATGCACCAAATGGTCAGAAAGGACAGGAACCCTGAAACTTATTTTATCTTTGAGAGACTGACAGAGAGAGGTGGCGGCATACAAAAGAGTGACACACAAGCTAATTATTTAATATAATATTAGAATCTTATTTTCTTTTTATTTATTTTAGAGAGCGCACATGAGCAGGGGAGAGGGGGATAGGGAGAGGAAAAGAGAAAATCTCAGGCAGACCCCATGCTCATCATGGAGCCCAACACAGGGCTCAATTCTACGACCCTGGAATTGTGACCTGAGCCAAAATCGAGTCAGACACTCAACCACCCGAGACACCGAGGCACCCTGATTATAACATTAAAATTTTAGAGAAAATATAATACCTAAATTTATCCCCAAGGAAATGGAGGTCCTAAAAGTCAAATGACCTGCCCAAGCTTATATAAATAGGTAGTTGCAATGTTCGAATTATAATGAATCCTTTAAAACTTCCATTGTAATTTCCATCATTTCCAGCTATATTTTAATAGGAGATAATGGACTGAAATCCTGAACAGTACTCCTATATCTGAGAACCTTGAGTTTGCTAAACAGCAAGCACAAGCAAGATAAGTTTATATGGGCTGTGTGTAGTAGACATTTGTTTTCTTTCTACCCAGCAACTATATCTCTATCATCTTTTATTCAAAGATTTTCTTCTAACTCTCATTTTAAGCAGTTGACAAGACTAATTTATTTCTTCATCATTAGAGGTGGTCATAAAACCTAGGCTGAACCAACATATTCACAAACCTCTGACCAAAGAAACTGCTGCATGAAGAGCCTAAGAAGAAGAAAATTCCAAGCAACCTTAAAAAGTATTTTGAACCTACAGTAAGGGGAAAATGAATCTTTTTTGAGCCAAAGGTTTCTGAGAGCAAACCATATGGAGAACATCTTACCAAGACATGTGAAGAACCTACCTTCGTGCTGCCAAAATAAATGGAATAGAGATGAACAATAGAGTGACTCCTGATGTCATCTGAGTACTTACATCCGTTTATATCTGGAAATTTTTATAGATGTGTCAGTACATTCTCTTTTTCACTGGAGCCAATTTGAATTGGGTCTTGTTAGATCACCATCAAGCATTCTACGAAACCCTCTTTCATAACATATTGACACAGATACCTCTCTTCCTAATTGAGGATGAATAAAATAAGCAACAAAATAGTATATTCCCTTAAAATCTCAAAGGAAAGAGAATATTGCCATAGAGTGTCAGAGGGAGTGTCTATTATTGCAAATGAATTTCTACAAGGAATAGAAGAATTTTTGAATATTTTTTTAATGTTTATTTTTGAGAGAGAGAGAGAGAGCACGCAAGTAGGGGAGGGGCAGAGAGAGAGGGAGACACAGAATCCAAAGCAGGCTCCAGGCTCTGAGCTGTCACCACAGAGCGCTACATGGGGCTCAAGCTCACCAACCGTGAGATCATGACCTGAGCTGGAATCAGACACTTAACTGACTGAGCCACCCAGGTGCCCCTAGAAGAGTTTTTTAAATTTTTTTTTTTTAATGTTTATTTTTTATTTTTGAGACAGAGAGAGACAGAGCGTGAACAGGGGAGGAGCAGAGAGAGAGGGATAGAAGAGTTTTTTAAAAGTAATTTCTTGTTATCTTCAAAAAGGTATAAGAGGCTATAGGAGAATTGGAGGAGATAAGCCAAAAATTTAAGGAAGCCAAAATGGGGGGGAAAGTAAGTAAATTTGTGATAAAATATTGGTTAAAATCGGCAAAAAAAAGAAAAAAAGTTTAAACAGTAGTAAAGCTGTAAGTAATGTGGAAAGCAAGTATGGAATGTCTTTCAGAATGCAAACAGAAGTCATGGAGAAGAAGGTAGAATGACAAAGCTTGGAGAATGGACTTAACACTTAAGAATCAAACATGAAGAAATAGTTAAAATTGATTTTCTTTTTCTTGGGTTAAAATTCAGCTTAAAAATATGATGTTTCAAGAAAAATGCCAGAATAACTTTGCCCTAACCATATTATTTCAGATGAATAATGTTTTAGGTTATAAATGTTTTAATTCTGATAACTTTCAGAGACTTAGATTTGTATCTGATATGATAATTTCAAATGTTTTGTAAGTTGCAATATATTTCAAGCAGTAATATGTTTTTAACATATTATGTATTTAATATCTTAAATAATGTTTAAGATATTAAATAGTATTTAATAGGGGCACCTGATTGGCTCAGTCACTTGAGCGTCTGACTTCGGCTTAGGTCATAATCTCACAGTCCGTGAGTTCCCAGCCCCGCGTCGGGCTCTGTACTGACAGCTCAGAGCCTAGAACCTGTTTCAGATTCTGTGTCTTCCTGTCTCTCTGACCTCCCCCATTCATGCTCTCTCTCTGTCTCAAAAATAAATAAAAGTTTAAAAAATAAAAAATAAACAATTGTTCAATAAAATTTTTAATTAATAAGCATATTTATTATTAAAAATAAAATTGTAATACTTTCCTAAAATGCACATCTTTAGAACATCTTGTTTTTTTTAATTCTCAGGATATTGTGTCTTATTACCATTACCTGAGTACTGTTAAAATGTAGATTTTAATTGCTTATAATTAAAACAATGTAAGATTTATGGAACTCTAAGAATGAAATAAATTTGAAATTTTCTTCCATTAAAATATCTTTTAAAATTCAACCAACACTTGAATTGAGCACTTATTGAGCACTTGCTGGCTGCCAAGAAATGCTCTAGGTAATGGAAATACAGTGATGAATTAGACAAACCATGAAGTCCCTGCCTTCAAGGTGAGGAGAGAAAAAAACAGATATCAATATTATATTATCAAAATTTTCAGATTGTGTTAAGGACTGTAAAGGAAATAAGCAATATCGGAGTTACTGGGGTTAGGTGTTATAAGTAATAACACTCACCATGATGATTTTCATATTACCAAAATATTTATTTATTTTAATCTTTGCAGCAATTTAAAAAGGCTAACATGTTTCATGACTTTGGAATAATCAGACCTTGATTCAAAATCCATAGTACACTTAGTATCCCCATGAACACATTAATAGGAAGGATAGCTATGTAAAGGTGTTAATGGAAATAAAGTTATATTTTTACAAACCTATGGGAGTGGGCATAATTTATGAAAGCTGTGGGATAGCCTAAGTCCTTACTAAATATTGGATCTCTCTCTTAGGAAGGATTTTTAAGAAAATAAAACCAAAAAAAAAGAAGTGTCCAAACACGGGTAAATGCCAGTGTCATTATTATAACTCCCTTCCATTATGTGATATTTACCAAGAAGTTGTTATAATATGAAATAAAATTATCTTGGGAATAGGAGCAAATATTTTGTAGACTTTTACTTCAGTCTGTGTTTTTCTGTGAGGCTATCTTCGGGAATCACAGATGATAAATTCTGGAGGCTAAAGTGATAATTAACACCATTCCCCATCCATATCAAATATGTAGAATGGCAATATTATCTTACCTGGGACTGGCTAATTCTGACTCAAATGAGGGAGACAAAAACTGCAAAATGCCTAATGGGCTCTTACTATAGCTACTTTGACAGGAAGTGGAAGCAGTATCTAGCAAAGAGATTGTTCTGTGTATGCTAATTTGATTCACACCTGCCACCACTTCAAAAATGGTTATACTGGAACACTGCTTCTTAATACTGTGGTAGCTTATCAGCCACCTTGCTACATATTCTCTGTCAATCAGAGTAATGGAGGCCATTAGAGGAATGCCATTTCTTTTTTAAAGTTTCTTTTAAGGTCTCTTTCTTTTTGAGAGAGACAAAGAGCAAGTGGGGGAGGGGCAGAGAGCGAGGAAGACAGAATCGGAAGCAGGCTCCAGGCTCCCAGCTGCCAGCACAGAGCCTGATGTGGGGCTTGAACTCACAAGCCATGAGATCATGACCTGAGCCCAAGTCTAACACTTAACCCACTGAGCCACCCACGTGCCCCAGGAATGCCATTTCTTGTGAAAAATTATCTGCAGAGGAAAAGCTGTTGAGGAATTGATCCTACTAAACCAAACCATGAAAGTGGCCAGCTCACACTCCATTTTAAATCCTGGGGTAGGATGGAAAATACTTGGAACATTTAGGAGTGCCATTTACTAACACCTAGGATTTTGTGCATTCATTTTTACGAGTAAAAACATCACCTTTGATATTCTCCTTTTTGTCAAGTATTTACATGTCTTCTCAGAGCTGTGTGTGTGTGTGTGTGTGTGTGTGTGTGTGTGAGAGAGAGAGAGAGAGAGAGAGAGAGAGAGAGAGAGAGAGGATTTTAAAAGTGTACTTATAGAGCCACAAGAAAATAAGTATAAAATATAATCAGTATATTATATCCAAATTAAATCATACTTGTTTTTGAAATTGATAAATTAGTCTTCATTAATTCATGATAGGAAAGGGTTGTAACTACACTTATATTTCAATTTATAATTCAACATAGTGTGTTTAACACATAATGTAGAAGTGGAGCAATAATCTAAGCAACTCAAGGAAATGAAGTATATTATATAAGGCATATGATTGTTTCTTTGACCTGACACGTCTACTTCATTTTGCATTTGCTGACCTTTTATCTGAGTGAACAGCACAATCAATCTACAGAAATTTCAGTAGGGATACCAGGGTCAGTTTTCACAGCTGATATCACAGCTATAAAGAGAGATGTATGATAATTCTGACCTTACATCCATACCGACCCATTTTAGCATGCTTAAATTCCCCCTTTATATAACAAGGGATAGTCCTCCTAAACTTAATATTTCAGGTTTTAACATTTTAGACATATTGATGTTCTTATTAAACTTTAAGACATTTTCAAAAAGTCTACATTTATTTTAACTTCTCTGGACAAGCTGGAATAATTATTATTGGAAATATAAACATAGTTTTCTTCAGGTACCTTTTCTCCATCATTTAGTCTTATTTGAAAACTGACTACATTACTCCAGAACTTTGAATTTTTGTGTTATGGAAAGGTTATGTAACAAAGATTTTTCTGTAGTTGTTATCTGACTTAAAGTTTTCTTTCTCTTTTTATTTCATTCGCAGACATTCCAAAATAATTACAAATATATCTAGTCCTAAAAATAACTTCAGCAAACTTACATCTTTTGGGAGGGAAGGAAAATGACTTCCTGAATAGAATTGTAGCTCCACTGATTTAATCATTGAGTGATCATAGACTTACCTGAGTTGTGATTTTGTCATCCCATTTATTTCTCACAGAAAGGCTCTGAGGTAATAATATAAAGTTCTAAGCAAGCTGTGGTATATGGTTTATGCTTACTTTTTACAATCATTTTATACTTTTATGTGTATTTTCACATACATTCTTATACAGCAGATTATATTGTAATACTGCTTTGTAACCTGATGTTTAAAAATTTATTAATACATTATCAACACATTTCCATGTAAATAAATATATATCTTTTCATCATCTTCAATGATGTGGTACTTCATTACCTACTCCAACCCACTCCAGCAAAGGAAGTACTTCAACTCCTCCACTTTAATTGCTGTGTCATAGTCACCAATTACTTCCTTGAGACTAAATCCAAAGGATGCTTTTCAATCACAGTCTCACTTGGAATCTCTGTATTATTTGATAGTATTCATCATTCACCCCCAAACACTCTCTAATTCTCCCTATGGCACAACAGCTTATTTAGTTTTCTACGACATTGAATATTCTTTCTTCAGCCTATTTTTGGTTTCTGCTGCCTTCTTAAATTTTGGTAATTCTCATTCATTGTTCTAGGCCCTCTTACTCTCCACACTTTCATAATGGCCTCATACATTCTTATGTTTCAGCACAACTTGTATGCTTCAAGAGCAAGCATGTCCACAACCACCTACCATCCAAGTTTCTTCACTAGATATCTTAGTGTCACTCACATACTACATGAACATGACGAAAATTCTACTGAACTCATTGCTTGCTGTGTCCCACCCTTCAAGAAGAAACTGTTCCTGTTTTAGTGCTTCATATTTCATAAATGACACACAGCCTGCCCATGTGTCCAGGTCATAAACATGAAAGTCATCCTTGACTCTAGAGTCCCCCTCCACGTTCCTCATATCCAGTTACCAAATCCTTTCACTTCTCCTTAAATGCTTCTTTACTTCTTTGTAAAGTATATGATACCAACTAGTCCAAGCTGTCATGTTCTGTCTCTAGAACATTATGTTAATTGATCTTCCTGTATGAATTAGCATGTACCATTTGAAATCACCAACATTCAACCATTTTTATGACAATTTGACATGGTTAGGCTCTATACTAATTGTCTCAAATTTATTTTACATATTTCTCCTAGAGTGTTCTTTAAAAAACACCAAAACGTGAGTGTTGAATAAATATTTTTCACAAGTAAATATGTGCAGCTATACTTAAGTATCTATGTGACTACCAATTTTTGCTATAGTCTATCACAAATATTTCACTTGGGTAAAAAATTCTGTAATAAACAGTTGGCGTAGAACTTGCCTGTGTATATATTTAATTAATTTATCAACAAATATTTTAAGGTAGACCTGTTGGGTGCCTATCATTTTGAATCACTGGCAGATATGCCCAACCTCTACTCTGAGAGTGTTTGATCTGTTCATATAACTCTAGACAAAACCAAGACAGAATTTAGGAGAGCACATTTCAAAAATCCTTGCAATGATACTTTCTTAAAATATGCCAAAAGAGAGTATATATACCCAAATGATGTTTTCTGGATATTATTTTACCTAAAACAGTTAATTAATTGCAAATAAGCTACCCAAAAGTGTCTTGGAAAATTTTTAAACTTTAATGTGTATGTATGTATGTATTTTGAGGAAAAAAATCCACTTTTCTATATTTTCTGAAATGTATGGGTTTGTATTTCCAGTTTGTCCCTGCTGTTGCTATTCTCTACAATGTAATATTACATCTAATAAACATCCAGCAGAAAATGCTATAAAAATCAGTAATGTGACTTGTTAAACAAGTATTAGAGATTGGAATCATGCTATATATGTTACCTTCACTTTCTATTTAAAGAAATCATTAAATTAAATGATGGGTAGAGAAGTCTAGTATGCTGAAATGATAGAAAGTAGAATAAAAGGATTGCCTGAGAGACAAAGACATGCTAGAAAAATTGTATATGTGTGAAAAGCTGTAAATCAAATTATTTGATATTTAGCAGTAGTCACTAGTACGTCATAAAAAAAATAAGTGAGGCAGGATAAATCAAATACCTCATCTAGCAGTTAGTGTATGCTACTATGTAATCATTTCTAGTATTTTAAAATTTGTGAAATAAGGCATCACATTTATTATTTGAAGCATTAGCTGTAATTTTAATTATTTTCTGTTAAGGGCGAGTGTTCTATTATCTGCATTGTAAGTGGAATTTTTATTTGATGCAAGTTTGATACACATTTTTAATTATGGATCATAAATTCACTTCCCAGCAGACTTTTCCTGTCTATATGCATTCTTAAAATATACTAAATATTATTGTCTTGGACCTTGTACATTTATTATCAAAGCATTTCAACAACAGTGTATGATATTATTAATACCAGTTTACAATTAAGAATCTGCTCTTTTGTCAGATAGCAGATATCACAGATGTTTTTCCAAAAGTTGTTCTTCACTCCAGGTGTGACAGAGTAGAGGCAAAGAACAAAGCATCAGATTACCTGGCACAGAAGGCAGAGGTTATGTTCAGGATTGCAAATATATCAGGAACTCAGGAAAAATACCAGAGTGGTGAAAACTACAAAAAAGGAGAGTAAAACTAAAAAAAAAAACTGTAAACAAAATTTTTTCTACCTGTTAGCTGACACCTTTACTACCCATGTGCTAGGTAAAACTGAAAGAAACATAACTGAGAACAGCAACCATGAGGCTAAAGATATGATTAAAAATTTGAGTAGCTTTAGAATACTGGGAAGTAGATTTTGGAGTTAAAACTTTACCAAAGTTGGGACACTTGTGTGGGCTCAGTTGGTTAAGTGTCCTGCTCTTGGTTTTGGCTCAGGTCATGATCTCATAGTTAGTGGGATCAAGTCCCACAACAGGCTCTGTGCTGACAGCATTGATGCTGCTTGGGATTCTCTCCTTCTCTCTCTGCCCCTGGTCTTTCTCTCTCTCAAAATAAATAAATAAACTTAGGGAAAAAAAACTTAGCCAAAGTGTATGAACTCTAGTCAGTATCCTAGACCATTGGTTTAAACCCAAAAAATGTCCTTTCTGTAAGGACCATACCCAAGAAATAAGTATGATGCCTATGAATAAGGACTACACATTACAAGGTTGGACAAACTGAACAGACAAGCCTTAGTAAAGCCTTAAATCCAGGCACAACAGAGCAAGTTAATCACCAGAATACTAAAGCCTATAGAAGGAAAGTTTAGTCTTTTGGAAGAAGAAAACATTATCCGATGCTTTCACCAGTATATTTCAACAATGTTCAACATATTTATGAGTAATACTAGAAAAAGATTGAAATGACTGAAAATTAGTATAAAACAAGGACAATGGATGAGGGACACAGATAATACAGATACTAAAATTATCAGATAAGGATTTTATGACTAATATATTAATCATGATAAAAATCTGAAAAAGAAGAAAAGATGAAAAATAGATTAAAAAGTTAAGATTTTTAACAGAGAATTGGAAATTACAAAAAAAAAAAACAGAAAAATTATGAAGGTGAGAGTACACTGAGTGAGACTAAACAAAATATGACATAGATTTAGAAAACCAGAAATAGGAAAAAATAGAATACATACAAACTGAAGCCCTGAGAGTATCAAGAATGAGAAAAAAATAACATAAAGTAAAATACAAGAGACATGTGAGACACTATTAAAAGGTCTAACATATGTGAAATTTGAGTCCCAGAGGAGAGGAGAGAGAAAATGAGACAGAATTGGTGTTTGAAAAAAAAATCTCAGCAAATAATTTTTTTAAAAAAAGCTTGTGAAAATTTATCTGTGAATCTCTTTCAGATGCAAATATTCCATTTAATTCTATGCAAGATAAGTATTTAAAAAAAACAGCACTCCAATCACATCAAAATGAACTGCTGAAAATCAAAGATGAAGAGACAGCTTTAACCATAGCTGAGAAACAAAAGATATATTACCTTCAAAGAACAGTAAGATTGATGGCTGACTTTTTAACAAGAGCAATCAAAGATAGATGACAGTTTGATAACACATTTACATTCTGGAAATATTTCCAATGCACAGTTCTATACTCAGAAGAAATATCCTTCAAATATGGAATAGCAGGTATCAGACTCCCCTCCACACACACTCTAAAAAACTATAAAACTGGAAAAAGTATACAAATAAACTTTTTACATCCTGAACAATACATGAAACAAGGATTTATCAGCAAGAGAAAGGAAACACATTGAGTAAGCATCACATTCACCAAGATTTCCACTGAGGACAGGGAGGAGCTTTCTGAAGCATGAAAAAGGAAAGGGGAGTTTGAAAAGAGATAAGCAATCCCTCTGGGAAGAGGAAACCACTAGTTGCAATATGGGACTCCTGAGTCAGCTGCAATTTGGAAATCAGGATACAAGAGATAAAGGAGATATGCAGAGAAAGAACACCAGAATCTGCACAGGGATCCTTTGAGTCTTTGGCTGAAGATTAATCTGCACAGGCACAGGATAATAATCCACAAGACTTTCCAGGGAACAACTACTGAAGAACTGTATCCTAAATAGAAATTCTGGAGGTTACAAAATCCTGGATACACTAGAGTTTATATAGTCAGTGTGTAGAGACTTCATGGTCACTCTGGACATTGAACTGAATTGCCAGAAAGCCCTTTCTTTACAAGTAAAGCTACTCTCATGCTAGGGTAAGGCTACTTTAAAACTACCCTAATAAATTCTAAAATCAAGACTCAACAGAATTGTAAATTAACTTCCTTTAATTTCCTTTAACTTCCTTTAAACTTTATCATTTAAAAAAAGAAAAAAGAGAAACAGAACCAAGATGCTAAACAACATAACATCCGCAAGGACCAGCACATAATCACAAACTGATACCCACATACAAAAGTGGGATCCTATCATCTGTAGCTAAAAGGAAAAAATAAAGAGAGTTTTAGGGATGTCACTAAAATTAGAATACATGAAAATTAAAAGAGCTATTTTATATAAGGTCAAAGATTTAAAGAAAAATTTTGGCATCAAGCGGTAGGAGGTGGAAAATCACAACAGAAAAATGAAGAATATAAAAAGGAACGAAATTATTCTGCTTCCAAGAATAATTAAGTACATGTTATAGACCAGCTCTCCTGCCATAAACAACCAGAAAATGTTTTCATACATTGGACACTAGGCAGTACAGAGCTCTAATCCTGATAGGAGAAAAACAAACAAGATGAATTTTATGATTACTCTAGCTTGCTGACTGTCTAGGAGCATTTTCTGAACTTGTAGTATAGTAAAGGGGAAATCGATCAGAAGAAACATTATCTCTTTCTTGACAAGATAAAGATCAGAGCTCATAGCTCTAGAAGAAGTGGACATATATGGTGTAGAATATGTACAAGAAGCTATTACACAGAAAAATAGCTCCAGAGATCCATGTGGACTCCTCTTCAGTGTTCACCTGAAGACTAGTCAGCTATGTAACCAGATAGGATGATACTCCACAATGAACAATTACCTTGGATCTGTAGGCTAAACAACCATGAAAAATCACACAGTATAGGAAGACATTTAAATTCAGACAAAGAAGAGTGGAGAATATTATTGAATACTTAGGGCTATAGTTAGAGTCACCCGAAATGGTTTACCCACATTCTGAGTAGTGATAAACCATTCCTAAAGTAAAGACTACTGTTGATCCATTCTAACAAGAGATATGATGAGCTTTCAAAGGATCAGTCTAATCCACAAATATTTTAACTTCCTGTCAAAAATTTAATTTCCTGCTTTGTATCTTGATGAGGTCCCAACACTTGAGAGTAAAAAATGTCATATATTCAAAAGCATAACATTTATAATGTCCACCATTCAATCAAAATGTGTTAGTCACCTGAAGATACAATAAAATGTGACCAATAACCTGACAATAATAAATTAGAAGAAACACGTTTAGAAATCAATTTCATAATTGACAACAAAATTATAAAAACATATAAATGTGTTCAAGAATCTAAAGGAAAGCATAAACATAACAAAAAGAAATAAATTCTAGAGAAACAAAAATGGAAATCTTAGGAATGAATATATAGTTCAGCAAATAGGATTAACATAGGATTAATGGCAGATTATACACATCAAAGGAAAGATTAGTAAACTTAATGATAAGGCCTTCCTAATATAGGACATAAATGTTATAGATTTTATTAAATATCAATGCCAATTTTCCTTTTTCTGCTTTTTTGTGTTCTAATTCATGATTCTAAAAGAATCCATAAATAATGATTTGTAATTAACAAATTTCATGACACTTGAACAATACTTTGTAAGACTAAATAATTCACATATAAATGTCTAAATGAAACATTTGTGATAATGACTCTATATTTGTTAAAGATGGTAAAACTGCATCTATATCTGTTAAAGATGATAAAAACTGAAATATAACCTTGTGATTTATGTGATAAAATTAAAATATTTCTAGTCTTTGATGGAAATATATAAAACTTCATTACGAAGTGTGGTCTCAACTTCAAAATCCTACTTTATTTCTGAATCTAATAATTGCTTCAAGAATATTATAGATAATTTCATTGCACCTTCCCCAGCAAAGTAATTTTTTTCCAAGTCACTATTGATAGCATACAATCTAAGAGCTGCAGTGACTCAGGAAAAGATGTAGAATTTTGCATTACTTTCAATTGAAAACAAACTATGTGGAAGGGTTATTTTTAACAACATATTTAGTGATTTTGCTGAAACTGAGGCATAAATTTTATGAAATAATTATAAAGTCAGTTGTTAATTGTTTATTATGTACTCAAACATATAGGATGATTGGGAGACATTTCTCCATGAGTATTTCATATTTCTACACATCTTGCCAGGAGAGACATTGTCGTTTTTTTGTTCCAGACTATGTTTTAAAGAATATTTTTATAGAAAACAGACTTAGAAGATAGAGATAGTGTGTTCTTCCAGGAAAGCAGATAGAATTTTTCTTCTTTTTTATTTTTTTTAAATGTTACTTAATGTCAAATTATCTAACATACAGTGTATACTGTGTGCTCTTGGCTTCAGGAGTAGGTTCCCATGATTCATCGCTTACATGCAACACCCAGTGCTCATCCCAACATGTGCCTTCCTCAATGGCCATCACCCATTTCCCCCTTGCCCCCACCTCCCCATCACCCCTCATTTTGTTCTCTGTATTTAAAAGTTTCTTATGGTTTGCTCCACTCTCTATTTGAAACTATTTTTCCCCTTCCCTTCCCTCCATGGCCTTCTGTTAAGTTTCTCAAATTCTACATATGAGTGAGAACATATGATATATATCTTTCTCTGACTGACATATATCACTTAGCATAATACCCTCCACTTCCATTCAAGTTTTTGCAAATGGCAGAATTTCATTCTTTCTCTTTGTCAAGTAGTATTACATTGTATATATAAACCACATCTTCTTTAGCTATTCATCAGTTGATGGACATTTGGGCTCTTTCCCTAATTTGGCTATTGTTGATAGTGCTGCTATAAACATTGGGGTACATGTGCCCCTATGCATCAGCACTTCAGTTTCATTTGGATAAATTCCTAGGAGTGTTATTGCTGAATCATAGGGTAATTCTATTTTTAATTTTTTGAGAAACCTCCACACTATTTTCCAGAGCAGCTGCACCAGTTTGCATTCCCACCAACAGTGCAAAAGGGTTCCCGTTTCTCCACATCTTCGCCAACATCTGTCATTTCCTGAGTTGTTCATTTTAGCCACTCTGACCAGTGTGAGGTGGTATCTCAATGTCATTTTGATTTGTATTCCCCTGATATGAGCGATGTTGAGCATCTTTTCATGTGTCCATTGGCCATGTGGATGTCTTCTTTGGAAAAGTGTCTATTCATGTCTTCTGCCCATTTCTTCACTGGATTATTTGTTTTTCAAGTGTTGAGTTTGGTAAATTCTTTATAGATTTTGAATGCTATCCCTTTATCCAAATATATTCTCCCATTCCATCATTGCCTTTTAGTTTTGTTGATTGTCTCCTTTGCAGTTCAGAAGCTTTGTATTTTGATGAGGTCCCAATACTTCATTTTTGCTTTTATTTTCCTTGCCTTTAGAGATGTGTTGAGCAAGAAATTGCTGCAGCTAAGTCAAAAAGTTTGTTGCCTGTTTTCTCCTCTAGCGTTTTGATGGGGTCCTGTATCAGATTTAGGTCTTTCATACATTTTGAGTTTATTTTTGTGTTTGGTAAAATAAAGTGGTCCAGTTTCATTCTTCTGTATGTTGCTGCCCAGTTCTTCCATCACCATTTGCTAAAGAGAATGTCTTTTTTCCATTGGATGCTCCTTCCTGCTTTGTCAAAAATTAGTTGGCTATACATTTGTGGGTCCAATTCTGGGTTCTCTATTCCATTAATCTATGTGTCTGTTTTTGTGCCAATACCGTACTGTCCTGATGATTATAGCTTTGCAGTAGAGGCTAAAGTCTGGGATTGTGATGCCTCCTTCTTTGGTTTTCTTTTTCAACACTACTTTGGCTTTTGGGGTCTTTTGTGGTTCCATACAAATTTTAGAATTGGTTGTTTTAGCCCTGAGAAGAATGCCAGTGCAATTTTGATTGGGATTGCATTGAATGTATAGACTGCTTTGGGTAGTATTGACATTTTAACAATATATGTTCTTCCAATCCATGAGCATGGAATGTTTTTCCATTTCTTTGTGTCTTCAATTTCCTTCATAAGTTTTCTATAGTTTTCAGCATAGAGATATTTTACCTCTTTGGTTAGGTATACTCCTGGGTATTTTATGGTTCTTGGTACAATTGTAACTGGGATTGATTTCCTGATTTCTCTTTCTGTTGCTTCATTTGGTGTATAGAAACACAACTGATTTCTGTACGTTGATTTTGTATGTCACTACTTTGCTGAATTAATGTGTCAGTTCTAGCAGCTTTTTGTCAGAGTCTTTCGAGTTTTCGACGTGGAGTATCATGTCATTTGTGAAAAGTGGAAGTTTGACTTCTTCTTTGCCAATTTGGACGCCTTTTACTTCATTTTGTTGTCTGATTGCTGATGCTAGGACTTCCAACACGATGTAAAACAACAGTGGTGAGGGTGGACATCCCTTATGTGTTCCTGATCTCAGAGGGGAAAAGCTCTCAGCTTTTCCCCATTGAGGATGATATTAGCTGTGGGCTTTTCATGTATGGCTCTTATGATGTTAAGGTATATTCCTTCTGTCCTGACTTTCCTGAGGGTTTTCATTAAGAAAGGATTCTATATTTTGTCAAATGTTTTTTTCTGCATCTTTTGACAGGATCATATGGTTCTTATCCTTTCGTCTATTAATGCGATGTATCATATTGATTGATTTGTGAATATTGAACCAGCCCTGCACCCCAGGAATGAATCCCATTTGATCAATGTAAATAATTCTTTTAATACACTGTTGAAGTCGATTTGCTAGTATCTTGTTGAGAATTTTTGCATCCATGTTCATCAGGGATATTGGCTTGTAATTCTCCTTTTTTGCGAGGTCTCTGATTTGGGAATCGAGGTAATGCTGGCTTCATAGAATCAGTCTCGAAGCTTTCCTTCTGTTTCTTTTTCTTTCTTTCTTTTTTCTTTTCTTTTTTTTTTTTTTTTGGAACAGCATGAGAAGGATAGGTGTTAACTCTTCTTTAAATGTCTGGTAGAATTCCTATGAGAAGCCATCTGGCCCAGGACTCTTATTTGTTGGGAGTTTTTAATAACTGATTCAATTTCTTCTCTGGTTATGGTTCTGTTCAAATTTTTTATTTCTTCCTGTTTGAGTTTTGGTAGTCTGTGAGTGTCTAGGAATTTGTCCATTTCTTCCAAGTTGTCCAGTTTGTTGGCATATAATTTTTCATAGTATTCTCTAATAACTGTTTGTATATCTGTTGTGATGTGATCTCTCCTCTTTCATTCATGATTTTATGTATTTGGGCTCTCTCTCTTTTGTTTTTGAGAAGTCTTGCTAGGGGTTTATCAATTTTGTTTATTCTTTCAAAGAACGAGCTCTTAGATTCATTGATCTGTTCAACTATTTCTTTTTATTCTATATTGTTTATTTTTGTTCTAATCTTTATTAGTTTTCTTCTGCTGCTGGCTTTGGGGTTTCTTGATGTTCTGCTTCTAGTTCTGTTAGGTGTGCACTTAGGTTTTGTATTTGGGATTTTTCTTCTTTCTTGAGATAAGCCTGGATTGCAATGTATTTTCCTCTTTGGACCACCTTTGCTGCATTCCAAAGGGTTTGGACTGTTGTGTTCATTTTTGTTTTCATCCATGTGTTTTTTTTTTTAATTTCTTCTCCTTTTTAAAAAATTTTTTCAATGTTCATTTACTTTTAACAGAGAGAGAGAGACAGAGTGCAAGCAGGGAAGGGGCAGAGAGAAAGAAAGAGAATCTGAAACAGGCACCAGGCTCCAAGCTGTCAGCACAGAGCCCAATGTGGGGCTCAAACTCATGAACTGCAAGATCATGACCTGAGCCAAAGTCAGATGCTTAACAAACTGTGTCACCCAGTTGCCCCTTTAATTTCTTCTTTAATTGTCTGGTTGACTCATTCATTCTTTAGTAGGATGTTCTTTAACCTCCATGCATTTGGAGGCTTTCTAAAATTTTTCTTGTGGTTGATTTCACATTTTATAGTGTTGTGATCTGAAAATATGCATGGTATAATCTCAATTATTTTATATTTATTGAGGGATGTTTTGTGACCCAGTATGTGATCTGTCTTGGAGAATGTTCCATGTGCATTAGAGAAGAATGTGTATTCTGCTGCTTTTGGATGAAAAGTTCTAAATACATGTCAAGTCCATCTGGTCCAGTGTGTCATTCACGGCCATTGTTTCTTTATTGACTTTCTGCCTAGATGATGTGTCCATTGTTGTAAGTGGGGTATTGAAGTCCCCTGCAATTACCATATTCTTATCAGTAAGATTGCTTATGTTTGTGATTAATTGATTTGTATATTTGGGTGTTTCAATTTGGGAGCATAAACATTTATAGTTGTTAGCTCTTCTTGATGGATAGATCCTGTAATGATATAATGCCCTTCTTCATCTCTTGGTATAGCCTTTAGTTTAAAATATAGTTTGTCTGATATAAATGTGGCTATTCCAGCTTTCTTTTGACTTCCAGTAGCATGATAGATGATTCTCCATCTCCTCGATATCAATCTGAAGTTGTCCTTCAGGTCTAAAATGAGTCTCTTGTAGACAGCATATGGATGGATCTTGGCGTTTTATCCATTCTGTTACCCTATGACTTTTGGCTAGGACATTTAGTCTATTTACATTGAGTTATTATTGAAAGATATGGATTTAGTGTCAGTGTATTATCTGTAGGTTCCATGCTTGTGTTGATGACTCTGGTCCTTTGTAGTCTTTGCAGCATTCCACTCACAGAGTCTCCATAGGATCACTTGCAGGGTTGGTTTAGTGGTCATGAACTCCTTCAGTTTTTGTTTGTCTGGGAAAGACTTATCTCTCCTATTCTGAATGACAGCCTTGCTGGATAAAGGATTCTTGGCTGCATAGTTTCCTATTCAGCACATTGAATATTTCCTGCCACTCCCTTCTGGCCTGTCAAGTCTCAGTGGACAGGTCTGCTACTACCCTTACATGTGTCTCAGGGTAATAGACTCTTAGTATCCCTAAGGATACTTATAGGTTAAGGCCTATTTGTCTCTAGCTGCCTCAGAATTCTCTCTTAATCTTTTGTGTTTTGCCAGTTTCACTATGACATGCCATGGAGAAGACCTATTCTTGTTGAATCTGAAGGGAGTTTTCTGTGCCTCCTGGATTTGGGTGTCCATTTCCTTTCCCAGATTAGGGAAGTTCTCAGCTATAATTTATTTTATTAAACTCATTAATTTGATTTTACAAGTGAAATATTTAGTTAGGTGTATGTAGGCCTCCATTTTTAGTCTTGTCTCAGACTCCATATATAATAGGGGTGAACTAGTTCATAGGAGGTGATCCCCAGCCAATATCCTCAATATAAATATACAGTTACTCCAACCTTGAACATTTAACTTGCAGAAATTCTAATATGCATTTTACTTCCTTATACTTCATGTGTCTACTGGCAAGGCCATTAGGTAGACTTGGAAAGGTGCACATCTGTCATTAGACAATATTGCTTTCTCTGTATCTTATCCTGACCATGATGATTTCCTACTATACCTTTTAAATATAAACCAAAGTTGATTTATCCATGTTGCCTGTATAAAGAAAAACTTAAAATTGCCATTTTTCAATAAGGTAGTTGTACAATTTTTCACTAATGATCTCTGCTATTTTTATTTACATCTTTTTATTGTTTTAGACATAAAGGGGAATCTGGATAGTTTAATTTTTTGTTTTACAAAAGAACATTCATATATATACTAATAAACTACATTGTAATTCATTCAGTATTTCTTTCATGTATTGATTGGAT
Source organism: Panthera onca (assembly GCF_046562875.1). Lineage (NCBI taxonomy): Eukaryota > Metazoa > Chordata > Mammalia > Carnivora > Felidae > Panthera > Panthera onca. The sequence continues at coordinate 72,411,970 of NC_138339.1, read as the reverse complement.
ATTTGGTGAGTACATAATATGTGTCAGATTCTTTTTGGGTTGGAAATAAGAGAAAATTTTTTTTCTAAAGTTTAGTAGGAAAAGATAAGTAATAGTAAGAAAAATGCAGTGCTATTTTAACATATATTACCTAGAGAAATGAATCTCAACAAAGCAAACTTTTGTTTGAGAGGCTGTGGAAAATGGAACATAATGATATTAATGGCATTTTTGAGTCAGATGCAAGATTTCCAATTGACTATAAGTAAAAACACCTAGATTTGATTTTCTTATTTTAGTTTTGAGGACAACAGAACTGTAGATATTCTCAGAAGGATGGCAGTATTAGCACATTTTTAAAAAATACTACTATCCAGTATATAATTAAATAAGGAAAACATAACAATAGAAAATACATGAAGAGTTATAGAAAGTCTATTCACCTCATGTTAAATGAAAATTCAGATGATATTGAAGGGAACAAAATAAGCTCAAATAAAAATTTCTGGACTCAGTACAGAATGACCTATCAAAGTTGGGTGCTTTTCTGACAGACTATATTACTATTTATCAGTTTGGGAAAGACAGTGCTTAAGAAGTGGATGGGGCTACAAAACCTTTTTAGAAATTATTTTACCCTTGCTGATAGAGAAGAGTTGTAGAACTAAAGGAGAATATGGTAGGCTAAGTAGTAGCATACTTTAATTTTTCCCATAGTCTAGAATCCTAGAAAGAAGAGTAAAGTATGAAAGGCAGCCTCCTTAGGGCTTAGAGCAGTGTAAACATACAAAACAAGTTACATTGCAAATGCAATGAATAGAAGAGTTTCATCCAAATAAAACCTCACAAAAGTGAGAATTTAAAAGGCAAAAGATTTATTCAATCTGAAGAGAAACCAGAGTATCACTAAAGTGAGAAATTATACCAAAATTCCAGCAAAAACAAGGAACAAAGGCCCTGCCCACCAATGCAAGTTATTCAACACAGCACAGGGGAAGTGCCCGGCAGTTCTGCACCAGTCCAGGGACTATCCAAAATGACGAAATGGAAGAATTCCCCTCAAAAGAATCTCCAGGAAATAACAACAGCTAACGAACTGATCAAAAACGATTTAAACAATATAACAGAAAGTGAATTTATTTTTTTTTTTAATTTTTTTTTTCAATGTTTTTTATTTATTTTTGGGACAGAGAGAGACAGAGCATGAACGGGGGAGGGGCAGAGAAAGAGGGAGACACAGAATCGGAAACAGGCTCCAGGCTCCAAGCCATCAGCCCAGAGCCTGACACGGGGCTCGAACTCACAGACCGCGAGATCGTGACCTGGCTAAAGTCGGACGCTTAACCGACAGCGCCACCCAGGCGCCCCTCCTAACAGAAAGTGAATTTAGAATAATAGTCACAAAATTAGTCGCTGGGCTTGAAAACAGTATAAAGGTCAGCAGAGAATCTATTGCTACAGAGATCAGGGGACTAAGGAACAGCAAGGAGGAGCTAAAAATGCTATTAATGAGCTGCAAAATAAAATGGAGATGACCGCAGCTCGGATTGAAAAGGCAGAGGAGAGAATAGGTGAACTAGAAGATAAAATTATGGAAAAAGAAGAAACTGAGAAAAAGATAAAAAAATCCAAGAGTATGAGGGAAAAATTAGAGAACTAAGTGATGCACTGAAGAGAAATAATCTACGCATAATTGCTATTCCAGAGTAGGAAGAGAGAGGGAAAGGTGCTGAAGGTATACTTGAAGAAATAATATCTGAGAACTTCCCTGATCTGGGGAAGGAAAAAGGCATTGAAATCCAAGAGGCACAGAGAACTCCCTTCAGACGTAACTTGAATCAATCTTCTGCATGACATAACATAGTGAAACTTGCAAAATACAAGGATAAAGAGAAAATTCTGAAAGTAGCTAGGGATAAACGTGCTCTAACATATAAAGGGAGACCAATAAGACTCGTGACTGATCTCTCTACTGAAACTTGGCAGGCCAGAAAGGAGTGGCAGGAAATCTTCAATGTGATGAACAGAAAAAAATATGCAGCCGAGAATCCTCTATCCAGCAAATCTATCATTTAGAATAGAAAGAGAGATAAAGGTCTTCCCTAACAAACAAAAACTGAAGTAATTCACCATCACTAAACCAGCCCTACATGAGATCCTAAGGGGGATCCTGTGAGACAAAGTACCAGAGACATCGCTACAAGCATGAAACCTACAAACATCACAATGACTCTAAACCCATATTTTTCTATAATAACACTGAATGTAAATGGACTAAATGCTCCAACCAAAAGACATAGGGTATCAGAATGGATAAAAAAACAAGACCCATCTATTTGCTGTCTACAAGAGACTCATTTTAGACCTGAGGGCACTTTCAGTTTGAAATTGAGGGGATGGAGAACTATTTATCATGCTACTGGAAGTCAAAAGAGAGCTGGAGTAGCCATACTTATAGCAGACAAACTAGACTTTAAATTAAAGGCTGTAAGAAGAGATGAAGAAGGGCATTATATAATAATTACAGGGTCTATTCATCAAGAAGAACTAACAATTATAAATGTCTATGTGCCGAATATGGGAGCCCCCAAATATATAAAACAATTACTCACAAACATAAGCAACCTTATTGATAAGAATGTGGTCATTGCAGGGGGCTTTAACACCCCACTTACAGAAATGGATAGATCATCTAGACACACGGTCAATAAAGAAACAAGGGCCCTGAATGATACATTGGATCAGATGGACTTGACAGATATATTTAGAACTCTGCATCCCAAAGGAACAGAATATACTTTCTACTCGAGTACACTTGGAACATTCTCCAAGATAGATCACATACTGGGTCACAAAACAGCCCTTCATAAGTATACAAGAATTGAGATCATACCATGCATACTTTCAGACCACAATGAGATGTAGCTTGAAATCAACCACAGGAAAAAGTCCGGAAAACCTCCAAAAGCATGGAAGTTAAAGAACACCCTACTAAAGAATGAATGGGTCAACCTGGCAAGTAGAGAAGAAATTCAAAAATATATGGAAACAAACGAAAATGAAAATACAACAATCCAAAGACTTTGGGATGCAGCAAAGGCAGTCCTGGGAGGAAAATACATTGCAATCCAGGCCTGTCTCCAGAAACAAGAAAAATCACAAATACAAAATCTAACAGCACACCTAAAGGAAATAGAAGCAGAACAGCAAAGACACCCCAAACCCAGCAGAAGAAGAGAAATAATAAAGAGCAGAGCAGAAATAAACAATATAGAATCTAAAAAACTGTAGAGCAGATCAACAAAACCAAGAGTTGGTTTTTTGAAAAAATAAACAAAATTGATAAACCTCTAACCAGGCTTCTCAAAAAGAAAAGGGAGATGACCCAAATAGATAAAATCATGAATGAAAATAGAATTATTACAACCAATCCCTCAGAAATACAGGCAATTATCAGGGAATACTATGAAAAATTATATGCCAACAAACTGGACAACCTGGAAGAAATGGACAAATTCCTAAACACCCACACTTCCAAAACTCAAACAGGAGGAAATAGAAAGCTTGAATAGACCCATAACCAGCAAAGAAATTGAATCAGTTATCAAAAATCTCCCAACAAATAAGAGTCCAGGACCAGATGGCTTCCCTGGGGAATTCTACCAGACATTTAAGCAGACATAATACCTATCCTTATCAAGGTATTCCAAAAAATAGAAAGGGAAGGAAAACTTCCAGACTCATTCTATGAAGCCAGTATTACTTTGATTCCTAAACCAGACAGAGACCCAGTAAAAAAGAGAACTACAGGCCAATATCCCTGGTGAATATGGATGCAAAAATTCTCAATAAGATACTACCAAATTGAATTCAACAGCATATAAAAGGAATTATTCACCATGATCAAGTGGGATTCATTCCTGGGATGCAGGGCTGGTTCAACATTCGCAAATCCATCAACGTGATACATCACATTAATAAAAGAAAAGATAAGAACGATATGATCCTGTCAATCGATGCAGAAAAAGAATTTGACAAAATTCAGCATCCTTTACTAATAAAAACCTCGAGAAAGTGGGGAAAGAAGGAACATACTTAAACATCATAAAAGCCATTTATGAAAAGCCCACAGCTAATATCATCCTCAATGGGCAAAACTGAGAGCTTTTTCCCTGAGATCAGGAACACAACAGGGATGTCCACTCTCACTGCTGTTGTTTAACATAGTGTTGGAAGTTCTAGCATCAGCAATCAGACAACAAAAGGAAATAAAAGACATCAAAATTGGCAAAGATGAAGTTAAGCTTTCACTTTTTGCAGATGACATGATAAAATACATGGAGAACAGGATAGACTCCACCAAAAGTCTGCCAGAACTGATACATTAATTCAGCAAAGTTGCAGGTTACAAAATCAATGTACAGAAATCAGTTGCATTCTTATACACTAACAATGAAGCAACAGAAAGACAAATAAAGAAACTGATCCCATTCACAATTGCACCAAGAAGCATAAAATACCTAGGTATAAATCTAACCAAAGATGTAAAAGATCTGTATGCTGAAAACTATAGAAAGCTTATGAAGGAAATTGAAGAAGATATAAAGAAATGGAAAAACATTCCGTGCTCATGGGTTGGAAGAATAAGTATTGTCAAAATGTCAATACTACCCAAAGCTATCTACACATTCAATGCAATCCCAATCAAAATTGCACCAGCATTCTTCTCGAAGCTAGAACAAGCCATCCTAAAATTCATATGGAACCACAAAAGACCCCGAATAGTCGAAGTAATTTTGAAGAAGAAACCAAAGCAGGAGGCATCACAATCCCAGACTTTAGCCTCTACTACAAAGCTGTCATCATCAAGACAGCATGGTATTGGCACAGAAACAGACACATAGACCAATGGAATAGAATAGAAACCCCAGAACTAGACCCACAAACGTATGGCCAACTGATCTTTGACAAAGCAGGAAAGAATATGCAATGGAAAAAAGACAGTCTCTTTAACCAATGGTGCTGGGAGAACTGGACAGCAACATGCAGAAGGTTGAAACTAGACCACTTTCTCACACCATTCACAAAAATAAACTCAAAATGGATAAAGGACCAGAACGTGAGACAGGAAACCATCAAAACCCTAGAGGAGAAAGCAGGAAAAGACCTGTCTGACCTCAGCTGTAACAATTTCTTACTTGACACATCCCCAAAGGCAAGGGAATTAAAAGCAAAAATGAACTATTGGGACCTCATGAAGATAAAAGTCTTCTGCACAGCAAAGGAAACAACAAAACTGAAAGGCAACCAACGGAATGCCAATGGAAAAGATATTTGCAGATGACATATCGGACAAAGGGCTACTATCCAAAATCCGTAAAGAGCTCACCAAACTCCACATCCAAAAAACAAATATTCCAGTGAAGAAATGAGCAGAAAACATGAATAGACACTTCTCTAAAGAAGACATCCGGATGGCCAACAGGCACATGAAAAGATACTCAACGTCGCTCCTCATCAGGGAAATACAAATCAAAACCATACTCAGATATCACCTCACGCCATTCAGAGTGGCCAAAATGAACAAATCAGGAGACTATAGATGCTGGAGAGGATGTGGAGAAATGGGAACCCTCTTGCACTGTTGGTGGGAATGCAAATTGGTGCAGCCACTCTGGAAAGCAGTGTGGAGGTTCCTCAGAAAATTAAAAATAGACCTACCCTGTGACCCAGCAATAGCACTGCTAGGAATTTACCTAAGGGATACAGGAGTACTGATGCATAGGGGCACTTGTACCCCAATGTTTATAGCAGCACTCTCAACAATAGCCAAATTATGGAAAGAGCCTAAATGTCCATCAACTGATGAATGGATAAAGAAATTGTGGTTTATATACACAATGGAGTACTACGTGGCAATGAGAAAGAATGAAATATGGCCCTTTGTAGCAACGTGGATGGAACTGGAGAGTGTGATGCTAAGTGAAATAAGCCATACAGAGAAAGACAGATACCATATGTTTTCACTCTTATGTGGATCCTGAGAAACTTAACAGAAACCCATGGGGAAGGGCAAGGAAAAAAAATGAGGTTAGAGTGGGAGAGAGCCAAGGCATAAGAGAGTCTTGAAAACTGAGAACAAACTGAGGGTTGATGGGTTGATGGGAGGGAAGGAAGGGTAGGTGATGGGCATTGAGGAGGGCAGCTTTTGGAATGAGCACTGGGTGTTGTATGGAAACCAATTTGACAATAAATTTCATATATTAAAAAAATTAAAATAAAAAATATAAAAAATAAAAAACAGAAGTTATAAAAAAAGAAATGATTTTTGAAATAAGACAAATACCTGCAGATGACAAAAAAACTAAAGCAGAAATTTCTGATATGAAAATAAAGTCTTTCCATCTCCAGTACCAAAAAAAAAAATCATCTCCAACTACAAACATAACTACTAACAGTAATTAAAGTTTGTGAAACCAAATATTTTAGCCACTAGCCACATGTGACTACTGAACATCAAAAATATGGAAAAAGGAACTTGTTTTAATATTTTTCAAGTTTAACTTAAATTTAAACAGCTGCATGTCAGCATTAGCTACTGTGTAAAACAGTGCATGTATTGACACAATAAGAACCCTTCCTGACATACAGCTTGCTTTCTAGTGGTGAAAAAAGAAAAAATATTAGGAATATGTAAACAATCACATGAAGTAATAATAAGATAATTTCAGACTGTGATGAGTGCCATGAGTAAAATAATGTAACATGTGTATTTGTTGGCAGAAAGTCTAGATAGTGTGATGGATAAAAAGGCTGGAATTTATGTTCAAGCCTAAAAGAGAAATATATTCATAGTAGACATATGATTTTCCCATCTCTCTTAGCCTAGGCTTAGCTGATAGTCAATGTTCAGAGTTCTTTGATTTTTCTGGCATGGCCCAAGTTTTGCTGATCGTCTACTTGTCCTGTGCTCATTATTTACAAGGGACATCTGCAACTGAATGCGTGGCGTCCATGTACTGACACCCTTATAATTATCTGTAATATACTCATTTTCTTACCATCTGCAGATTTTTGGTTTGTTCTTAAAGCAGAGTTTTGAATGTATTCTTTCTAAGAAACTTTGCAATTTTTAAGTTCTGGTGGATGTCAGCTGAAAATTTTAATTTTCCTAGATTTGCACAGAGCTGGTTCTCCCTTCTCTTCATTTTCACTTATGGGGTTATCTTTTATGATGAAAAAAAAAAAGAAATGTACTTTAATATTTAAAAGTAATTCCGTATTTAAATTTGGATGGAAAGAAATATTTTCTTTTTTGCACCAACTGATTTTGGGAAAGCATTAAACACTCCACCTGACTTCTTGACCTCAGCTGTAAAGAGATACTCATTTGTAATCAGTAGATATCCAATAGTTTGTATATTAATCGGTATTAATCATGGAAGTATACCCAAGGAATCCCTGGATAACAAGATGTGAAAGGAGTGTCACTCAACCTAAACAGATATAAACAAAAAATATTTTCAAAGGAAATTGTTAGGCTTAAACTTCAGAATATAATAAACATGGTATTGTGGAAAAACAAAAGCACAACACTAAGTTTAAAAATTAGAAACAGAAAGTAGATATAACTTGTAGATAAAATAAAATTGGAACATTTTTGTAGCATAACTGCAATTATACATATAATGTGATAACTTCATAAAATAGCTATCTGCAAGTTCAACATAAACTCTTCATATCCTTAAAAGATAAAAATTCTGTAACAAATTAATACAATGGCTTTTCAATTCTGTTGGACAAAATCTAATATTTTATCCTCTAAATAAATTGTATATTAAATCCAGGAGAAATATGGTATTTTACTATAATGAAATCCATGGTATAATGAGATTTTGTTATTGATTTTACAGTTTACCTGTTAACTAGTATCGACCATTTGATAATTTGGAAATTCTCTCATAAGATATAAATCTATAAATATTTTTAAAAGATACAAACTTCAGTAATCTTATATGTTGAAGCTAAAATAGAATTTATTGTTTTCTACATCAGTAAAATTACTTCGTGGATAATTCTATTAAGTAATTATCTTCTGGTGAAGGACAAAATTGAATCATATCACAGATGAGTATCATTTTTCATGTTATCAAACTTATAATCAAGAGTTAAAACAATTGAGTTGTTTTGCTAATCTCTTATTTGGTAGATTGGGGATTAACTTTGCAAGTAGTTCTTTAATAATGAATCAACACAGCTGCATTCTTTCACAGTCTAGAGACAGAGGGTGTAACACACACAAAAAAAACTCATCAATTGTTCTTATTATTAGTAGCTTTATTTGTTTTAGCATTTTATTGAATTTTCAAACAATAATTGTATAACAAAGGATCAAACCAAGCAAATCCCATATTACCATTTAGCTACAATACACACTTAATTACAAATAATCAGCATACTCGTCAAACAACACTTCTAAGTGTTTCGATTATTTATTACTACCATAAAGCCCTTTGTTAAGCATGGAAAGGAGTAGCAGTCAACTCTGTCCAAGACAACACAGAGAAAAATGCCTATAATGTTTAATTTATAATAAGAATTTTTTCCAATAAAGTAGTTTAAGTTATTTATTACTTTTAGTCATATATTTATTTGGTTAATCCATTATTGCTCACCTAATTTTGCCTTGACTCACAAGACTACCAAATAAAAAGGAGCATTTGAGAAGCAGTTAAAGTATCATATTCCACTCTTACATATAACTTCTTATTTGAAAGAAATGTCACCTCAGCAAAATGTTATTGGCAGGAAATTTTTTGGCACACTGTATAAATCCTTTGATCTGAGGTTTATCATTAATACGATTACCATTTTTTTGATACCTAAGCTTAATAAATTATTCAAGCTTCCAAAGTTTTTAAAATAAACTTAAAGAAAACATCAGAAGGAACATATTTTTTAAAGTTCTAGTGTATATCATTTTGGTAACATAAGATGTCTCCTTTAATAACGTATGGGAGGCGCCTGGGTGGCTCAGTTGGTTAAGGGCCCGACTTTGGCTCAGGTCATGATCTCGCGGTTTGTGAGTTCTAGCCCCGCATCAGGCTCTGTGCCGACAGCTCAGAGCCTGGAGCCTGCTTCGGATTCTGTGCCTTGTTCTCTCTCTGCCCCTCCCCTGCTCATGCTCTGTCTCTCTTTGTCTCAAAAATAAATAAAACATTTTAAAAATTAATAATATTGTACAGAAAAATAGCAGGGTCATTTTTTTTTTGGGGGGGGGGAGACAGAAGTGGTGCTCACCTGAAGCAGGGCTCATGTTTTAGCTGAAGTGTGGCTCATACTCACCAGATGTGGGGCTCGAGGTCACCCGAAGCAGGGCTCAAGCTCACAAATCATGAGATCATGACCTGAGATGAAGTCAGATGCTTAGACTGAGCCACCCAGGCACCCAGCAGTGTCATTTCCAATGGGAAACTGAGTCCCATATTATTCTGTGCAGCAGTGATGATAACTCGTAAATAATATTAAGTATCTACACTATATTCACTTGAAGATTGAACATAGAAGTTGGTCAAAATTTTAGTAATGATATAATGTATGGTCATCGATCGTGTTGGCATTCAGAAGTAGAAACAATATTTGAAATGTAATACCTCATCAAGACATTATGGTACTGGCACAAAAACAGGAACAGAGATCAATAGAACAGAAAACTCAGGGGATACCTGAGTAGCTCAGTTGGTTAAGCATCAAATCTTAGTTTTGGCCCAGGTTACAATTTCATGGTTTGTGAGATCAAGTCCCTCATCAGGTTCCACACTCACAGCATGGAGCCTGCTTGGGATTCTCTTTCTCTCTTTATCTCTGCTCCTGCTCTGCTTTCACATGTTCTCTCTCTCTCTCTCTCTCTCTCTCTCTCTCTCTCTCTCTGTCTCTCTCTCTCTGTCTAGATAAATAAATAAATAAGCAAGCAAGCTTAAAAATAAAAAAAAAAAAAAAATAGAAATCCCAGAAATGGAACCACAGCTTCATAGTTAACTAATCTTTGACAAAGCAGGAAAGAATATCTAATGGGAAAAGACAGTCTCTTCAACAAATGGTATTGAGAAAACTGGACAGCAACATGAAAAACAATTAAACTGGACCACTTTCATACACATACACAAAAATAAACTCAAAATGGATGAAAGACCTAAATGTGAGACCAAAAATCATCAAAATCTTAAAAGAGAACACAACCTCTTTGACATTGGACATAGCAATTCTTACTAGACATGTCTCTAGAGGCAAGAGAAACAAAAGCAAAAATGAACTTTTGGGACTTCATCAAGATAAAAATCTTCTGCATAGTGAAGGAAATAATCGACAAAAGTAAAAGGCAACCTTCAGAATGGGAGAAGATATTTGCAAATGACATATCTGATAAAGGGTTAGTATCCAAAATCTATAAAGAACTTATCAAACTCAACACCCCCAAAACAACCTAGTTAAGACATGGGAAGGAGACGTGTATAGATATTTTCCCGATGAAGAAATGAAGGCATCCACGTGGCTAACAAACACATGAAAAAATAACATCACTGGTCAATCGGAAAATACAAATCAAAACCACAGTGATATATCACATGACACCTGTCAGAATGGCTAAAATTAACCACACAGGAAACAACAGATGTTGGCGAGGATTCAGAGAAAGGGGAACCCTCTTACACTGTTGGTGGGAATGCAAACTGGTGCAGACACTCCGGACAACAGTATGGAGATTTCTCAAAATGGTAAAAATAGAACTATCCTATGATCCAAAAGATACAAAAATACTGTTTGGAAGGGATACATCCACTTTGATGTTTATAGCATCAACAATAGCCAAATTCTGGAAAGAGCCCAAATGTCCATGAACTGCTGAATGGATAAAGTAATAGAATATTACTCAAACACCAAAAATAATTAAATCTTGCCATAGTTTTCACTTTACAGACATTTTTCCTCTTTGGTTAGGTTTAGTCCTGGATATGGCTTTTGGCACAATTGTAAATGGAGTCAATTCCTTGATTTCTCTTTCTGCTGCTTCATTATTAGTATATAGATGCAACAGACTTCTGTACATTGATGTTGCATCCTGCAACTTTACTGAATTCATGTATCCGTTCTGGCACTTATGGATGGAGTCTTCAGGTTTTCTACATAGAGTATCATGGCATCTGCAAATGAGTTTGGAAGTTTTCCTTCCATTTCTTTTTTTGAACAGTTTGAAAAGAATAGGTATTAACTCTTTAAATTTCTGGTAAAATTCCCCTGGGAAGCCATCTGGCCCTGTACTTTTATTTATTTAGAGATTTTTTTTTATTACTGTTTAAATTTCTTTGCTGATTATGGGTCTGTTCAAATTTTCTATTTCTCCTGTTTCAGTTTTGGTAGTTTATTTGTTTCACAAATTTATCCATTTCTTCCAGATTGCCTAGTTTGTTGGCATATAGTTTTTCATGATATTCTCTTATAATTGTATTTCTTTGGTGTTGGTTGTGATCTCTCCTGTTTTGTTCATGATTTTATTTATTTGAATCCTTTCTATTTTCTTTTTGATAAGTCTAGCTAAGGGGTTATCAATTTTATTAATTCTTTCAAAGAACCATCTCTTAGTTTCATTGATCTCTTCTACTGTTTTTTGTTTGTTTCTTTGTTTCTATATCTTTTATTTTCTGTTCTCATTTTTATTATTTCCCTTCTTCTGGCTTTAGGCTTTATTTGCTGTTCCTTTTCTGGTTCCTTCAATTGTAAGATTAGGTTGTGTATTTGAGACCTCTCTTGCTTCTTGATGTAGGCCTTTATTGCAATATACTTCTCTCTTAAGACTGCCTTTGCTGTATCCCAAAGGTTTTGCACTGTTGTGTTTTCATTTTCATTTGTTTCCATGTGCTTTAAAAAAATTAATGTTTATTTATTTTTGAGAGAAAAAGAGATCAGAGGAGGGGCAGAGAGAGAGGGAGACACAGAATCTGAAGCAGGCTCCAGGTTCTGAGCTGTCAACACAGAGCCCAATGTGGGGCTTAAACTCATGAACAGTGAGATCACAACCTGACCCAAAGTCCGACACTTAACTGACTGAGCCACCCAGGCATCCCATCCATGTACTCTTTAATTTCATTTTTAATTTCCTGGTTAACCCATTCATTCTTTAGTAGGATATTCTTTGTTTAATGTTTATTTACTTATTTTGAGAGAGAGAGAGAGAACAGGGGAAGGGGGAGGGGCAGAGAGAGAGGGAGAGAGAGAATCCCAAGCAGGTTTTGCACTGTCAGCTTAGAGACTCACATGGGGCTGAATCCCACCAACCATGAGATCATGACCTGAGCCAAAATCAAGAGTTGGGCACTTAATTGACTGAGCCATCCGGGTGCACCTTGTTGGATGTTATTTAACATCCATGTCTTTATGGTTTTTCCAAATTTTTTCTTGTGGTTGACTTCAAGTTTCATAGCATTGTGGTCTGAAAATATGCATGGTATGATCTCAATCTTTTTGTACTTGTTGAGAGCCGACTTGTGACCCAGTATATGATTTATTCTAGAGAATATTCCATGTGCACAGAGAATGAGTATTCTGCTCTTTTAGGATGGAATGTTCTGAATATATCTGTTAAGTCCATCCAGTCCTGTGTGTCCTTCAAAATCATTGTTTCCGTATTGATTTTCTCCTTAGATGCTCTGTCCATTGCTGTAAATGGGGTGTCAAAGTCCCCTACTATTATTGTATTTTTATCAATGAGTTTCTTTATGTTTGTTATTAAGTGTTTTATATATTTGGGTTCTCTCAAGTTGGGAGCATAAATATTCACAATTGTTAGATCTTCTTGTATGATAGACCCCTTTATAGGCCCTTCTTTATCTCTTGTGTTTGGTTCAAGAATCTAGTTTATATGATAGAAGTATTGCTACTCCCACTTTCTTTTGATATCCTTTAACATGATAAATGGTTGTCCATCCCCTGCTTTCAGTCTGCAAGGGGTTTAGGTCTACAATGAGTCTTTTGTAGTCAGCATATAAATGAATCTTTTTTTATTTAACCATTCTGACACCCTATGTCTTCAGATTGGAGTGTTTAGTCCATTTACATTCAGAGTAATTATTGATAGATATGACTTTAGTGTCACTTTGTTACTTGTTTTGTTGTTTCTGGAGTTTTTCTCTGTTCCTTTCCAGTCTTTGTGAATTTTGGCCTTTCTTGCATACTCAGAGAGACCCCCTGTAATATTTCTTGCAAAACTGGTTTAGTGGTCACAAACTCCTTTAGTTTTTGTTTGTCTAGGAAACTCTGTGTCTCTTTCTATTCTGAATGATAGCCTTGCTGGATAGAGTATTCTTGGCTGCAGATTTTTCCCACACAGCACATTGACTGTATCATGCCACTCCCTCTGGCTTGCCAAGTTTCTGTTAAGAAATCTGCAGCTACCTTTATGAGCTTTCCCTTATAAGTAAGGGCTTCCTTGTCTTGCAACGTTTGAGATTTTTTTTGTCACTATATTTTGTAAATTTAATTATTATATGTCTTGCTATTGTTCTGCTTTTGTTGATTTTAACGGGAGCTCTCTGACATCTGGATCTGGATGTCTGTTTCCTTCCCCACAGTAGGGAAGTTTTCTGCTCTTGTTTCTTGAATTTTTTCTCTTCTTCTTCATCTTGGACTACTGTAATATGACTGATATTACAGTTGATGGAATTACTGAGTTCCCTGTCTATTCTCGTGTTGCATAATTCTCTCTTTTGTTCAGCTTCATTATTTTCCAGTGTTTTGTCCTCTCTGTCAGTAAGTCATTCCTCTGCTTCTTCCAGCCTGTGTTCATTGCATCAAGGCTGCTTCCAATTTCCATTGCATCAAGCCTGCTTCCATCAAGCCTGCAGTAAGTGTTTCACTGCTGTCTTCTATTATGTTCTCAAGCCCAGTGAGTATCCTTATGATTGTTGCTTAAAATTCTCCATCAGTCATGTTGGAGACTGTTTATATCTGTTTTGCTTAGATCTTTGGCTCTGGCCTATCTTGTTCTTTCTTTTGGGTTAAATCCCTCCATCGTGGTATTTTGTCTAAGTCTTTGCCTTCTTCTGTGTATTAGAAAAGCCGGTTATGTCTCTTGCTGCTAAAACTAATGGCCTTACATAGAAAAGGGTGTGGCACTTTAGGGAGTGTCTCCAGTATGTGCTACATGTGCTCTACTGTTGTGTTTTGGTTGCTCTATCCTTCAGACCAGTCATCTGCAGAGGCTTTTCTTCCCTGTTGTGGGAAGTGTTTGGTCTCTGGCCAATGTGGTGAATTTTCTGGGGGAGGGACCTGCCTTGCCGGGACTGAGTCAAGTTTGACTGAGAGGAGTAGTCCTGTCAGAGAGTAGGGGGGTGCGGTTTGTTGCAAGCAAGTTAGGCAGTCAGTGTCAGTGCCATTGTACTTCCCACAGGTGGTTCTGTGTGTACGTGAGGGGTGGGGGAGGGCATTGGTGCCAACCAACTCGTTTGTTCACAGAGAAGTGTCTCCATGAAGGCTGCCTCTCAGGGATATGCTCTAGAGGAGCCAATAATCTCTGCTTTTTGTGCCCCAGGCATTTTTCAGAGAGCTATTTCCACACTGGCTACCTCCAGGTTGTTTGTTTTCCTTCTCTCCAGGCTCTAACCAAACGAAGTTTGCTGACCTTTAAAACTCCAGGCTTTAAGTCCCACTGGTTGCAAGAACTCATGAAATTCAGCTCCTTCATTTTCCAAGACACTGGCTTTGGGGACATGTTCTTGTGTGTTCCCCTGTGTACTCCTTTCTCTCTCACCTTTTTCCATGACCATGGCTCCGTTCTCTCTGCAGCACCCATGACCTGTTTCTCTCTTAAACCATGTCTCCCAACTTCCTACCTTCTTCAACATGGCCTCTTCTTTGCCTTTAGTTGTGGTTTGTTCTGTCAGTTTTCAGGTTAATTTCTGGGGAGTTAGAAATGTTTGATAGTTATCTAGCTGTGTGTGTGGGAGAAGACAAACCTAGGGTCCTCCTATGCCATTGAATCTTCCTCTCCTCCCTGACAACATTTAACATAATAAAAAACCACCAAGATGCAGATCCAAGAAGCTCAAAGAACACCAAGCAAATTTATATTTGAAAATGAAAGAAAGAAAGAAAGAAAGAAAGAAAGAAAGAAAGAAAGAAAAGAAAAAAGAGAAAAAAGATCCATATATATAAACCTCGGACCTATCATATTCAAGGTTGTGAAAACCATAGGCGAAGAAAGTGTCTTGAGGGCAGCCAGAGAAAAAAACACACATTACATAGAGAGGAGCAAAGAATTAGAGCAGACTTCTTACTAAAAGTAAGAAGTTTTTAAGCCAGATAGTGATAGAGTATTAAGATGAGAAGGCAACTGTCTACCCAGAATTCTATAAACTGTGAAAATATTTTCAAAAATAAAGGAGAAATAAAAAGTTTTCGGGAGAAACAAAAACTGAGAGAACTCATTACCAGTAGATACATACTGCAGGAAATATAAAAAGGACATTCTTTAAGCAGAAGGAATAAATCAGGAAGTCAAATTTGCATGAAGGAACAAGCACTTCTAAAGGTGATATAAATAAAGACTCAATAAACTAAATCAAAACAAGCAACACTCATTTCAACACGACATAAATGAGTCTGTATACTTCACTGAATATTATATAGTAAAAGTGATAAGCAGTGGAATATGAAATATATCTAATAGGATTTCAGAGTCTTCCCTACAATTCCTGGATGATAATGATGATGATGATTATGATAATGATAATGATGATGAAGATTATGATGGTAACTTTATGCAGGACAAATCTTTAGGCACTTTACATATATTAAAGTTTTCACTATTCATACACATAATGAAGTAAGTGACATTTTTATCACCATTTGTACCAATGAGAAAACTAAGGACCAGCAAGATTAAATATGGGTCCAAGGTCACACAGCCTAGAATTACAGCATCTGTATCTACCACACACAATCAGCAGCCTCTTCTGTGATAATTTTAAATGAAGATATTTTTGAAGAAAATCCTCATGATATTCCATGGGACTTTTGTTGATGATATGCTGCAGTAATAAGAGCAGAATTGGCAATACTTTTAATTAACAAATAAGTGCATTCTCCTTTTCATTATTGAGTTAGCAGATTTCCTTTTTGACTGTTATAATGATTTCAAAATCTAAGTTTTATGTGTGAGAAAAAAAGAAATTGTGATTTCTTCTAAAAGCAATGTGTTAATAAATGTCTATGAACCAAGTACTTTTAGATATAAGCCATTCTCTATATTACTGCATTGGATTTGTTCACCTTACAGTCTCTACAATACTGTTTAGTAAAATATATTTAAAAGAAACATGTATTATAGGAATGAATTAATGTATTGTTACTATTGTTGCCATACTCATAATAGAATGGTGTTTAATTATGGTTCTTTAATAGTCATGTTATTTAAATTACCAAATATTTACAAAAATAGTATGTTTAATTGGTTCATCATTCAATGTAAATTCATTTACCTTAAGTATTAACAGTACCACCTTGAGGTGTCCAATATTTCAGAAATGTGATAATATGTTTGAATATAAATTATTTTTACTGTGGATGCAATGTAGCAGACATTTACTAAGTGTAAATGTCCTAGAGGTTAAAAACAAGTCCTTAAATTTGTATTACTTGCACTGCAGCATTGCTTACAGCAGCAAAAATAAGGAAGGAAGGAAGGAAGGAAGGAAGGAAGGAAGGAAGGAAGGAAGGAAAGAAGAAAACTATTCTAAATAGATAGTTTACTATCTATTTCTGGTTCCTCACTGTCTAGGATCATGGTAGGAATGAAATTCCCTTGGCCCATGAAGTTTGGCATCACCATAAATTTGAACATATATTACCTGGGTTACTTCTGGACTGAAATCTTAAGATTTTAGGTGTGTTAAACCATGTTGTCTCTGTACTGACTCTCAAAAGGCTTCAGATGGTGGTGGTTTGGTCAATTGGGGTCAAAAGAGAAGAAGATAGGAAACAGAGCCTACAAGAAACCTGTCATAAACATGTATTATGAAATACAAAGAAATCTTTTTTGTTTAAACCAAAAAGATTATGGAATTCTTTCTTAATGATTATTACCCTATGTAGACATATATTTTATAATCATAAACATTTAAAAGCGTAAGGTTCCCCTATATATCAAATTGAATTAAAAGTATAAAGTTCATCTATGTGTTGAATATATACATATTCATTCCAAATATATATATATATATTCATTCCAAGTATATATATATATATACTCATTCCATATATATATATATATATATATATATATATATACACTCATTCCATATATATATATATATATATATATATATATATATATATGGAAAAATCTGAGCTATATTTGTGACTGAAGAGGTTGGGTAATGCAACAGCATTACAGACTAGTGTATAGTGACAGAGAGAAGTCAGGGTAGATAAAAATGGTGTTTTTGCTATTAAGGAAAAATATTTTCTGATAAACAATGTAGTAAAGCTGCAAATCACTGCCTTAGAGACACATAGCTTGGATTAGAAAAAGTACTTAGTGATTTTATTCAAATCTGTTAAATCTAATTGCCAAGTTTCTCATAGAATACCCTGGGAGACTGAATAAATGTTAAATAATTATTCCTTACAATAAAGGGTGTCCTTGAATATACACAATTATGGAAATGAGGCAAAATGTTGGGTATTCAATATTTTTGAGACTAAGAAAGGACATAAAGTACTAATAAGCATCAGTATTTTTTACATCAGGTTCAAAACGCTAACTTTAAATTTTTTCAAGTTTATTTATTTACTTAGAGCAAGAGCACAAGCTAGGGGAAGGGCAGAGAGAGGAAGAGAGAACGAATCCCAAGCAAGCCCTGT
This sequence comes from Panthera onca, assembly GCF_046562875.1. Taxonomy (NCBI): domain Eukaryota; kingdom Metazoa; phylum Chordata; class Mammalia; order Carnivora; family Felidae; genus Panthera; species Panthera onca. The sequence continues at coordinate 72,394,075 of NC_138339.1, read as the reverse complement.
ACTGCCAGTGCAGAGCCTGATGAAGGGCCTGAACTCATGAACTGTGAGATCATGACCTGAACTGAAATCTAAAGGCAGACACTTAACCAACTGAGCTACCCAGGCACCCCCAAAACACTAACTTTAAAAACTCGGATTTGATTTCCTATTTTTCTATATAACAGTTTTTGATGTTTTCTTATTTTTTTAAACAGGTTTTTCATATCTGTACTAAGTATTTATAGAGAAAAACTCCCAGCTTAAAACAATTATTATATATTTTAAATCTCTTTTTAAAAAAAATGATTACCAATCTTTAAGCTTGATAAATATAAATTTCTAAACAATTCACAAAGCAAAATGTTTGAGATAATATTTGATATCTTACCTCCGGAAAGAACCTGTTATTTTATCTCGCAAAAATGTACATAGGGCAGCACCACGATAAAGTGCAAAACTGAAAGAATGGCTTTGGATTTCTTTTCTGTTTTTTGTTTTTTTAATATAAAGGAAAATTTAATTTAATCATGGGAATTCAATTGATGTTGGTTGAAATATTTATTATCTATACATTAAACTATTTAATGTATTCTGAAAAGAACAAAATTTGTTGTAATATGTTATTGATAATTACAACTGCAGTATAATGCTTATTTGGAAATATTCAGATTTGTTTTAGTACTATCTTAAAATAAGTTATTATAATAATATTGGTTATGTTTCCCAATGATCAATTCTATTTATTTATTTATTTATTTATTTATTATTTATTTATTTATTTGCAAAAAGTATTTCACATGTGTTGTACATACACCTAAAGATGGGCAGGCAAAAAGATTTTTTCTTGGTTGAGTATAAAAACTTCCCACAGAAGTACATCTCATGGGAAAACATCCTCTAAAAGAAAGCCAAACAAGGTCAGATTTCTTTACTCATGCACAAAGCTAAATTGAAAGGCTCACCTGTCAGCAAATATTTAACTGCAATGAATTCCATGCCTACCTCTGGTACCTTAGTTGGAAATTCCATATAGTTCATCTAGAAGATATTCCACCTAGTAATCTTATAGCAACATTTCATTAAAATTTGGTACTTTATCTTTTCATTAAATATTCATCATTATGAGCATAAACTTCTTCAGAATACTCTTCTTATAAAGCAAAATGGAAAGAAATTTGGCGTTAAGAATAGAAATTTTACATTGATAAGAAAATATCTATTAGCTATAGATAAAATAAAAATAGTCATGTTTTACCACCAGATAATGAAATACCACCATGAAAACCCATGAAACATAATAAGGATAATAAAAAGAAGTGCTCATAAAGAGAATCTTCATCAGCATTAGAGTAATGGCATCTAAGCAAATCTAAGCTTAATATCATAGTGATGAAAATAAAGAAGAAAATTACAATGAAGATTTTCTATCATTCAGGTCATATAAAAATGAAAATAACAGTGTGGATTGTTATTATATTAAAGGAAGCAAGTCTCAAGTCTCTGCCAAGACTTCTAGAATGCAAGGAGACAAGGGTTCATGCAGTTTCTGCTTACCAGCTGGTCAGATGATTATCCAGCCAGCATCAGGCAGTTAAGTTATACTGAGGCCAAATGAAAATGCTGGAGAATAATGCTAAGGAGTCCACCTGGGCCACAGGCAAATTTTCATTCATCTCTTCATGCATGCATTCCTTCAGCACGGATTCATTATTTATCTTGTATATGATAGATACTGTCTTAGATATTGCAGATATCAAGAACGAAACAATGTCCTATGCTCTCCAAGGACTAAATCTAGTAGAGGAACACAAACAGCTGAACTGACGCAGCAGAGCATTGGAGGTACTCACAGAGAACCTTGAAGTCAGTTCTGCCTTAAACTTAAATAATTTCTTGAAAAGTTCCCCTACAATTCAGCAGAATGTTTTTTTTCTGCATCCCAAGGATCCTTGTTACATATTTAGATATAATCTGAGAGATGATACTAATAATTAAATTATCCAAATATACATAATTAAATGACAAGTTGAGTGGCATACAGAAAATTTCCTGAAGAAATATATAGAAAGAGGGAAATAATTAAGGACTGGAGTACTAAGATATCAAGTCAGAGGCGAGACAATTAAAAACAGAGATGGGAAAAGATCTGTGGTTTAATATACACCTACATTGGATTTATACTGTATCTAGACAGTAGTTTTAATAGAAACCATTATGTTCTGTGGTGTATCTGCATCCTTGCAAAAGCTTTCTAATCATGTTCCATCAAATCTTATTTTAAATGATTCTTCGATCAAAATTTGAAGAATTCATTATTATTTTTCTTGTTATTGGTCTTTTTACTCCGTTTTTTACTGTTGGCCACATTTTTATTAGATCCTTTAAATATTTATCTCAGTTACTCTAAAGTTCTTGTCTGATTGTTTTAATATCTAGGCCTCTCTAATAAATATTACTATTTCTAATTCTTTATTCCTTCACATTGGGGTGTGGGTGGTGCGTGTGTCTGTGCGCGCACGCGCGCGTGTGTGTGTGTGTGTGTGCTGTAATTTTGATTAAACACTGATGCTGTATGTAGGAAAAGACCAAATCAATATTATTTATGCCTGGAAGTGCTCAGCCTTACCTGCCAGAACATTATTGTGGGAGATGGAGTTAAACTAATTAGAGTTTGAGATGGATTTCCATTTTGCCATTTCTTTACTTTCCATTAATTCACCACAGACTCCATGCAGTTCCTTCAGAGAAGGGTGACATTACCTTGTGCTTTGATTATGGATGTGGATTCTGAATGGTTTTTCTCACTGTTACTGCTCCACCTTCATGTTCATGTGCCTCTGAGGAGGTCCCTAACCACACTTTTACCTCCAGTGGTAGATAGCTTTTCTCATTGGTGGAAGCAATGAAGCTTCTGTTCTGGTACAGCTTCATTCTTCCTCAGAGACCTGGGTACCCAAGTGCTCATTTTCTCAATAATCCTTCTACTCCTTCCCTTCCAATGAGAGCCAATTTCTGCTTCGTGCTGGTGGTGTTTTTGAGCAGAAGAATTTCCTGACCTCGCAGAAAGAGCAGGTCTCTCCTTCTTATAACAAAGAGTGTTTCTTGATCCTCCTCAGAAGTAGAGAACTTTTCCTCCTCCACCAGAAGCAATGAACATTTGCCTTGACCCTGGAGCTTGCAGTGTTTGTTCCCACCAGTGCCTTTAAGGTTTTGCTTCATGTTGGAGTAGGTCTAGGGAAGAAAATGTTGATCAGTTCCTGTCATCCAGTACCCGCTGATAACCTCCTCTCTGAGTTCCCAAAGGGACTCTCACTTGTTCCCTGACCCACCCCCAATCCTTGTTCTGAGTACCTAAAAAAGGACCAGGGGAAAGAATTTGTGAGTGAGTGCAGACTCTTGTTTCCTGGGCATCCAGTGACTCAAAACTAACATGTTATCCTAAATCAAGGTTTTATGGATCTGTAAACTTTTAGCTCATTTCTTACTTCCTTGTATGGTGATCAGCTCTTCCTCCAGTGACCTGCCAAAGTGAAACAAATGCTGTGACTCATTTTTCCTTTGCTGTCACTTTTTGTAATACAGCTTACCTACCTTGCAACTGTAGCTTTCAGATGGTTTTGGGAAAAATTAGGATTTTTGTCAGTTAACTGCCTTTTTTCTTCTTATTAGGTGGTGAGTGACATTCTTTTGCTGTTTTCTACACCTTAATCAGAAAAAGATATCTCATGTTTTCTTTGAATTATCATCTTAAATCTTCTTGGTATTTCACTGATAAGAAAGGAGATTGAAGAGGATTTGTTTAATGAATATTCAGTATTTTACGTTGCTTCAAGGTTTGTCCAAAATTTAGTATTAACCAAAATTTTTGTTAACAATAATGCAGGTTTTCTAGAAGTGAATATAATAAAATATACACTGATCTATCATTAAGCTCTAACCTTGCTTTTTGAATAAGTACACTTAATCATATTTCAGGCTTCTCTGTAGAGATAAATTTCTCTGATTTCTCTAACTATTATGGAATAATGTATTAATATTCAAAAATTTTACTCATGCAACTCTTTCATCAAATGAAAGTTGTGTTATTCCTAATATAGAAATAATAGGAGAGTATGAATGTTCTATTTAAAGGTTGAGAGGGAGAAGATAAACAAAGGTAACTTTTTGTTTTCTGCTATCTGTCCCTCAAAACTCCCAAGTGGTCCATGAGCAGCCTCAGAGTAACCTGCGGATTTCTCATTAAAATAAAGCCAAGTCTCCCAGTCCTATTTAATCAGAATTTCTGGAAATAAAGCCCATGCAAATGTATTTTAATTTGTTCTTCAGATAATTCTCATGTTCATTAGGGCATTTTGTAGCATATATTGAAACCACAGGAAACAGCAGAAAATTGCCATTTTATTTTTATTTTTTTACAAGGAGTCCCACATTTTTTTAAAGCTTATTTATTTATTTTGAGAGAGAGAGAGAGAGAGAGAGAGAGAGAGAGAGAGAATGGAGACATGTGAGTGGGGAGGGGCAGAGAGAAAGGAGGCGGGAGAGAAAATCCCAAGCAGAATCCAAACTGCCAGTGCAGAGCCATATGCGAGGATCGATTTCACAAACTGTGAGATCATGACCTGAGCCAAAATCAAGAGTTGGAGGCTTAACTCACTCAGCTACCTAGGTGCCTCAGAAAATTATCATTCTAATTTGACTCTGTAATTTATTAAATAAGTATTGATGTGTAATAGTTTAAATAGTAACAGTCATAGTCTGAAGCAATAATTTTACTAAACTTTCAGAAAGTCTTATACCAAAGACTATCTCCACAATTCTTCTAAATAGTCTTAATTTGCTGCATATATGATTTTCTAAGAGAAGCCCCAAATTAAAAATTGTTAAGTGGAATGATATACAAGAATTAGGAAATAGAAAAGTGATACATTATAGCTATTTTTCCAGTTATAATTTACCTATTCTTTTTGTACACTAAAAATGGAAAATAAATACTTGTTTTAAAATAAGCTACCAGAACGAATATTTTAAAACTGGCAATCTTATAAAATACATACCCAAAGCTCCTGGAACTTTGTTAATACATATATTGAGACTATATAAAATCTTATCTGAAAAGTGTTAAAATATATTTAAAGAAGAGTTAAGATAAATAGTTCAGCATAGAATAATCCTAGGATATGCCAATTCATTATTTCTTCATTTATAAACAATTGTGCATAAAAAATGTTGATTTATAGGAAGTTTAGAAGTTCAGGTTAATAAGCCTCATGTATTTGAATTTTTCAAAGTGATTACTTTGAGTATTATTAATTGCAAAGAAACAAGATTTTTTTTCTGATTCAGGGAGACTCCTATTTACTTTATAAATGTTATAAAACATATAATTTAATGTTTTTAAGTCAGAAAATTGTTTAAGGGTGAAGTATAGGGAAATTATTATTTAGATGAGTAAATATGACACTGTATATTCTACTATAAAAATGCCATGAAAAGAAAACCTCCCAGAGAAAGCAGCTAACTTAGAGAAGTGAAGCCAAGAACTCTAGGGAAATAAACTGGTGATACGAAGTCCCTGCAGCACGGGCACCTTGAGTTAGACCTATCCCTGAATATTTCAATTATGCAAGAAAACACACTCCATCTTTGTGAGGCTTTGCCAATTCTATCAAATGAGTAGAAAGTATTTTTATAGCATAAAATATTTATCTGGATAATTACCATAAATTATGAGACCAGAGTCTCCTGTTAAGATTGCATCTTATTTTGAGTCATGCCCACTTCTATTTTCTTATACTGTGAATGTTTATTTTTTTCTTTATTTCTTAACTGATTTTTGAATTTCCAAAAGGAATAGATTTGCTAATTATATTATTCTCTTATTTTTCACTGCGTCTCCTTTCTCTTAAATATGTATTTTTAAAAATTTTTATTTTAAATGAGAGAAAGCACGTGATGAGGGGAGGGGCAAAAGAAAGAGAATGCTAAGCATTCTCCGGGCTCAGCATGGAGCCCAACACAAGGCTCAGTCTCACAACTGTGAGATCATGACCTGATCATGACTGGTATCAAGAGTCAAAGGCTTAACTGACTGAGCCACCCAGGCATCCCACTATATTTTAATCCTTAATTTATAGGCATGTTTTAAATTTTGTTAAGCATTTTGTAATTATTTTCCTAGATTTTTCATATTTGATAGCTTATTTTAATAAAAATATGAAAATTTATTACATATGATAAAATAATATGATAAAATGTATTTTTTTGTTTTGTTTTTGGTATTTTTATTTTTTTCAATTTACATCCAAGTGAGTTAGAATCTAGTGCAACAATGATTTCAGGAGTAGATTCCATAATGCCCCTTACCCATTTAGCCCATCCCCCCTCCCCCACCCCCTCCAGTAACCCTCTGTTTTTTCTCCATATTTAAGAGTCTCTTATGTTTTGTCCCTTCCCTGTTTTTATATTATTTTTGCTTCCCTTCCCTTTTGTTCATCTGTTTTCTATCATAAGGTCCTCATATGAGTGAAGTCATATGATTTTTGTCTTTCTCTGACTAATTTCACTCAGCATAATACCCTCCAGTTCCATCCCCATAGTTGCAAATGGCAAGATTTCATTCTTTTTGATTGCCGAGTAATACTCCATTGTATATATAAACTACCTCTTTATCCATTCATAAACCCTTGGACACTTGGGCTCTTTCCCTACTTCGGCTATTGTTGATAGTACTGCTGGAAACATTGGGGTCCATGTGCCCCTTCGAAACAGCACACCTGTATCCCTTGGATAAACACCTAGTAGTGCAATGGCTGGGTCATAGGGCCGTTCTATTTTTAATTTTTTGAGGAACTTCCATAGTGTTTTCCAGAGTGGATGCACCAGTTTGCATTCCCACCAGCAGTGCAAAAGAGAACCTCTTTCTCCGCATCCTCACCAACATCTATTGTTTCCTGAGTTGTTAATGTTAGCCATTCTGACAGGTGTGAGGTGGTCTCTCATTGTGGTTTTGACTTGTATTTCCCTGATGATGAGTGATGTTGAACATTTTTTAATGTGTTGCTTGGCCCTCTGGATATCTTCTTTGGAGAAGTGTCTATTCATGTCTTTTGCCCATTTCTTCACTGGATTATTTGTTTTTTGGGTGTTGAGATTGATAAGTTCTTTATAGAGTTTGGATACTAACCCTTTATCTGATAGCTCATTTGCAAATATCTTCTCCCATTTCATAGGTTGCCTTTAGTTTTGTTGATTGTTTCCTTCATTGTGCAGAAGCTTTTTATTTTGATGAGGTCCTATTAGTTCATTTTTGCTTTTGTTTTCCTTGCCTATGGAGACATGTTGTGTAAGAAGTTGCTGCAGCCGAGGTCAAAGAGGTTTTTGCCAGATTTCTCCTTGAGAATTTTGCTGGCTTCCGGTCTTACATTTAGGTCTTTCTTCCATTTTGAGTTTATTTTTGTATATGGTGTAAGGAAGTGGTTTAGGTTCATTTTTATGCATGTTGCTGTCCAGTTTTCGCAGCACCACTTGCTGAAGAGACTGCCTTTATTCCATTGGATACTCTTTCCTGCTTTGTCAAAGATTAGTTGGCCATACATGTGTGGGTCCATTTCTGCATTGTCTATTCTGTTCCATTGATCTGAGTGTCTGTTTTTTGCCAATATCATACTGTCTTGATGATTACAACTTTGTAATAAGCTTGAAGTCTGGGATTTTGATGCCTCCTGCTTCGGTTTTCTTTTTCAAGATTGCTTTGGCTATTTGGTGTCTTTTCTGGTTCCATAGAAATTTTAGGATTGTTTGCTCTAGCTCTATGAAGAATTCTGGTGTTATCTTGACAGGTATTGAATTGAATATGTAGATTTCTTTGGGTAGTATTAACATTGTAACAGTATTTGTTCTTCCTATCCAGGAGCATAGAATATTTTTCTTTTTTGTGTGTGGGTCTTCTTCAATTTCTTTCATAAGTTTTCTATAGTTTTCAGTGTATAGATTTTTCACCTCTTTGGTTAGATTTATTCCTATGTATTTTATGGGTTTTGGTGCAATTGTAAATGTGATCAATTCCTCGATTTCTCTTTCTGTTGCTTAATTGTTCGTGTGTAGGAATGCAACCGATTTCTGTGCATTGATTTTATATCCTGCAACTTTGCTGAATTCATGAATCAGCTCTAACAATTTTTTGGTGGAATCTTTTGGGTTTTCCATGTAGAGTATCATGTCATCTGCAAAGAGTGAAAGTTTGACCTCTCCCTGGCCGATTTGGATGCCTTTTATTTCTTTGTGTTGTATGATTGCAGAGGCTAAGACTTCCAATACTATGTTGAATAACAGTGGTGAGAGTGAACATCCCTGTCTAGTTCCTGACCTTAAGGGAAAAGCTCTCAGTTTTTCCCCACTGAGGATGATATTAGCATTGGGTCGTCTGTAAATGGCTTTTATTATCTTGAGGTATGATTCTTCTATCCCTACTTACTTGAGGGTTTTTATCAAGAAAGGATGTTGTATTTTGTCAAGTGTTTTTTCTGCATCTACTGAGAGGATCAAGTGGTTCTTGTCCTTTCTTTTATTGATGAGATGAATCACATTGATTGCTTTGTGGGTATTGAACTAACCCTGCATCCCAGGTATAAGTCCCACTTGGTCATGGTTGATAATTTTTTTAATGTATTGCTGGATCCATTTGGCTAATATCTTGTTGAGGATTTTTGCACCCATGTTCATCAGGGAAATTGGTCTATAGTTCTCCTTTTTCGTGGGGTCTCTGTCTGGTTTTGGAATCAAGGTAATGCTGGCTTCATAGAAAGAGTTTGCAAATTTTCCTTCCATTTCTATTTTTTGGAAAAGCTTCAAGAAAATAGGTGTTAACTCTTCCTTAAATGTTTGGTAGAATTCCCCTGGAAAGCCATCTGTCCCTGGACTCTTGTTTTTTGGGAGATTTTTGATTACTAATTCAATTTCTTTACTGGTTATGGGTCTGTTCAAATTTTCTATTTCTTCCTGTTTCAGTTTTGGTAGTTTATATGTTTCTAGGAGTTTTCCATTTTTTCCAGATTGTCCATTTTATTGGCATGTAATTATTCATAATATTCTCTTATTATTGTTTGTATTTCTGCTGTGTTGGTTTTGATCTCTCTTTCATTCTTGATTTTATTTATTTGGGTCCCTTCCTTTTTGTTTTTTATCAATCTGGCTAGGGGTTTATCAATTTTATTAATTGTTTCAAAGTACCAGCTTCTGATTTCATTGATTTGTTCTGGTTTTTTGGTTTTGACAGCATTGATTTCTGCTCTAATCTTTATTATTTCCTGCCTTCTGCTGGTTTGGCATTTTATTTGCTGTTCTTTTTCCAGCTCCTTAAGGCGTAAGGTTAAGTTGTGTATCTGAGATCTTTCTTCCTTCTTTAGGAAGGTCTGGATTGCTGTATTCCGTTTTATGACCACTTTTGCTGTATTCCAGAGGTTTTGGGCTGTGGTGGTATCATTTTCATTGGCTTCCATGTGCTTTTTAATTTCCTCTTTAACTTCTTGGTTAGCCCATTCATTCTTTAGTAGGATGTTCTTTAATCTCCAAGTATTTGTTATCTTTCCAAATTTTTTCTTGTGGTTGATTTCGAGTTTCATAGCGTTGTGGTCTGCAAATATGCACAGTATGATATCAATCTTTTTGTAGTTGTGAGCTGATTAGTGTCCTGGTATGTTATCTATTCTGGAGAATGTTCCATGTGCACTGGAGAAGAATATACATTCCACTGCTTTAGGATGAAATGTTATGAATATATCTGTTAAGTCCATCTGGTCTAGTGTGTCATTAAAAGTCATTGTTTCCTTGTTGATTTTTCTGTTTATATTATCTGTCCATTGCCATGAGTGGGGTATTGAAGTCCCCTGCTATTATGGTATTATTATCAATGAATTTCTTTATGTTTGTAATTAAATGATTTATATATTTGGGTTTTCCACATTTGGAGCATAAATGTTTACAACTATTAGGTTTTCTTGGTGGATAGACCCCTTAATTATGGTATAATACCCTTCTTAATCTACTGTTACACTCTTTATTTTAAGAGTGTATGATTGTCTGATATAAGTATGATATAAGTCTGGGGTCTGGGCAGCTCAGCCCGCTGGTGGATTTCGGTACCTGTGGCAGCCTTGGGGAGAAACTTCGGGCCTTCTGTCAGAAGGTATGGGTTGGGAGACGAGACTTCATCCGTACTGAGTACCAAGAAAACCTGGTGGGGCCTGGCAGCTAGTCATTCCAGTGGGAAAAGGCTCGGTCTTCCAGGGGGCCGCCCCCCAAGTCTCAACCACACTGGGAAAAGGGACAGGGTTTAGATTTGGGACAAGCATACACTCTGTTAATTTGAGGGGAGCACCGGGCAGGGTAGCTGTGAGGCCGGGTCCCGCTGAGAGCCGCAGGAGGCTGGTCTGTCCTGCGTGGGGCCCAGCGGATGCGAGGAAGTACATGGGCCCGTCAGGGCACGGCCCGGCCTAGGCTGATATAAGGCCTGATATTGTCTGATATAAGTATGGCTACTCTGGCTTTCTTTTGTCAGCTATTAGCATGGTAGATGGTTCTCCTTTCCCTTAATTTCCATTTGAAGGTGTCTTTAGGTGTAATGTGGGTCTCTTGTAAACAGATCCATATAGATGGATCCTGTTTTCTTATCCATTCTGTTACCCTATGTCTTTTGATTGGAGCATTTAGTCCATTGACATTTCGAGTGAGTACTGAAAGATATGAGTTTATTGCCCTTATTTTGCCTGTAGAGTTGGTTTCTGGTGGTGTTCTCTGGTTCTTTCTCATCTTTGTTGCTTTAGGTCTTTTTTTTTTTTTCATCTTTTCTCCCTTCAGAGAGTCCCCCTTAAAATTTCTTGAAGAGCTGGTTTAGTGGTCATGAACTTCTTTAGTTTTTGTTTATCTGGGAAACTTTTAATCTCTCCTTCTATTTTGAATGACATCCTTGCTGGATAAAGAATTCTTGGCTGCATATTTTTCTGATTTAGCACATTGAATGTACCCAGCCACTGCTTTCTGGCCTGCCAAGTTTCTGTGGATAGGTCTGCTGCAAACCTGATCTATCTTCCCTTGTAGGTTAAGGACTTTTTTCCCCTTGTTGCTTTCATGATTCTTTCCTTGCCTGAGTATTTTGTGAATTTGACTATGATATGCCTTGTTGATGATCGTTTTTTGTTGAATCTAATGGGAGTCCTCTGTGTTTCCGCGATTTTGATGTCTGTGTCTTTCTCAAGGTTAGAAAAGTTTTCTGTTATGATTTGCTCATATAACACTTCTACACCCTTTTTTGTCTCTCATCACCTTCTTGGACTCCCATGATTCTGATGTTGTTACTTTTTAATAAGTCCCTGATTTCTCTAATTCTTAAATCATGCTTTTTTTGCCTTAGTCTCTCTCTTTTTTTCTGTTTCATTATTCTCCATAAGTTTGTCCTCTATTCACTGACTCACTCTCCCTCATCCATTTTTGCCACAGTGGCATCCATATGAGTTTGCAGCTTAGTTGTAGCATTTTTTTATTTCATCTGGACTAGCTTTTACTTTTTTTATCTCCAAAGAAAGGAATTCTAGTGTATTTTCGATCCCAGCTAGTATTCTTATCATCATGATTCTAACTTCTCATTCATACCTCTTGCTTGTATCTGTGTTGATTAAGTCCCTGGTTCTCGTTTCTTCCTGCTCTTTCTTTTGGGGTAAATTCCTTCATTTTGTCATTTTGATGAAAGAAGAGGAATTAATAAGGTAAAAAAAAATAACATTAAAACAACACACACACACACACACACACACACACACACACACACACACAAATCAAGTAAATGATGTTAGATCCAAGGTGTGTTTTGGTCTGGTGTTGAAAGGAGCTTGACAGATTAGAAAAAAAGGGGGGGGAGACAAATGTTTGAAAATTTGAAAAAATGTATACAATGAAATGATGGAAGTAAAATAGAATTTGAAAAATTTACAAAAAAGTAAAAAATATAGTAGAAAAAAATTAAAAATATTTTTAATAAATACTGAAAATGAAAATAATTTTTATCTTTCTGTATTCAAGAAAAGAAATACATGAAAAAGAAAAAGTAAAAGAAAATTGAATAGGTAGACCAGTGAGCAGTCTGAAATACGATTGAATTATATCCTTTTCCCCTAGAAGTCTAATTATGAAGCACTTTATCATCCATAAACTATATGGACTGGCGGAGAGATTTGTGGTGTTCCTGAAGAGTGACGTTGGCCATTTTGGGTGGGGCTTAGTGTAACGGTTTGTTCTCTACTAGATGATGCTGCTTAGCTTACTAGAGTAGATGGTTGTGGCACTTGTAGGTGTATATGCGCATGCACGGGAAGGGTGAAAATGGTATCACCCAGCTACCCAGTCTCTAGTATCAGAACTCTTTTCTCCCTGATCAGCAATTGCACACCCGCCCTTTGTCTCTGGCTTCCATCCACTCCCCACTTTTATACTGCCTGTGACCAAGCCATCAGGTTGCCAGGTGGCACCTCCCTGCTGAGTTTTATCTCAGATGTGGCTGTGTTTCCCAACCCCTCATTTCTGAGGGGCTGTGACTTTAACCTGCTTAGACCCTCTGTGGAAGGGTCTCACCAAGCAATGGCCAGGTGCTGGCTGCACCCAGGAACATTTGCAGGACCGTGCTGCTGCTGCTGCTGCTGCTGATGCCCAGAGACTGCAGCTGGGTGCAGAAAAAGTTCACATGATCGTGTGGCAGCAGTGTTTCAGGGATTATGGAAAATCACAACACCCATCTGGCACCAGGCTTCACCCTTTACAACCTGTTCCAGCATCAGTGAATGTAGTTGTTTTCTGGGGTCTGCTGGAACTGGGTGGTCACATAGCTACTATCAAATGTCCTTCCAGCAGGGGAACCGCCTCTCCCTGTGTGCCCTGAGGATCCCCAGACCTCACTCTGCTCCTGGGGATTCTCCCTTCCCACCAGAGCACCACCAGGTATTCAGCTGCGGAGTTTCAGACTCTGTGCTCCCTGTCTATAGAGTCTTAATGGAATTTAAACCCTCTCCTTTCTCCTTTCTCCCATTTTTTAGTTCAGTCCCTGTGGCTCTTTCCACTTTTCCACTTTCTCTCCAGCTGTTTTCTGGGGTGTTGCTTTTCTTGTACTCTCTTCCCATCTCAGTCTCTCTCCGTAAGCAAAAACAGCTCCCTGCCCTCTGTGGCTTCTCTCTCCCCCAGTTCACCTGTCCATGCCACGTTCCTGCTGAATTCTGTGGTTCAGGTTATGCAGATTGTTGTGTTAATCTTCAAATCATTTTCCTAGGTGTGCAGGATGGTTTAGTGTTGATCTGGCTGTATTTCATGGACATGAGATGCAAAAACAAAACAAAACAAAACAAAACTTCCATGCTGTTCCACCATCTTGGCTCCTCTGAAAGATATTAATTTTAATTCAAATATCTTATTTGTCATATTACAGAAATTTTGACTAACAACAATTAACTTAAATTAATTTCTAATTAAAATGTAATTTTCTTTTTGATTTATTCTCTTATCCCAATAAAATTTTTAGATTTATGTAGTTTTGTTTTCTTTTGCCTTTAATTTCTATTTTTGTTACATGCTGATTATAGAAAATGTTCTATACAATTCCTATCTAAAATTTGTTGATTTTGGGGGGGCACCTTAGTGGCTCAGTCAGTTAAAGTGTCCAACTTCAGCTCAGGTCATGATCTCACAGTTTGTGAGTTCCAGCCCCACATCAGGCTCTGTGCTGAGAGCTCAGAGCCTGGAGCCTGCTTCAGATTCTGTGTCTCCCTTTCTCTTTGCTCCTCTCCTGATCATGCTCTCTCTCTCTAAATAAATAAATAAACATTAAAAAAATTAAATCTGTTGATTTTTTATGGCCTAGTATGGCTTCATTATTTCTAAATATCCATTGACATTCTACTATGGGCTATTGTCTTTGTTTGTAGACTTGTAGGTTGTCTTGTTTCTGGGTTACTTATCAGTAAGCTTACTCATTAAATTTCTCTTCTACATCATATGTCTTTTTTTTTTAATTTGGTTTATCAGAAACTGAAAAAGTTCTGTCTAAAGTCTGCAGCTATATTGTAGCTTTGAATTTCTCTCCTTACAGAATTTTTCAGCAGGTCCTTTAATATAGTATCAATCACTGCTGTGTCTAGGGTCTCATTTTATGAGACATGGCACCACATAAGAAGGAGATGCAATATAGAGCCACAAATATATTTACTTTTATAGATGGTACGACCAAGTTACAGGAGATATAAAATATGTATGGGTCCCAAGGATCCAAAACCATCATCTTACAATTTCATCCTTTTTTTATAATGAAAACCTCTCTAAAACACTCACATAACCTACACCCAAACTACCAGACCATGTCCTGTAGCAATCAGGAGTGCTCATGAGCACTGAAAATTTTTTGAGTTCTAAGTCCTACTTGTTGGGTTTCAACTGAGATTTTGGCTCATTACTGTTTAGTACAAGCACTCTGAATTCCTCTCTCCACCTTATCTGTTTTTCCATAATAGTTTGCTGACCTTGTACTGATACCCTGAATTCAGCAATTTAGAACACTTTATTTATATGTGTATTAATTTTCTATTGCTATGTAAGAAATTTTCAGAAACTCAGTGACCTAAAAGAGTACTTTTTATTAGCTCTCAAATTTGTTTATCAGAAGTTCATGCATGGTGTGGTTAAGTTCTCTGCTCACAATCTTATAAGGCTAAAACCAAGGTGTTAGCTCAGCTGTGTTCCCTTCTGGAAGCTCCAAGGAATGATCACTCCCACACTCATTCAGGTTGCTAGCTCCTAGTGACTAAGGTCCATGGTTTCTTACTGATTGTCAGCCATGAGCTGCACATAAATCCTAGTGGCCTTCTACATTCCTTACCATGTGGCCACCAATGGAGAATCTCTCTGATGCCAAATGCATCTTAAGCTTCGAATCTCTCTCTCTCTAGAAAAAGTCCAGTTCTTTTTTTTTAAATAACTTTTTTCAGTATTTTTATTGAAGTAAAATGCACATAAGATAAAGTTTGCTATCTTAACCATTTTTAAGTGCACAATTCAGTAGTATTAATTAAATTAACATTGTTGTACTGCCACCACCACCATCCATTTCCAGAACTCTTTATTTTGCAAAACTGAAACTCTACACCAATTACACATCAACTCCCCCTTCCTCTCCTGCCCCAACCCCTGGAAATCAACTCTTCTATTTTCTGTCACTATAAACTTGAATACCTTGGATACGGTCCTATAAGTGGAATCATAAATATTTGTCTTTTTGTGCGTGGCTAATTTCACTTAACATAATGTCCTCAAGGTTCATTAATTTTATAGTATATTGCAGAATTTTCTTCCTTTTCTAATTAATTTCTTTTTTTTAAATGCTATTCCAGCAGAGTTAACACACAGTGTTATGTTAGATTCAGGTGTACAATATAGTGATTCAACAATTCTATACATTACTCAGTGCTCATCACGATAAGTGTATTCTTAATCTCCATCACCTGTTTCACGCATCCCCCTCCCTACCTTCCCTCTGATAATGATCAGTTTGTTCTCTATATTTCAGAGTCTCTTTTTTTTTGTTTGTTTGTCTCTTTTTCTCTTTGTTTTGTTTCTTAAATTACACATATTTTAAAACCCTTTCTGGTTATGTCAGAGTAATGTAAATAATCTCCCTATCTTGAACTCAATCTATTTGGGTCCATAACTACATCTTTAATTTTGCCCTACAACCTAAGGTAATTGTGAGGGTGAAAACTCATCAGGTAAAAGACTTTGCCCACACTCAAGAGTAGGACACTACATAAAGCTAGAGGTCACTGGGGATTGCCTTGGATTTTAGACTACTACACTATGTAACAAAAAATTTACCTTTCTTTTTATCATTTCTGCCCCAAAATAAATTGCATATGTTATCAATATGTAATTATGTTCTATTTCTCATTTGTGACAGAAAACCTACTTTAGACTAGCATCATGCCTGTGGGCTTTTTTTTAATGTTCCTTTTTATTTGCATACATCTGGCACACAAGGACTGATTCTAATATTTTTTATCTTTTTGGCATATTGCTTTAGATTTATTTATTCTAAATAACATATAGATTTGTTTTGTCCCATTTTAGAATCTTTGTAGTTTCTGTCACAATTTTCTGTTTTAATTTTTTATTATCTTTGCTTTACTTCTCTAATGATTTTTATTTTCTTGGTATGTAATTAATATATATGTTTAAATCTGTATTTTGTCTCAATGTAAAGGAACTAAAAACTCTTTGCTATTATTCTTGTAACTTAAGACTATTTAATCACACACTCTACAACTACCCAACTACCCCCCCCCCCCCGCCAGCATACACACACTCATTCAATAATACTCGGTGTTTCTCGAATTATCTGGATTTCTAGCTTATAGTTGTTTTCTTTTTCCACTCTTGAATCCTTTACTTTGATTTGTTTCTTAGTTTATTGTAATTTTGAAATTCCATAGCATACTGTTTGAATTTTGCCTATCTGAAACAATCTTGTTATTGCTGTCTCTGAGTATGAATTTTAATTTAATTATTAAATCTTAAATCATTTGGAAAGCTTTCATCTCTTCCCAATGTCTTTTAATTGCCCCTTATAGTTTTCATTTTTGTTTCTTCGTAGTAGCTTTTGTATTTTGTTGAGAATATACTTTTCCTTGATGATAAACTTTTCTTAAAATAGTGAATTTTGAAACTGTGAATTTCTGCCACATCTCTTGTGATATTTTTTATGGGCTCCATCTTGTAAGCAGGCAGTCTCCACACAAACTGTCTATTGGAAAGTGACATTCCAGATTTGCCTCAACTTCCCTCACTCATCATTCAAATGAAACCAGATCCCCTGTTCAACACTGCATCTCAAGGGAAGGCTGATTTTCACTGCCCCAGGCAGGGTGCCATTCCTAGCATGGATTCATTGTAGCTCAGCTTTCCTTCTGAGGTGCTAGTCCTACAAACCCCTTTCCAACAGAGAGTCTCTCATCCAGTAAAGCACAACAGTCACAACAAATTGTCCTCTCCAGCTTTGTCACCAAAAAAAGCCATTGAGAGAGATCATTTTTTTTTAATGTTTATTTATTTTGAGAGAGAGAGAGAGAGAGGGAGAGCACTGTCAGTGCAAAGCCCTACATGGAGCTCAGTCTCACAAACTGTGATGTCATAATCTGAGCTGAAATCAAGAGTCAGGCACTTAGCTTACTAAACCACCTAGGTACCCTGAGAAAGACACCAATTTTTTAGGCAACCCAAAAGCAGTGCTTGCAGCTAAATTTTTGTTATAGAAAGTGGGTTTTTAAAACAAGAGGCAGACACTGATGGAGGAAACAATTAGCAAGGCTACTCTTATTTGTGAGGCAAAGCCCATGTATCATAAGGTGAGATCTAGTTTCCTGGGATTTATTTTATTGATAGTTTGCTTGTTTCGCATAAAATCATGCCGTCACATTCATAATTATGACAACTCCTCCCATAATTTGACAGTAGTTTAGCTGAAGTATATTCAAGTTGTTTGTTTTCTTTACTCTTTCTCTTTTATGGGGATTTTAATGATAAATTCATAGAAGGAAAGTCTGTTTTTCAGGATAAATTTAAGCCAGAGTAAACTAAATCAGATTTTAATAATCAAAATATTTAATTCCATAATAAGATGAATATCTTTCTAAGACAGTAAACAGTGAATGTTCATTGGGAATAGAAAATTGTTATTTACATTGGAAAGTGGGACAGTCTGCATGTTACCGTAATAAATCAACATGATATCAAAACATTCTTTCAAGTCAGTCTATCAATAAATATTTTTTGTCTACCATGGTAGGGAGACTGGGGGGAAAATGGGTATCAGAACTGTAAGGACTTTATATCTTTGAAGAGACAGAGCTGGCATGCACTGGAACATAAATTCTACACACCAGTTACCCACTTGGGCAGTTCAGACCATGAGCACTGAAGAAGTTCAGAAGAGGACATAATCAATGTGGAGAACTCTTATTGAATGAGGCGACCAGGAAATAAGAACAAATCCAATTTGGATGGACTAAAGTACAAGAAGTTCCACCCTGTCCCCCGTGAATATACATATGTATGTCTATGGTCTCACAGGGACAGACTAATCTGTTAAATATATATATATATATTTAACACATACATATATATGTGTATATATACACATACACACACACATATATATATGTATAACACATACACATACATATATATGTGTATATATACATATATGTATATAAATATTTTAAATATATATGTATATATACACACACACATATATACATATATATGTATATATGTGTATATATATACATATATATGTGTGTATATATATATACACATATATATGTGTATATATATACATATATGTATATAAATATTATTTTAAATATATATGTATACACACACATATATATGCATATATATGTGTGTATATATATATACATATATATGTGTGTGTATATATACATGTATGTATATAAATATTATGTTAAATATATATATATACACACATATATATACATATATATGTGTGTATATATACATATATGTGTATATATACATGTATGTATATAAATATTATGTTAAATATATATGTATATATATACAATATTTACAAATATATACAAAAATATACAGAAATATACCAGATACAAATATATACAAAAATATATTTATATATAAATATATGTATATATATATATATATATACACACACACACACACACACACACCGTACACGCACACACACACACACACACACACACACACATAACATATATATACTTTATAGCCCAAAGTGACAAAGTGACATGGGAAATAGGAAATTATCTAATTTTGATAACATAGTAAAATGAACATGATTATTAATTTTAATTTTTCAGTCACTAATAACCTAGTGCATTTAAACACACTTGGGAATAATTGTATTTAAAAATTAATATAACACCTACATTCATTCATGTTATGTGGTTCTGTTCAAAAGAAATTTCATAGTCTTCAGCTCTTCTCCCAGGAAGTTGCCCTTTGATAGGGTGCAGTTAATTTGGCAAAATTTCTGCTGGATGATGACCCTAACTGGTTGTCCTCCTTAAAATCATCATGTTTTAATATATTTATTTTTCTGATTTCTAAAGTAAGTATGTGGAAAATGGAAGAAGGCATTAAAGAAAACTAAAATGTGCCAAAATTCTCACATCCAAAGATAACTATTGTTTTAATTTGGTGTCTTTATCTTACATAATTGTCTCTCTTGATCTCATGTCATCTAAAATTTAAATGGAGATTTATAAAATAAAAATGTCCTTTTATAGTATCCTTAGATTTCAATTTCTTTCTTTTTTAATGTTTATTTATTATTGGGGGGGGCAGCAAGAGGGGGACAGAGGATCTGAAGCAGGCCTTTTGCTGACAGCAGAGAGTCTGAAGCAGGTCTCAGACTCATGAACTCTGAGATCATGGCCTGAGTCAGACTCTCAACTGACTGAGCCATGTGTGCATCCTGATTTTAATTTCTTAATACATGTTCCCTTTAATTGATATCAATTGTCATTTGTGATAGCCATCTTGCAAATGTATCCATCTTGCAAGCAAAATAGCTTCAGAAAAAAAAAATTGCAGAATGCACATTTAACAAATTAAAACACTAAAAAATACTAAAAATTACTTTTTTCTTAGAACAAATTAATGTTGCGCTAACCACAAGACTATTTGGTTATTTCAGTTCCTACAAAGAAACTTAGAAATTGTTGTAATATTTTCATTTATATAAACCTTATCAAGAATTTTGCTTCTTAGGAAATGCTACTTTTCCCTCTGCCGCAGAATTTCATCTCCTTAATACAGCCTCTGAAGGCTCTTTAGTTAAT
This sequence comes from Panthera onca, assembly GCF_046562875.1. Classification (NCBI taxonomy): domain Eukaryota; kingdom Metazoa; phylum Chordata; class Mammalia; order Carnivora; family Felidae; genus Panthera; species Panthera onca. Next base: position 72,374,174 of record NC_138339.1, on the reverse strand, counting down.
GTGTATCTGAAGTATCATTCTACTCACAATGAACTGTACTGAAAAGTACCATCAAGCCTTTAGCATTGAAAGAAATCAATCTAGTGATGGTAAATGGTCTGTGGTCTCACAGGGATAGACTCATCTGTTAAAACTTTAAAGCCATACAAATCAAATATCCTTTTCTTTTGTAGAGTGCTTTATGTGGAATTAATGTATTTTAACCCACACAACACTAGCATTTTCTATTCTTGTGAGATGTACAGATAATGCATTTCTTAAAGGTGCTGTGAAATCAACCATTTCAATTTGATTCAGCGTTTTTCACTGATCATGATGATCAGATACTGAGACACTGATCAATGACCAAACAGTGGTCTGATTTGTTTTGTTGTTTTGTTATGTTGCACATCTACAATTAACTAGATGTCTGCCAATAATTTGCAAAATCCTAGTAGCAGATTTGATAGGCTCTTAAATACAGCATTGGCAGTTGCCTGCGATGATTTCAAAACAGCTGAATCATGTCTGAACCCTCCCTGTACCACCTATAATAAAATAAAACCACACAAATATATAAACATTATATGGTTGAGACTGAAAGGACACAAAAGTAATTTTATGAAAACAACTTTTGTATTTTAAAATTGTGATCACAAGAGAGCTATAACTTTCCCAGTCTGCAATAAAGTCTAAAATCATGTGGCTTTTCCCACCTACTCCTTATGGACAAAAACACATAGCAATTTTTCATGGAAATATTAAGACAAATTTACAAAAGTAAATGCATAGATTCTGAAAATTTGCTAGATGCAATATAGTTTTTCACTTTCATATGAACAAACATTATTACAAGCGGCTTACATTTTGAAAAACATATTTAATCACCTAACCTGCAATTTTAATACAATATTGATTACTTTGGAGCACATTGCCATAAAGGCAACAGAAACCCAGAAACCCTGAGAAGATTTTCTATGTGCCCAGAAAGCAAGTAAAACGCAAGACAAGTGGTAAAAAGTTTAAATTAAACTGAGAACTTTTACCAAAGAGAAAACTTTTTACCAAGCTACTAAGGAAATTTATTTTGCTAAAAAGAGTTATGTAATCTCCTCCCCTAGATATCAAAGATAAAGGTATTTACCTTGTTCCTCACATAGCACTTTAAAAAAGAAAAATAAACCAGATATGCTTTTGGAGCCTATTTATGGCATACTTTGTTTTTAAGAATTCCTTAAAAGATACATGAAACTTGGGTTAACATAGTTCATAAATTTCCTAGGAAATAATATAATATTGGGGATAGTCCTTGAAGAAACTCCCTGGAATTTTTCAGCATTAACAAGCTTTTCAGCAAACCAAATCAATTCAGTAAACCATTATACAAACATGAGAATCTCCATATATTTTCTCTTTCCCCTTCTAAGCATAGATAAGTATTAAGACAGTTTTCTATACATTTCACACACACACACACACACACACACACACACACACACACACACTCCTTTTTGCAATACGTTAGCTATTGTTTTAGGCCTTAAGAGTGCTAGTGTCTCTTTAGGAAACACTAGTAACTAAGAAAGCAGCCCTCTAAAACTCCACAAAGGTCTGGAAAAAAAAAAAAACAAAACACCTCAGACATAAATCTTAGAGCTGAACTGTTCTCCTCACATTGATTGCTTGAAAGCTAGAACACAATTTGTAGCACATCCCTAGCAGTAAAATCCTTGAATTATCACTCATACACTTATTTTTATTTTATCCTATTATTATTCAGAGCTGTGTTCACCCTGACAGCTAATCTGATTTGATCCTGGCTAATGTTAACATGGAAGGAGTTTATCTGAATGAATAGAGGAGAATAGCTGAACTCCTCAGGTATCTAAGCTATGAATCTAAAAGGATCCAGTCAATCAATTATGGAACACTTTGATGGTTAATACTGGTTTGTTAAATTATTCTAATTTGTTGCTATAAGCACCCCTTCCAATTTTGATAGTGAGGATGGATGGGTAGATAGATCGACAGACAGACAGACAGGCACATAGATGCAAAGATGAGAAACTCGAAGTAAAAAGAATAAATGAAAACAAACTGGTGATAAAGGAAAATCTCTGCCTATCAATAATTAGGACACATGGTGGTATCTATGTATAAGTAATCTGCCTTATATCATGTAAACCATAAAATATTTCAGGCTGGGGGAGTGGTTGTCCAGAACTAAAAATATTATGAGGCTATAATTATTTTATATTAGATTCCTTTTGCATTTTAATATAAATCAAAAGCATTTATTGCATAGGGCAGTTTTTTTAAAGTTCGGGTAATAAAAGTGGTGATTCAAAACATTAAACAGCATTTCTAGCTGTGCCTGTAGGTCATGTGGAATGTTAAATGCCAACATGCCAACCAATCACAACCCAAACTCTGAGCAGCTCTTAAGATTATATATAATGAATAACAGATTTCAGCTTGTGGTTTTATGCATGATTCTAAAATCTTTTCAAAACCTTTCTTTAAAACATTGCTGTTAGAATTTCCCTGTTCAACTACAGCCATCTCTACATGGCAATATTATATTATCACATAGTATGTGGTTGTCCAAACTACGATAAGCTGCTCACCAAGATCATAGAACAATGACAACAGGAGAGTTTGTATTTTCTTTTCTTTGGGTTAATCACTAAAATATCCACGTTCAAAAGGAAATATGTCTTTCACCCAAATTAAGTTGTTCATGTTTCCAAGTGTTTTTAAAGAATTTTTAATATTCAAAGGTATAAGGAAACAAAAAAAGACCTACAATCTCTCTGTCGGCATATTCTCTACCCACATGAAAGTGAGTGTAAAATTTACTCTGAAATAATAAATACTTGAACAAAATCGAACAATTGATTTGGCAGATATTCATTAATTTAACAAATATCTATGGAGCACCTGTAATGGCCAGAAAGTATTTTAGGTGTTCAAAATGTAGCAATAAGTACATTGGACAAAATCCTTATTCTCATGGTGCAGATAGTTATAGTGCCAAAAAAGCAAACTCAGCACAATTACACAAAACAATGTTACTGTCTTCCGTGTAGCATCTGATGTAAAGAAAACGCAGAATAGGTAGGGAAGAAGAAGGACAGAATGCTCCAGTATGGAGGGTGGTGAGAAAAACATGATATTTGAGCAGAGACCTTAATTAAGTGAGGAAGGCAGACCGAGGAAGTCAGGGATTGGGGACATCATGGGAGAAACCATAAACACACATTTTTGATCCAGGGGCCTCCTTGGAAAGTTATCCTTAACTTAAATATTACTTAAATATTATTACTTAAATACTAACATGGGAATATAAATCTCTCTTTTTTAAAACCTTCTAAGCTGGTTATTTATCAAACATGCAGTATCATTTTCACCATATTAGCACATGGGGAGTTATCACTCAGAAGGGAAAAAAATAACATGAATCTGATCGCCATTGGAGTTATAGAGGAAGTAAACCATTAAGCAAAACAGAAATACTTGATTTTATACAAAGATCAAGTGAAACAAAGTATATTTTAAAGCACTGTAATATGAAGAAATATTAATTTCCCAATTAAATTACTTTCAATGGAGGTACTATAAAAGAAGAAAGTGGAAACAAAAACTTTCATATTTATTAGGAACGCTTATTAAAATGCATAAGATGTTCATGTGTTTGGATCCAGGGATTCTCATTCTAAGATCCTAGACTAAAAATATAATGGGTAAAAGAGTAATTGCTTTATGATGGGCATTATTTTTCATGCTAACAAAAGTCTATGACAATATAAGTCAAATGGGTAAGTAAATTATGGTGAAGCTATGTTTGCAGTTATTCACCACCATTAATTATGGCATTTTCCAACACTCTAATTACCCTTAATTAACATCATAATCTTAATCATAGGTAACAAAAATGTGTTACAAATAATGTGTAATATAAGATTTCTACTATTTAATACAAAAATCTGGTTAATTAAAAAATGCATATTGAGGCACCTGGGTGGCTCAGTTGGCTAAACAACAGACTTTGGCTCAGGTCAAGATCTTGCTGTTCAGGAGCTCAGAGCCTGGAACCTGCTTCGGATTCTGTGTTTCCCTCTCTCTCTGCCCCTCCCCCACTCATGTGCTGTCTCTATCTCTCTTTCTCAAAAATAAACAAACACTAAACATACATATAAGATACAAAATATTTATAGCCAAAATGTGCAAAGATGTTTTTACAAATTAAACAGTCAATAAATAAAATAAATGAACAAAGGTATAAACAATTTTAAAATAGAACTGCAAGTATAAAAGGGTAAAGAAAACCTTGCTTCCTTTAAGGTTTGGGGTGAAAGTAGAGCAAATATGATATATACATTTTCATTAGATGATGAAAAATTTAATAGTGCTGGTAGGGGTGCAGAGCCAAGAGTCCTCTCATACAGTGTTGAAGTAAGTGGAAAAAATAATCAGGAAATGTTTAGTAATATAATCTCAATGCACTTATTTTGACCTAAGCCACTTTACTTCTGGGTATCTATCAGCCTATCTATGCAACAGTATTTATTGCAAGTATTGTCTGACTGAACATAAATAAGAAAAGGAAAAAATACATTAGGTATACTTATATATGCTATATAATATTCTGAAGGGATTGCAAATAATAAATTAGAATTATATGTATCAATACAGATGGAGGCATGTGAAGTATTTGTAAGTTTTTATTTTAATTCCAGTTAGTTAACATACAGTGTTATATTAGTTTCAGGTGTACAATAAAGTGGTTCAACAATTCCATTCATCATCTGGTGTTTATCGTGACAAGTATACTCTTCAGTCTCCATCACCTATTTAGCCCATCCCCCCTGACTCCCCTATAGTAACCATCAATTTGTTCTCTGTAATGAAGAGTCTGTTTCTTGGTTTGTCTATCTCTCTTTTTCCCCTTTTTCTCATTTATTTTTTGTTTCTTAAATTCCACATATGAGTGAAATCATATGGTATTTGTTTTTCTCTGACTTATTTAACTTAGCAGTATACTCTCCAGCTCCATCCATGGTGTTGCAAAAGGCAAGATTTCATTCTTTTTTTTTTTTTTTTTTTTTAATTTTTTTTTTCAACGTTTTTTATTTAGTTTTGGGACAGAGAGAGACAGAGCATGAACGGGGGAGGGGCAGAGAGAAAGGGAGACACAGAATCGGAAACAGGCTCCAGGCTCCGAGCCATCAGCCCAGAGCCTGACGCGGGGCTCCAACTCACAGACCGCGAGATCGTGACCTGGCTGAAGTCGGACGCTTAACCGACTGCGCCACCCAGGCGCCCCGATTTCATTCTTTATTATGGTTGAATGATATTCCCTTATATATACAAACACATCTTTTTTATCCACTGATCTATCCCTGGTCACTTGGGTTGCTTTTACATAATTTGGCTATTGTAAATAATGCTGTGATAAATGTAGGAGTGCAAATATCCCTTTGAGTTAGTGGTTTTGTATCTTTTGGGTAAATACTCAGTAGTGCAATTACTGTATCATACAGCAGTTCTATTTTTTTTATTTATTGAGGAACCTCTATACTGTTTTCCACATTGGCTATAGCAATTTGCATTCCCACCACAAGTACACAAGGATTCCTTTGTCTACACACCCTTACCAACACTTGTTCTTGCTTGTGGTTTTTATTTCTTTCGTTTCTTTTTTTTTCAACTTTTTATTTAAATTCTAGTTAGTTAATCTGTGTTTTTGATTTTAGCTGTTCTGACAGGTGTGAGGTGATATCTTATTGCAGTTTTGATTTGCATTTCCCTGATGATCAATGATCACATTTTTTTCATGTGTCTGTTGGTCATCTGAATGTCTTCTTTGAGAAATGTCTGTTCATGTCTTCTGACCATTTTTTAACTGGATTATTTGTTTTTTGGGTATTGACTTTGATAAGTTCTTTATAGATTTTGAAACCTGACCCTTTATTAAATATGGCATTTGTAAATAACTTCCTCCATTCGGTGGTTGCCTTTTAGTTTTGTTAATTGTTTCCTTCACTGTGCAGAAGTTTTTATTTCAATATATTCTCAATAGTTTATTTTTACTTTTGTTTCCCTTGCCTCAGAAGACCTACCTAGAAGAAATTTGCTACAGCTGATGTCAGAGAAGTTACTGCTTGTGTTCTCTTCCAGGATATTAATAATTTCAGGACTTACATTTAGGTCTTTCATCCATTTTGAATTTTTTTTTTGTTCATGGTATAAGAAAGTGGTCTAGTATCATTGTTTTACATGTTGCTCTCCAGTTCTCTCAACAGCATTTGTTGAAGAGATTGTCTTTTTCCCACTGGATATTCTTTCCTGCTTTGTCAAAGATTAGTTGGCCATACGTTTGTGGGTCCATTTCTGGGTTCTCTATTCTGTTCCATTGATCCATGTCTATTTTTGTGCCAATACTGTACTGTTTTGATGTCAACAGCTTTGTAATATAACTTCAAGTCTGGAATTGTGATGTCTCCAGCTTTGCTTTTCTTTTTCAAGATTGCTTTAGCTATATAGGGTCTTTTGTGGTTCCATACAGATTTTAGAATTGTTCTAGCTGTGTGAAAAATTCTTTTGGTATTTTGATAGGTACTGCATTAAATCTGTAGATTGTTTGGGTAGTACGGATATTTTTAACAATTTTAACATTTTAACAATATTTGTTCTTCCAATCCATGAGCGTGGAATGTCTTACCATTTCTTTGTGTCCTCCTCAATTTATTTCATCAATATTTTATAATTTTTAGAGTACAAGTATTTCACCTCTTTGAGTAGGTTTATTCCTAGGTATCTTATTATTTTTGGAGCAGTTGTAAATGGGATTGTGTTCTTAATTTCTTTTGAAATTAAGATACCATACTATAGGTAGAAAATCTGAAAGACTCCACCCAAAAAAAATTGCTGGAACTTATAAATGAATTCAGTGAAGTGCAGGATACAAAATCAATATACAGAAATCTGTTGTGTTTTTATACACCAATAATGAGCAGTATGTGATGTATTGTGTATATGAAAAAGCAAATTGAAGAGAAATATATTTCCATATTTGTAATATTAAAAAGATTTTATTTTTTTTAATTTTTTAATGTTTATTTATTTTTGAGACAGAGAGAGACAGAGCATGAACGGGGGAGGGTCAGAGAGAGGGAGACACAGACTCTGAAACAGGCTCCAGGCTCTGAGCTGTCAGCACAGAGCCCGACGCGGGGCTCGAGCTCACAGATCGCGAGATCATGACCTGAGCCGAAGTTGGCCGCTTAACCGACTGAGCCACCCAGGCGCCCCTTAAAAAGATTTTAAAAATTGGAGGTAGAATATTTTTTAAGTTTAGTTTGAGAGAGAGGATGAGCAGGGAAGGGGCAGAGAGACAGAGGGAAAGAGAGAATCACAAGCAGTCTCCACACTATCAGTGCAGAGCCTGCTGCCAGTCTCGAACTCACAAACTGTGAGATCACAACCTGAACTGAAATCACGAGTTGGACGCTTAACCAACTGAGCCACCCAGGCTCCCCTTGGAGGTATAATATTAATCAGAATTCTCTAGGAGAAAAGAGGAGACAGAAAGATAAATAAAAGTAACACAAAGTTGGATAATTCATATGTCATAATTTTGGTGAGTATATAAATTATAAACTTCTAACAATAATAGTATTTTAAATGTGTAAAAATTGAATATGCTAACCGACAATGTAGCCGGCATACAGTAAAATATAATATTATGGGACTCCAAGAAAATCTTGTCACTTATTTGTTAATATTTTAATTATTTCTGAAACAAATTAACATTTCTATTCAATAAACAGAATGAAAGAAGGGAAGAAAATTACTGGCTTATTAGAAATTCTTATACTTTTGATTTTCTATGTATTGATATTGTAGATTATTTTTAACTATATATTTCTATATTCTGCACCCATTTTGTAATTAGTATCCTATCTTTTACACTTAAAAATTATTAAATTTTATGGATGCCTGGGTTGCTCAGGTGCTTAAGTGTCCAACTCTTGATTTCTGCTGATCTCACAGTTCATGGGATCAAGCCCCACATCCAGTTCTGCCTTGATAGCATGGAGCCTGCTTGGATTCTCTTTCCCTCTCTCTCTGCCCATTCCCTCCTAGCATGTGCACGTTCTCTCTCTCTCTCTCAAAATAAATTAATAAAAATTTAAAATTGTTCAATTTTATAGTTGTAATATGGAAAGTTTACTATATTAAAAATTGGGGGTAACCACAGAAATAATTTTGTCATGAGACTCTGGTGAGAAAGTTTCCCAAAGAGATCTCAAAGCTCTCAAGAAAAATTATCCTATAATTTATACCATAAAATAGTTATGGTGATTGTATGTTAAAAAATGAAAAAAAGAGATATATCTAAGCCTGAGATTTTTAAACACTACAGGTACCATCCCTATACAATGGTCAGGAATTGTTATAGCTGCTTCTTCCTCTCCTTCTCTAAGAATCCCCAAATAGCCAAATAGGAGGAAATCTAAGTGAGGGCTAGAAATGAGGACAGATTGCTACACTTATATGCCCTGAACTTCAACTATGAGAGTGGAGTGAAGCATGACAAAAATATTAGCACAGATTTTTGTCAGCTGACTAGAGAAATACCAGTATCTTAGCCAGAACTCCAACTCCAATCAATAATTTAGACAGAAGACCTAATGGCATGGTCTAAAGGATAGATGGAGACCATACAACTTTAAATCTTTGGTTTTTGTTGTTTTTGTGTCTAAAAAAACAATGTGTTAAATAACGGTTCAATAGAAGGCCCACATTTTTGCTGAGGTTACAACAAATAGAAAGCTGAGAGTTATACAGTGCCTCTCAGCACAGTGAGTTATGCCAGACTCAGGGAAAGCAACTAATATTGTTAGAAAACAAAAACAAGGCCTGGGGTGATCAAATCAAGTAATAAAGCAGCAGAAATAACTGCCCAAGACAGAAATGTTAAGTATGAACAAATGTAACACAATTCAGGGCAGTGTCCCAAGTTGCTTGAAAAGTCCAGGAGCCCTCATTCCTAGAAAACCAGCTGTTGATTCATCTTACCACAAGCAGGATCCTTCCTCATTGACAATCATTGCTGATGTAATTCAGAGACTGGTCAGAAAAGAATCTCAACATTACATAGAAGATCCTATAATCAACAATCACTAAACACTGGAGTCAAAACGTTACTAAACAACAACACATTACAGAACCAAGACCAGAAAAATCAAGTTATTAATACAAACAGAAGAGAACTTTAAAGACACTACAATTAATACTTCAGAATGATAAAAATATTTCTTTATGAAACAAAAATAGGTTGATGCACAAAAGGGACCATTCAAAAACTAAAAGCTAAAACTAAAAGACATGGAAGATTGATCCAGCATTTGCCAGTCTTCCCTTCTCAGTTAATGTCCCCATCCTTTATCCAGTTGTTCAGCATAAATCTTAGGAATATGGCTTCATTTTTTGGATTACCTCCAGTCCACATCCAAACCATCAGAAAAGAGCTGTTAGCTCTACCTTCAGAACATAGTCATACCCATCCATTTATCACCATCTCCAATGTTAGCACAATAGTCCAAGACTTCATTATCTCTTACCTTGATTACTATTTAAGCCTACTACCATTCTCCTTGTTTACACACTTGGCTATTACAATAAATTCTCAACATAGCAGTAAAAATGATTGTTTTTCAAAGGACAGATCAAATTATAACAATCTTTAGCTATTTCTATTTATACTTTAATTGAACCCCTTGTTGTTCATCACTGTGGAATCCATGCAATATCTTGTTGTTCATCACTGTGGAATCCATGCAATATGACCCTTGACTGTCTCTAATTTTGTTCCTATCCCTCTCTCCACCATTCACTGTGTATCAGCCACATTAGCCTTCTTTTGATCCCTTGTCTTAAAGCCTTTAAACTATGTCCCCTTGTACCATTCTTCCCCTGAATCCCCATGTGTTTGCTTTCTTCACATAACTGGAATTTTAGCTGAATTACGTACACTTCTTAAAGATACCAGACAAAGAAAGTTGAAACAGCCATCTCAGTCCCTCTCTATACCATTGTGACTTCTTCATTGTTCTTATCACTATCAGAAATAACTTATAGAATCCATGATCTATTCATCTTCTTCATCTTGGATTATAATTTGAATGCCAGGAAGACAAGAAAATGTCTCAATATCTATATTTCACGCCACTGAATCCCCAACCCCCTAGAATGAGAATCATTGACATAAAGTAAACAATTCAAAACTTTTTCAATAAATTAAAGAAATGAATAAATTTTGGTAAATTTATAGGTGAGAAATGGCAATTTGCTATTTAAATGTGTGATTTTTATGCTCATTTAAAGCATTTATTTTTATTTTATTTAAGGGGTGTCCACATTATTTGCATATTTTTTCATCAGGCATTTGTCATTTTCTTGTTGGTTTTTATGAATTACTTGTTAGGACTTTAATAGACTAGTGAAAAAATGTTCACTTTCTTATTTAATTCCTTTTCACTTGTGGAATATTCTTTGAGGGGGGCAAAATACATCAAGATTAATTGAAAACAGAAAAGCCTCCATGAGACTGGAGATGGAAAAATTGGAATTTTGATTTTCAAAAAGAAAGGCATTGATATTTTGAAAATCTGACTATTCACATCGATCTCAGGCACAAATTTAGAATTGATAGTTAAAAGAATGGGTTGCAAGCAACGGGAAAATAAAGCAGTGATTAGTACTATGGATTGACTAAATAAAAACCTTGTTAGACTAAATTAATTTTCTTTTTTGACAGGCTTACTAGACTGGAAAATCAGAAAAATGCAACGAAGAAGAAATATTCAGATTTTGGTAAGAAATATAAGTTCTCATGATATCCTTATGAATACTAGGGAGAAATAGGAATTAAATGATTTCACAATTAGATGAATTTGTATCTGATTTAACAACTATATCCATTTTCAATTAATGGATCACACTGATATTGAGGGGTATTTTCTTTCATCCTATGCTTTAAGACAATATTTTATCCATTGACTTAAACAAGGATCTTTAATGTATATTGACTAAATTTCTCAATAAATGAAGCTGGGATAGAAGGAAAAATTACCAGAATCTACAAAATAATAATAATAATAATAATAATAATAATCACTGAGCCATGAAAATGTAAAAAAAAATCCATTCTGATCTCAAGTTACATGAATAGAAACATAATATCTGCAATGAATGCTGTGCTATTTCTGATCTCTTCTGGTCAGATCTCTTGAAGAACTGTGTTCAGTTCTGGGCAGTAAGATTTAAGAAAATGTGAAAAATAAATAAATACAACTATTAATAAAAATAGCAATGATAATAAACTGGATAAGAAACTGGGATCAAGCTGCTATAGGAAAATAAAAATCATATCATATATAGGAGGTCTCCAGGCTGAAGGAAAGAGTATTGAAGAAAGACATCTTAATTGTTTCACACATTTGAAAGTTTTTTAAATACAAAGAGATAAGACCTATTTGAAACTCTAAAAAAAAAAAAAAAAAAAAAGAAGAAGAATAGCAAGTGGGTTTAAATGAGAAAGATTTCTATTATATATAAAAATCATTTTAATGTTGATAATTCCTTGAAGATGTAAAGAACACCTCCTGGGAGGTGTTCAAAGCAGAGACTAAGATCAAGATAGCAGAAATGTTATCTTGGGATACAGGCCTGTATAGTTGTTGGACTATCCATCTGTTGCAAATTCACTACTACAAAGAGCTGTATGTGAAGTCAGTCTAAGGGGTCTTTTTTTAATTAATTTATTTAAATTCAAATTAGTTAACATATGATATAATATTGGTTTCCAAGAGTAGAACCCAGTGATTCATCACTTAAATATAACACCCAGTGATCATCCCAACAAGTACCCTTCTTTATGCCCATAATCCATTTAACCCATCCCTGCAAATGGGCCTTTCTTAAACAAAATTATTATACAACCTACCGATTGAAGTTGAACATTATTAATTAACAATTTTTGCAGTGAAGCTTAGGCTGTTTTCAGTTAAGTTTAAGAAAATTTAAATTGTTGTTTTTCTTGTGTATTTAGAGCTATAATCATTGGGCCAAGGAATCTATTGTTATGAGTAAATTTACATAAAATCTTCTGTTTTGGATAAAGAGAGGAGAACAAAGTATGGGAATGAGGCCAAAAGAATGAGAAAAGGATTATTATATTTTTTTTCTTTTCTCTGAATACCCAACTCAGCCACAGAGGTTGTTTGTATTCCACTGTGTAGGTAGGCAGAAGGTAAAGGAAATGTTTTCAAAGAAGCATATTTTTTAATTGAGGTAAAATTTACAAATGATGAATATATAGTCCGGGGTGCCGGGATGTCTCAGTCGGTTAAGTGGCAACACGATTTCAGCTTAGGTTATGATACCTGGGTCATGGGATTGAAACCCACATTGGGCTCTGAGCTGAGCATGGAGCCTGCTTAAGATTCTCTCTCTCCCCTTCCTTCTGGCCCTTTCTCCTGCTTGTGCACTCTCTCTATATATAAAATGAAATTTTTTAATAAGTGTGTGTATGTGTGTGTGTGTGTATTTCTATGAGTCTTGACAAATGCATAAAATTGAGTATCTACAACCACAATCGAGGTATAGTCCATAACCCCCAAAACATCCTTCCTGCCACTTTTGTAGTCAGCCATTTTCTTTAGTAGCCCCTGGCAAATACTTATCTGTTCTTTGTACCCATAGTTTTGCCTTTTCTAGAATATCATATTAATTAAATCATACAGGATGTTGCCTCTTGAGTCTTGTTTCTTCATAAACATCAATATAATGACTGCAAGAAAATTGGTGCCTTTAAAGTCTGTTGTTTGGGCTGCATTGAAATATCATAATCAGGAGAAATACAGCAGAATGATGGGGACAAGTTGATACAATCAGTCACCAGTGGAGACGTGGGAGTAAAACAACAATAATGTGATGTTTAAGATCAGTACTGAACAAGTGTGACACACTCCCTAAGGAGTCTCAACAATACCTAGTAAGACTTTTCAGGGGGATGAAATCCTGTTGTTGTGCAGGTAGAAGATAACACCTGAGTGGAATTTTCTGTAACTATTCCATATTGACGTTAATGTGACCTCATTTATATCTCTTGGTTGATGAGTCTTAGGAACATTAGGTTACAAAAGCATACCAAAATTGGTTTAAATAAATAAATAAATAAATACCAAACTCATAAACTAAATATTTTATCAACTGGAATGTTGAAAATAATGCTGACAATCTGAGAAAGATATAAATATACTGCATTTGTTCCAAAACTCAAGACGAAGGAGTTCAAAGAAAGAAAGCAGGAACTATATGTGGCCATGGACCAGATAGAAATAGATTAGTGGAAGGAAGGAAGTTGTTAAGTAAATGGCTCTATTCTAAGAAGTTGCCATCAGACTTCTTTTTTAACCATGGTCATTGGTCAGGTTCATTCTAGTGAATTTCAAGACACTAGATAAATTCAAGGATGCGCTGAAATCATATAGTTATTCACAGTGATGTAAATAGAAAGAGTTTACTCAGAAAAAAAAGTTTAGTCAAACTTCTAAAATGCTCAATCAGAGGTTTTTTTAGGCTTTTTATTCAAATACACTCAATAGTGACATTTTTTTTCTTTAAAGAGACACTATTTGGAAATGAAGATTTCTTATTTGCTTGTTTTGGTTTGTTTGTTGTTTATTTGTTTTTAATGATAGTGACGAGGTTGGTTAATAACTCAGTTTTGCTCAGCCATAAAGTGTTACATTTAATATGTACTCATTACATATTTCTTGGATGAATAGTAAAAATCATTTTTAGTTTGCTTATGAAAGATATTGAATCTGTGAAACAAAGTTTTCCACCAAAGGTCTTGGCCTTACTCTAGAAAAGAATTTCTTAGGCTAAATACTAAGATAATTTGGCCCCAGGTAAGTACAGATCTAGTCAGAAGCATCTTGTCTTATTTTTAGTAGAGAACTGTGATTCTACACGTCCCTTTTGAAGGCAATAGAGGAGTAGGTACAATTGGTGGAGACGGAGAATGTGTCTCATGCTTTAGGACTTTAAGGAAGATGAATTATTCAGTCAGTATGTCTGCCCTCCATGCTCCTTCTTTTCACAGATTCACTTGCTACAGAGCATGTTTAGACACAAACTCACCCAACATGCTTTTACTGCTGCTCCAACTGTTTTCCAAGACCCTAGGGGAACTTCAAAAGACACTGTCTTATTATGGCAAGGAATTTTCCTTCTGTCCAAAAATTTGTTACCCCTTTACCCATGGGGAGGTGTTACACAGAGAAATTGGTTCTTACTTGCTCCTGTGTTTGGATGCTACTCCTCTTCCTTTGGCTCTTAATAGGAATTTAAATCGATAGTGTATCATATGACAAGTAATTCATAGCCCCATCTCTGTAAGGCCTCATGTTGACTGACCTAAACTATGCTATTCTTCAACCAAAAAAATTTTTGAAAAACTTGGGAATCATTCAGTGAATAGAGATAGGTGAGGGCTTTATTTCCTATCCTCGAAATGCATAGGTGTACTACAATGAAAGTAAATATTTGATAGGTTCCCGTTAAAGAGAAATATTTACAACAAAAGGTGAATTAAAGAAACCCTGAACCTTTTTGTAGTTTTCAAAATTTTCCTTCCTATTCTAGGTCCTTTAAGATATCTTAAATGGAAGACTTTAATCTTCCATTAAAGAAGGCAATAATCTTCCCAGAGCAGGCACACTGGCTTGGTGGTCAGGACAGCAAGAAGCATGCTCTTGCAGTTGAGAGACTGAGCTCTCAAAAGATGAAATTAGAGAACTGAATTCTTATCCGAGGGCAGAAAAGACTGTAATATTCTAAATCTAACATAAATACTAAATACTTAACCTGGTAAAGACATTAAAACTAACTTTATACTTAATGGTGAAAGTCAAAATGCTGTCCACATAAAATTGGGGGAAAAGCAAAATGTTGACTCTCAACATTTGTAATACTAAAAATGTAGCTTATGAAATACGGCAAGAAAAAGACATAAAAGACACACAGATTGGACAGGAAGAAATAAAACTATCTCTATAGTTAGAGATGGTATGCTTGTAGAAAATCACAAGGAATCTACAATAGTAGACCTAGAAATAGAACTAGTGAGATCACAGGATACAAAATTGGTATTCAAAAAATTAATAGCATTTCTATATACCACTAATGAGCATGAGAAATACAGCAATTAAAAGAAGAAATACCACTTACAATTACATCAAACACAATGAAAAACTTAGATACGCATTTGAAAAAATATGTACAGGGTATGTATGTTAAAATTACAAAATGCAGATGGAAGAAATCAAAGAAAACCTAAATAAATGGAGAAATATACAGAGTTCATGCACTGGGAGATTCAACATAATAAAAATTCTCCCCAAATGGACTTATGAGTTTTTATTTTCTTTTATTTTTGTTTTTGAGAGAGAGAGTGCAGAGAAGGGGCAGAGAGAGAAAAGGAGAGAGAGAATCCTAAGCAGGTTCCATGCTGGAGCCTGACAAAGGACCTAATCCCATGCCCTGAGATCATGATCTGAGCTGAAATCAAGACTCAGACACATAACTGACTAAACTATCCAGACACCCATGGACTTATGGGTTTAAGACAATCTCTACAAAAATCCCAACAGATTTTTATACACATAGAGAATTCTAATATTTACATTGAAAGTTATAAGCTCTAGAATAGATCTTATTATCTTGACATAACAATAAATGGAAAAATCACTTTGCTTGATATTTAAAGTCTACTATGTAGCTGCAGTCATCAAGACATTGTGCTTCTGGCAGAGAAATAAACACATAGATCTACATAATGGAATAGGATACCCAGTAATAGCCCACACAAATGTGCTCAGCTGATTTTAGGAAGGTTAAAAAAAAACAAAAGACAATTCATTGTAAGGCTGCCTTTTCAACAAGTGGTACTAAAAACAACTGACCAACCAGAGGCAAAAAAATGGGCCTCGACTTAAATCTCACAGCTTATTTACCTTCGGCTCAGGTCGTGATCTCCTGGTTCGTGGGTTCAAGCCCTGCATTGGGCTTTGTGCCGGCAGCTCAGAGCCTGGAGCCTGCTGCCTGTTTCAGAGTCTGTGTCTCCCTCTCTCTCTGCCCCTCCCCCATTTGCACTCTGTCTCTCTCTCTCAAAAATAAACATTAAAAAATAAATTAATAAATACAGTAAAAAATAAACCATTCATGATAAACCCGCTAAAAATATGAATTCTTTATATGGATGCAGAATTTCTTCCACTTCTTTCCAGAAATAAACGTATATTATTTCTGAAATATAATTATCATCTAGAAACATCAAATTATCACATTAATACTCAATAATATATTAATTTGATAAGGCTAAATATAAAATATTTATGCTAATTTAATAAAAACTTTTCAAATTCAGATATGCTATCTTAGAGTTTAAAACAAACATTTATAATTTGATTTGCAAAATGTTTTGCCTTAGCTAATTACTATATCTAATGAATCTAATGAAAATTGGGGTTGAATCCAACCAATAAAAGAGGAAAAGAAAAAATATCTATCTCTAAACATACTAGGAATTATCATTACTTTAAAAAGGAAGTTTATTTTAGATAAAATTCCATATATTGGGAGAGGGGAAGAAACAACACAAATATTTGCAGCAAAGCATAACAAATATTACCTGAGGCAATGTCAGTACTAATTCTATTTTTGAAGAAAAAAAATAATTTAGAATGATTACCTTATCTGGAAATTGTCAAGATAACTAATTTTTAAAACACCCCTAAATATTTATGTCCTCACAGTCTGTAGTATGTATACCATATATCAAATGGAGTAATCAAACAATTTTGTTTAATAACCAAGATCTTCAGATTTGAAAGGTCACTCAATTCACACTGAAATCCTTACATATCGCTCTCAAGCTGTCATGTAAATTGGGCTTGAACACCTTAAGTAAAGAGAATTCCATGTCCCAGGACAGACAGTTACATTTCAGGCCAGGCATGAAATTAGAAATTTAGATATATAATGAGTAAAACCTGTGTCCCTCTAACTTCCACTCATCAGATACTATTTCTCCCTCATGGAGTGCATTCTTAAAAAGCTTTAATTTTCTTCCACGTGACACATGTATTTGAAAAAGCTTTTATTTTTCACCTTCTAGTCATTAGGTTAAACATCAACTGCTCCTCAAAGTGTGCTTTGTATTACATAATTCCAGTGCCTTTGACCATCATGGAGACACATCTCTGAGCAGATTTCAATTAGTGTAGAGTCCGTTTAAATTATGAAACCCAAAAGTGAATGCATTATTGCAGGTAAGAATGAAGGATCGCTCAGTGTTATCATTACCCTCACGCAAGAGATTTCTCAAAATGCAACTAACTATGGTCATCTTTTAAACATAATATCAGACTCCAATTTATATCAAATCTCTTCATTAATTTTTTGACACCCCATATGCACATAGCCAATAAATCTCATCAGCTCTTCCTTCAAATACATTCGAAATCCACAGCAATTTCCCACTGTGATTTAATGGTGAGAAATGGAACTATCTCATCTTGGTTCAGGGCATCATCTGTCACCAGACCATTGCAACAATCTCCTATCTGGTTTGTTGCAAATCATGTCCATTACAATCCATTCTCCATACAGTGCCAGAGTGTTAAAGTAGGCCTTAAAGAGAAGCCAGATCATATCTCTCCCCTACTCAAAATCTTCCAATGTTTTTTTGTCTCACTTTGGATTGGATCTGGATTTGGATTTTCCATTTCTACTAAAATATAAGCTCTATGAGGGAAGGGATTTTTGTCTATTTAATGATGTATCACCAATCCTTGGAATCACGTCAGGCACTTCATAATTCTTCATAAATAATAATTAATCTTGGCGAAGGCAATAAAATCATTTTCACAATTGCTGTAATACCTAATCTTGCAACTGCTATCCTAGATTCCATTGTAGGACCATGTTGAGCTTCATCCTGTATATAGAATAATATCTTAAAAAATGTAAGACAATCAAAATGCACATGGACTAATGAGATAATTAGCTAACTGGATAAGATGCAAAACCCAGTATATTGTCCTTATTGTAATAAAAATCAGTTATGAAATACAATGGAGGAATACTCTCATAATATTAAAATATATATAATTAGCCTAGCAAGAAACTTTAAAACAAATATACTAACATATCAAAAGCACTATAAAATTGTACTTATGGGGGCACCTGGGTGACTCGGACAATGAACCGACTTCGGCTCAGGTCATGATCTCACAGTTCGTGCGTTCTAGCCCCACATTGGGCTCTGTCCTGACAGCTCAGATCCTGGATCCTGTTTTGGATTCTGTGTCTCCCTTTCTCTCTGCCCCTCCCCTGCTCACGCTCTCTCTCTCTCTCTCAAAAATAAATAAACATTTAAAAAAAGGAAACCCTTTAAAAAAATGTACTTAAGCATAAAATAACTTTCATAAATGGAAAAATCTGACATGTTCTCTGATTAATACTATACAGGTGTCAATTTTTCCACAATTAATTTATAACTCACATGAAAAAAAAAGCCCTTATACTCAGGAATGCTCAAGATAATATGGAGAAATCTGTTTATTTTGGGGGGATTAGCTTCTAGAATATTAGCTTAAGGTAAGTTTTGGAAAAAATTTTTAAGTTTAATGAATTAAACCAAGGAAGACCAGTCCAGGCCAACCAGATGGCAATGGACTTTTATTGTTTAACCAAGAGAAACATAATTAAATTTTAAAAATCATTATTTTAATAATCATTACCGTCTTTTTAGCTTATTATTATCTTTTAGTTCATAGTCTTTCAACCAATAAATAAATATCCTTTCCACTTGCACACAATAAGCATAATTTATGACCATACTCTCAGTATCTTAATACTTTGTTCAACAATATTTATTTATTTTTCTGTCTAACGTGTTGCAATGCAAATTGTTGACAAAATGTTAATTATAACAATCTTTCATAAGGCTATTATAAATTTTCTTTCAAATTGATACTGCATATTCCTCAGAATAAAGCTTAAAGCATGGTTTTCCCTTCAGATATTCCTGTCATATTTTCTATACTGTTTTAAAGTACCTACATGTAATATTAATGCAATACACAATAGTTTAATTTTTATATAATCTGTCATTTCTCCATATTGTCCATAAACATTTTATAAGAAGTTGTCTCAAACTCCTGACTAATGTTGAGACAGTATTTTTTACCACATTTCTAATTTAATAATACATAAAATGTATAAGATATTGATGCAGTTACTCTAAAATAGCTTGTTCTTTGCCCATTCACATGGATCTTAGTTATCACAGATCCATTTTTCATGTTATCCTGAAGCATCCTTTTAACAATATCTTCTGAGCTGTTCCCCTATATTGACTTGAAGCTCACCAGTCACTTCGTTTTCTGGTTATTTGATTTGGTTTACTGCCCATCTTCTGGAACCTCTCCCGGTCTCGGTATCTCTCCAAAGCTCTGGCAGTGCTTCACTAATCTCATTTAAGTATACTTACAGTGCCCTGAGCTGTAATTGCAAACTTTATTTGATTAAGCTTTGTTTTAATTATTTCATCTTGGCTTTCATATTCCTCTGTCATGACTTGCTGGATATACGCTTCATTTCAAGTTTATGTTATGGTCACACCAACTTGACAGATAGCATCAGAACTTGCATTCCTTTAGGAAATTCATGTAAAATTATATAGCGAATTTTTATAACAATAATTCTGTTTAAAGGTATCTTCAGAGGACTTAATCCATTT
Organism: Panthera onca; assembly: GCF_046562875.1. Taxonomy (NCBI): domain Eukaryota; kingdom Metazoa; phylum Chordata; class Mammalia; order Carnivora; family Felidae; genus Panthera; species Panthera onca. Next base: position 72,354,313 of record NC_138339.1, on the reverse strand, counting down.
ACAGGAAATGAACTCCTTGAATGTCTAGAAATGCCAATTTTATGGACTCCATCTTATTAAAGGATTTTGCCCAGCCTCTATTTTTGCCATACATGAAACCCTTGTGTTATCTGTGTGATGACCATGAGAATAAAGTTTAAAACTGTTTTTTCCTTTTATATATTTCCATCACATCTCCTTTATCACTTTACAATGTCATATATATATATATATATATATATATATATATATATATAGTGATCACATATATATATATACATATATATACACACAACATACATGTATACATATATACACAACATACATGTATATATGTACAAAAGATACAGCACCTTTGATTCCTCAGTAATAGAAGTCACCCCAAAATTTAATTAAAACATTATAGGTTTTAAAAACAAAAGGGAGCAGTAAATCTAGTTGAAAGAAGGATTAGTAAAACTTTAATAAACAAATCAAAATGTATGTATTCAAATGTAATCTTATGCTCAGTCAAGTTGGCAGAAAGTTTTTTTTTTTCTGTTTTAGTGTGAGTTTTAAATTCAGGTATATGTAGCATATAGTGAGCATTGCTTCTGGGAGAGTTCTGGTGTGGGTGTGGGGGTGGGGAGGTGTGTGGGGAGGGTGTGTGTGTAAAAATTGTATGAGGAGATAAGAAAATGCTTTTAAATTTTTTTAATCTTTATTTGTTTTTGAGAGAGAAAGAGAGAGACAGAGTGTGAGCAGGGGAGGAACAGAGAGAGAGGGAGACACAGAATCCAAAGCAGGCTCCAGGCTCTGAGCTGTCAGGACAGAGCCCCACATGGAGCTTGAACTCATGGGGCTTGAACTCATGAACCATGAGATCATGACCTGAGCCGAAGTCAGACACTTAACCAACTGAGCCACCCAGGCACCCCAGATAAGAAAATGCTTTTAATTTAAAGAAGTAACCAGATATATTTATTCATGGTGATAATTATTATTCTTCTTATAATAGTTAAAATTGGGTTTAACCAAATGCTTAAAATATAGAATAATGTGAGCTGTTTGCAGATACATTTTGAAATACTATGCAGGTATATAAATTGAGTTTTTTGAGTTTTTAATAGCAATAAAAATACATACACCTCAAATAAAAACCAAAGATAAGAGAGAGCTAAGTTATATGTACAGTATGACACCTACTATAAGAAAGGAAGATGCTGAAGGAAGGATATGCAAAACTATAGCGATTATTTCTAAATTATAATATAATGAATAATTTTTATTCTCTTTAATCTTTCTGAATTCTCTATTTTCCTACCATGTTTTTTCAATAGTTATATATGCATAAATTGTTTAATTTTTTTAAGAAAAACTCCACAACTTTGAAAAGCAATAGGATGACAATAATGACTGTTCAGTGTCCAGGGTTGTGACAAATAAAATTTCATTTTGTACCATATTTAGAGGCCCAACTATTTTTGTTTTTAACTAGAACTCCAGCTCTCCAGATTCTGTAATTGTTTGTTCTCCAAAAATAATTGCAGCACCGAAATGTCATTCACCCAGATTTTAGATCTCATTTGCATCCTAACCCCACAAAGTAGCCACAATTTCACTCCATCATGCCAATAATTAACTGAGAACATGAAAACAAAAGATTGATGTGTTTGTTTAAGAAGAGCTAATATGTCATGCTTGGCTAATGCTGCTCAACTTCATCGATGATAAAGAGAAGAGAATGTTCGTAATGAAGCATCTCCTGCACATACTTCAGTGATAGAAAGTGACATGAGAAGCACAGCATTTGCTATTCTCTTCAGATTCAATCTTCTGAACCATGTTGCTCTGGACAAGTCCTCTTTTAATCATTTAGAGAGCAACCGAGAAACTTGATGCTTCAATAGTAGGACCCAGCTCAAATTTAATTAAGGCATTCCAGGTTCAAATAACTGAACAGAGATGTAGACCTAATCAAAAACAAGGAAAGGAGTGGCAGAGGGACTGAGGGAGGCAGGAAGGGGAAAGAGCTTAAGAAAACTCTACGAGCTTAATACAAAACAAAACCATTCAGGCAACAATACTTATTTTTAGACTTTATTCTTTCCACCTGTATCACCTATCCTTTCCAAATTCCTTGAACAACAGCCACAATAAGAAAAGTTATAATTTAATCAAGTGTATGTGTTTTACCTCTCTGTACACAAACTGTATGTTTGCTACCAACATACGTGTTGTGGGAAAACACTCTTTTTCTCTGTAATGTCAACCTTGAACTATTAGACATCTATCTTCCAAGCATTTCTAGTTCCCCACCCAAAGCTAAAAAAATTGAATTTTCTGAATTGTACTGAATTTGAAATCTTTATCTGTGTACTATACAATGGGGAATATTATTTATTCTTGTTTTTGTTTTAATCTTACAGAGCTTGCTGAAAAAAATTCTTTTCTTACTGACAGTTAATTATTGAGCCATTAGTTCATGTGTGCTAGTTTTTAGCCTTTTAACGAGAGGTCAGTGACATATCTAATACACGTAATATATTAGATCTGGAATGGGCTTATTTTCCTGAGATGCCATTGCTTGCTTTGGCCTTTTTATTACCTCTTTCTACCTTGGTAAATTTGGATGAACAGTTCACAAATACATACCAATCACTCACATATTTGGTGATCAAAAAGGCTTTGGTAAGTTTGGAGGAATTCCTGGAATAGGTACCTATTTGTATTCACATATTAAACATCCATTAAGGGGTATGGGCTAAATGGGTGGATGGGCATTAAAGAGGGCACCTGTTGGGATGAGCACTGGGTGTTATATGTACGTGATGAATCACTGGGTTCTACACCTGAAACAAATACTACACTGTATGTTAACTAACTTGCATTTAAATAAATAAATTTAAATGTAAAAAAAAGGGAAAAATCCATTAAATTAAAAGCAAGGTAGTTGTTTCAATTTTCTTCCTAAAGATCAGAATTTAGGCACATGTCCTTACCCAGGACCAATGTTCATATAGCTTCGCATTACGTGGAGTTGGATGGCTGTTAGCTCCTACCATGCCCTTTCTTTTTTTAATTACCTCCCAGTCTAGCTGCTCAGCCATGCCACTGATTTGCCATTAGTTATCTTTTCTCACTGTTGTAACTGTACGTTGCTCACCAATCCAGTGATTTATTTTTTTTAACTTTTATTTATACATGTCAGTAAATGTTTGTAGAAATGCACAAATGATTTATATGTGCTAAGGGACATCAGAGCTCTGTCTCCCTCCTAGTGGCAGGATTGCATATTGCTAAATTGTAGAGTGATAATTTTCAAGTGAGTCATTTTTATGGACTTTGTTACTTGTTTTTAAGCAGTGGAGGAAAAAAGCCTTACCTAAATTTTCTGAGTCATGAACCTGTCTTTTCTTTCCTTAATCGCACAACACAGTGGAATTAGTATATATCTGAGAGGACTATGAGCAGAGCTGTTATCTCAGCACGTTTCCACTGGCACTTCCCGGCAGGTATCCAATGCTTGTTGCAAACTAAGGAAGACTTAAGATTAGCCACTGGCAATTCATTATTAACACTCGTATATTCTCCTATTGTAGCCGTGGAGAGCTAAGGCTATATATTTAATGTGAGAAAACTGTAAATGTTCTAGAAGAATAAAATTAGAGAACACAATAAAAATGTAATGAAAAGAAAACAAGCATAGCTATAAGGCTTGCGACTAGATAATGAGAATGCTTCTAAAGAAAATTCTTTATATAATTACAATAAGTTGACATGTGGTATACTCTCCATTGTGAACCTTCATAACGGAAAGTATATAATAATCCATCCATTTAGGCCTCTTTCATTTGGAATTCAAGATAATTTCAAGACAGTGGTTCAATGTTGAAAAAAAAAGACTTAAAGCCCTATATTTATTGCATGGAAATTAAAGTAATTTGAATTGTTTACTTATGAATATAAAATTGAAGAACTTAGAAAGGCATACATATAGCCATATAGTCTTATATACCACTCTTCATTTAGGAGATTTATATTCTTCTATCGTATCTCATGGAGTTTACTCAGGAATACTTTCCTTTGTATGACCATATGATTGGTTTACTGTAACAAATGACCCTGACAAACTCTTTGACTCTTTAGTTGGAGAAAATATCTCTGATTTACCAAACTGTAGTAGGGGGTAAATACCCACAAAGAAGGTGCCATAGAGGAATGTTCCATGTCCATTTTAAGAATTCCAAGATATCAGACTATATCCCTGAGAGAAATGATAAAAGGATTCCAGTACTAACAAGTGAAATGCCAGAATACCCTTCATGACACAACAAAAACAAAGACTGCACGAAGTTCTTAGGGGATGAGGGAATCAAGGTAAGGAAGCTGTAATGTTGCATGTCCAGTAGAAGGTGAGGTAGATATAGTGATTGCTATGTGACTATGTGATCAATTGCTGGAGTGGCTATGAATGGTATTGCCACTTTTTTCTCCCAAGCTTAAATAGCACAAAAATTGGTAATGCCAAAGGAGAGAAAAGCCACATATATAATTTTCACTTGCTTTCTTTTCTTATCACTTGTCATACCCTCTTAATTATGATAGAAATTATATCATATTTACAACTTGACTTTGGAACATGGGGAATACACAGACATGCACAGAGAGATGGCAGGGGGTAGATATTTAGGGCATAGGAATTAGAGGTTTAATATACACACTAATGTATTCACATACACACACAGACATACATTTGTCAATTAGCTATGCAACTGCCATGGTGGTGGAGTAAATCAAAATGACCCTACCTCCTACATTACCTAGGAGATAATCCTGACTCCTAGTATTTACTGCATTTGTATCTGAATCAAGAAAAGAATGTGTAAATTTGGATATAGAAGAAATAGTTGATTTTCATAACCATTTTGTTAGTAATGCCAAAGCCAAATATGAATCTTATGGTGTGTCGTGTTTGCTTCTTTTTCTTGACACGTTCAAGAAGATATTTAATTGTTAAATATAGAGATCACCTTAAATTCATATAGTACTTTCATGAACGTGAAATATATTGTTTGACAATGATTGGATTAGTAAAACCAGGAGGCTCTGTTGGAGCTAATTTATTATCTTTGAGATGAAGCATCAGCCTTCTAATGGTGGCATTTAATAGCACTTTGTCCATTTTATTTGAAAAGAAAAGAGTTGGTAAAATCATTTGTCGGGGATACTTAATGACTGTACTATTTTCCTAGGACTACTATAAAGCACCATAAACTGGGTAGCTTAAAACAAGAGAAATTTACTCTTTCACAGTCTAGAAGGCAGAAGTCCAAAATCTGGAGGCTCTCAGGTAGAATCCTTCTTTATCCCCTTAAGCTTCTAGTAACTCTTGGCAGTCCTTGGCTTTCATCTACTTTCCTCTCTGTTTCCACAGCAGCTTCTCCTCTTCTTTGTGGCAAATCTCCCTTGTGTGTCTCTCACAAGGACACTTATCATTAGATATAGGGCCTACCCAAATAATCTCATCATCTCAAGATCCTTAATTATATCTAGGTGAATTTTTTTCTAAAGAAAGCAGAATTCACAGGTTGCAAGGATTTGATGTGGGTCACTCTTCAACCCTCTAAACTGATTTAGAATCTGTAGGGGGAATGATATTTGTAGTGGTGATGATATTTGGCACACGTGGGTCAGGCGAAGCCCTGAGGAAGAGGACTTGCCAGGATCTACTGCAGTCATTTTAAAATATTTTAAGGTGTGCTTCCTTCCTGATGATTTAGGGTGCTCTGTCCATGAAACATATAGGTGAGAGCAATGCCATTTATCCCATGGAAGCAGGTTTAAAGTCCCATAAAGAACTATTCTCCCCATTCTAAAATCAAAACTGTTAGATGATATAATGAAACTTAGAGAAGTTAGGGAAGGGAATACTTTAGCTCCTCTTTTTTCCTTCTCACCTCAAATACTGTCTTGTACTTATTCTGATTAAACTTAGTTGTCCCATAATACTCTTATGTCCTCAGTTCATGAAGATTCTTGAATTAGTCTGTATTTGTTAGTAGTGATCCACTTCCTTGATAATAGTTTCAAATATGATTCATGTCCCTAATAAACATAGAACTATACTCAGTTGCATAAGATTTTGACAATTAAGTTTACTCAATATTCTGAAGGATTATACCTGGCTCTTGAGATGGCATTAAAATGTCTTGTAGTTTGACATAAGCAGTTAAACTATTAAAATATTCCATTCTTATAGTCAAAGCTTTAGATGGTTTGCTGCAATCATCTATAGTGTTAAGAGTTGCCTACAAATTGTCAAAGAATTTAATCTGTGTCTGAGTTTCACTAATAAGGAAATTTGTATAAAATCTTTTTAACAAGCTAATGAGTCTATATATTTGAAGGAGTAAGGAACACATATATTTATTATGAAATAAACCAGACTCTCAGCATCATACTAGTGGGATTAATTAGTAAAATTCAATCAAGAATAATCAGAAACTACCAGTTATCCTATTGTCCCAATAAATAAAGCTATATATCTGGATTTAAAATTCTAAACAATAAAATGTGAATCAAGAATTACACAAACTTCAACATCTCTTTTCCAAATTTAGATGCAGAGGGCATACATGCACTCTGAAAATCACAATGGTCACCATTTCCTATTCAATTTACTTTCAACCTCCTACATTTTCTGAGAATGAGCAGAAGCAGCAGAAATCTATCCTGGTATAGTTTTATCATTTCTGAGGATATATTTCAAATGTAAAGGAAAATCAAAAGACATTATACTGGCATTATGTATTTTCGTTAAGTCAAGATAATTGAAATCTAGTATATTATAAAAAACAAAGGGGATTTTCATTAAGCAAAATGACCAGATACTTTAAAAAGCAATAAACATACTTCCTTATATTAAAACATTTGAAAATGCTGTTCAATTTTCAATTTGAACTAGATTTCATTTTCTCATTTACTACTTGCAAAAATGCCTCTCTCAATACTAAAGTCATCTTTGATGGTGTCTGTGATGTTGAATTAAGAGCTCTAGTATGATGATTACCAATGCATATATCAAACTCTCATCCCAAAGTCAACAGATACAATTCTTCACATACATCAGAAATTATGATTTTTGATAAATAACCATATTAAGGCAAATAATTAAATAATGAGCAGGGTACTTACTTGTTAAGCATTAAGATAAATTCCCAGCATGACAACAGAAAGGTGTATTATAAGGTACTGAGTCAAGTGAATGTATCATTTTTATAATGTTTAAAAATTTTTAAATTTCTTGAGAGAGATCACACACGTGAGAGCAGGGGAGGGGCAGAGGAGAGAAAGAGAGAATGTTAAGCTGAGTGTTGAGCCTTATTCAGGACTCAATCCCATGACCCTGGGATCATGGCCTGAGCCCGAATGAAGACTCAGATGCCTAACCAACTGAGCCACCCAGGTGCACCCAATGAATACATCTTAAACTATCCCAAATTGAATCAATGGAATCTCCATGCAGTGTGAGGTTCTAAATACTATACAACAAGATTTTGGACTGTTTTACATTTCTCCACTCAATCAAAAGAAGAGTAGGCACTGACAAGAATATTTCATCTGAAAATAATTTAAATGACCATTACATGTCTATGAGATTTGTTCTCCATTTTGTAGAAACATGGGTATCTCAGAATTTTATTAATTCACTCTCTTTTCCCCTTCTTGCTCAAACATACTCTCTCTCTACCTATATAGATGTAAATATATATATTTATATATAATATTTTGCAAATGTTATAGAAAATTTATTCATCTCAAATGCTGACAGTGCTGTTTTGTTTCCCTATAGGAATTGAACAACTCCAAATGTATATTGATATATTTAGTCATATATAAAATTTGGTCAAAAATCAGTAGATTTAAAAAGTGATAAATAGAAAAATAGAGAAATGTGAAACTTCAGATAATCTCAGAAATGCACATTTTATTGTTATATTTGGAAGGGGAGATAAATTAATCACAGGATATTTCAATTTTGCTGGTAAATGTGATGAAATTTTCATGTCCTTATTGTAGACACAACTTCTATCTCTGTGAAGAAAATCTTAAGAATTGGGATATCACCTAGCTAGAGATCTATCTATATGTTGGTGGGGTATTTTTTTTTAACTATGTGGGAATCTAAATTTTAAATCCTTATCTAACATATAAAGAACAGTTTATCAACACTCATCACTCATTAATGAATTTCTGAAGATGTCAAGTCACATAAAAACTATGGATAATCAGTACAGTTGTATTTCAAGGGGATGTAATTCTTCAATATTTCACTGTAAACATTTTTATACATCTAGCAGTTTCAAATGTCAAAGCAGCTGGAGTTGTGAGGGGAAAATATGGCATAAAGCATTAGCATTTTCATTTCAACTAGGACTAAACTGAGAGAGTAACAGAGTCTTGTTTCTTTTATGCCTGATTTCATACTCACTGTGTACTTTTTCAGGAATGTCCCCCAGATTAGAGAGATCAGTGACTAATTATATCTCCTATAAGTGCAATGATACCTATTATTCATAAGTAGTTTGCAGACATTATTCTTTTACTGATTTAAAGATGTAGTTTTGTTAAAGAGTCCATACTAACCAAAGCCATCTACAAATTCAGTGCAATCCTATTAAAATTCCAATGACATATTTCACAGAAAAAGAAGAAGAAAACGATACTAAAATGTGTATGTGGCAACAAAATACCCTAAATAGCCACAGCAATCCTGAGAAAGAAGAAAACCAGAGGCATCACATTTCCTGATTTCAACTTATATTACAAAGCTATAGTAATTAAAATAATATGGTACTGGCATAAAAATAGACACATAGACCTATAGAAGAGAATAGAGAACCCAGAAATAAACTTTCCCTACCTACCATCAACTAATATTTGACAAAGGAGCCAAGAATACTCAATGGAAAAGGATAGTCTTTAATAAAGGGTGTAGGGAAAATGGATAACCACCTGCAGAAAAGTGAAATTGGACCTCATCATACACCACTCACAAACATTAACTGGAAATAGATTAAAGACTTAAACGTAAGACCTGATAGTGTAAAATCTTTAGAAGAAAACAGGGAAGGGGCTCCTGGGAAGCTCAGTCAGTTAAACATCTGACTCTTGATTTCAGCTCAAGTCATGATCTCATGGTTTGTGAGATTGAGCCCTGATCAGGTTCCACACTGACAGTGCAGAGCCTGCTTGAGATTCTCTCTCTCCTCTCTCTCTGCCCTTCCCCCTGCTTGTGTGTGTGCTCTCTCTCTCCCTTTCCCTACCTCTCTCTAAAAATAAATAAACATTAAAAAAAGAAGAAGAAGAAGAAGAAAACAGGGAAAATCCTCCTTGATATTGGCCTTGATAAAGATCTCTTCAATGTGATGTCAAAGGTACAAGCAACAAAAACAAAAATAAATGGTACTACATCAAACCAAAACACTTGTACACAGCAAAGAAAACAATAAAAAAAATGAAAAGACAAACTAAGAAATGGAAGAAAATATTTGCAAACCTTACATAAGAGGTTAACATCCAAAATACATGGAGAACTCATACAATTTAGTAGCAACAACAAAACAAACAACCCAACTAAAAAAATGGGGAGGAGGACCCGACTAGACATATTTACAAAGAGGACATACAAATGGCCAACCAGTACATGGAAAAATGCTCAACATTACATATTATCAGGGAAATACAAATCAAAACACAATAAGTTATCAACTCACACTTGTTAGAATGGTTATCATTAAGGATACAAGGAATAACAAGTGTTGGTGAGGATGTGGAGAAAAGGAACACTGTTCACTGTTGGTGGGAATGTAAATTTCAGTGACTATGAAAAATAGTGTGGAGATTGCTCAAAAAATTAAAAATAGAACTACCATATCATCCAGCATTCCCTCTTCTGAGTATATAGCCAAAGGAAATGAAATTAGGATATCAAAAAGATATCTATACCCCCATATTTATTAGATCATTATTTATAGAGCCAAGACATAGAAACAGTCTAAGTGTCCATCAACAAATGAATGGATAAAGAATAAGTGAGAGATATATCTATAACTCTCTATATCTTTCTACACACACACACACACACACACGCACGCACAAACACACTGGAATATCATGCTACCACAAGAAAGAAGGAATCTTGCTATCTGTGACAACATGGATAGCCATGATGGTATTATGCTAAGTGAGATAAGTCAGACAAAGGAAGAAAAATACTGTATGATATAACTTTATGTGATCTAAAAAAGCTGAACTCATGCAAATGGTGTGAGATGGTGGCTAAGGAATGGGGACTGGACATTTGTTGGTCAAAGGGTACAAACTTACAACTAGAACATAAATAAGTTTTGGAAAGCTAATGCAAAGCATAGTGATTATAGTCAATAATACTGTACTATATACAAAAAAAAGATAAGAAAATTAATAAATATATGAGAATTTGAAATAATCCTTTTATATTAGAAAGTGGATTTTCCTCAGGCACTAAATAACCAAGCATTGCTTCTGTCTTGATTTGTAACCTTGAAAATATTCTTCACCCAGTTTTGCACCTAAATTAAAGGCTATAAAATTAGCTATAGACGGTATTTCTGTACATAATTTCAGTGTGTATAACAGGTTGGTGTGCCTTTTCACCCTGTTTTATTTCTTGAATAAAGACAATAGATCAAATATGATGAAGGTCCTGTATACAATAAAGGTTGTCCTTTGCCCAAACTGTCATTACATGGTAGACGTGCAAATACACCACTAAGAAGCCTCCATTTTACGTTTAATTATCCTTCAAAATGAAGAAGGAAACTCATGTCTCTATTTTATGAAACAAAGTTTCCAGAAAATCTACAGTGAGAAAATAATTTCACTAGGAGTCAGACTTATAAATTGAGGTTAATAATGGAATCTGTAATAGATTTTCATTTCTTCAATCTACATACACATTCATAGAGATCAAAAGACCTCATTCATTTATGAGAAGATATACCCTCTAGTAAATGAGTTAATTGCTTCAGGTCAGAATTAATTCTGGTCCTTGTAAATTCCCTAGGGATTTCTCAGACATAAACTATTTGTTGAATACAAATTGTTTCTTTCAATTTTTTCTCTCATCCAAATGAAGATTATAAACATTAAAATGCATATTAATAAAATACTCTCCCCATACTGCCCATTTTCAAGGAGGATTTCCTCTCATAAATATAGAACTAGACTTCATCTTATGAGAGAATAAGTATTTCTGAGTGTTAATATTGAGTGTTTATCAGTACTGCTCCACACACTATATGTATAGCTTTGTCAGGTTTAATCCTTGCACTTAAAACCAAGAAGGTTGCATCTGTGCATATTCCCATTTTCCAGTATTTTTCAGTTCAGGAAATAAGACATAGGGAATCTAGTTAATTAGTTTTAGGTCTCTAAGGCTGTAAATGGTAAAGAAAAGATTAGTAGTGCAGCATTCTGGCACCAAAGCCTGGTATGCTAATCTCTATGCTGCCTTTTGGTAAAAATGACAGTTTTACCTAAGAGTCTTTCAGTACACTTAAAGTTGATTTCATCAACAACTTTATTGATGGTTATTTTAATTTTTTTGTCCTCAATAAACATGTAAACAAAGAATCTGAGACTTTTACATGAAGATGTTATACCAAGTAGTGTACATGCAGGGAATTGGGAAATAAATGAAATAATATTTTTAAACTTTTATTTCTTGAAGGAAAGTACAGTGGGTGCTTTAATATATGCCTCAGTAACATTGTATACAACTATAAATTTCCACATGTATAAAAATATTTATTTGTAGGAGCTAAAAAAATAATATAATGGAACTTTCTGTTGATCCTATAAGCATTTTCAATTTTCACTTTGCAATCAATAATCACTTAAAATTATATAACTAGTTTATATTCAAACAACATACAGCAAAACTATGAAGTTGCAAATTCAAAGTCAATACAAACATTGAAAATAAAATTTTCCTATTGCTGAATTGGATCACTTATTTTTTTTAACTTTGGTTTTTTACTTGATTCACAAATCACTTCAAGGTTTTCATATATGTAAATTATGAGCTAAATTAGATTAATCATTTTGTTTTAACAAATAGCAATCCTCCTTACTTACTATTTTTTTCTTGTTTTCCTTTTCCTTTCTTCAGTTCTTACTGAGTACAATAGAAGGGTCACCTCTTGCAAAACCTGGACTTACCCCAGTGGACCAGTCTTTTGATAAATACTTTTTATAGTAAAAATGTTTCTCATTTTTAATATAAACAACACAGTCATTTAAATTTTAAAGAAATGCCAGACTATTAAATGAAAGTAAATCAGTGTGATGAGTAACTTAATCATTTCATAGTTCTGTCTGGACTTCCTAACTTCTGTAAAGGTCATCAGCTAGGAGAAGCAAATTACTTTTACAATTATTTCAGGAACATGAGGATGTATTTGTTTGAACAAGTGTATATTTAAGACTTTAGTGAATAACAAGTAATTCTATAGCAATTTTAGAAAGAGTCTTATGCAATTAACTACTGAAAAAATATATATAAACAATAGGCCAGTGAGATATTTGATGTTTGATTATTGCAGTGAAAAGAGAAACATGACCACTCAGAAAAATTTCAATTATCAGTCTCTGTAGAGGCACATCACAACACTCTAGTAGAGTACATATCATGGAGAGAGCATACTGGATATCTAAAGCTGTGAGTAAGAACCTCGATACCTGCAGGAATCGAAGCCTCCTGTGCTAATCCAACAGAAGATATTTACCAATTGAGGTGAATGCACTTAGGGGGGAAAATGAGACAGATATTTTCAATATGCTTATTTAATAAAGACCTATAAAAACAAAAATTCACATCAAACTTCTATGTGGATAAAGACTGTACTATAACGGACCTTAGGTTAGTATAGATTACTACCATCATGGTGTCTACTAATTAAAAAGTTCTAGGGGCGCCTGGATGGCGCAGTCGGTTAAGCGTCCGACTTCAGCCAGGTCACGATCTCGCGGTCCGTGGGTTCGAGCCCCGCGTCAGGCTCTGGGCTGATGGCTCGGAGCCTGGAGCCTGTTTCCGATTCTGTGTCTCCCTCTCTCTCTCTGCCCCTCCCCCGTTCATGCTCTGTCTCTCTCTGTCCCAAAAATAAATAAAAAACGTTGAAAAAAAAAAAAACATTAAAAAGTTCTAAAGTAGAAAGTAGGCAAAGATCTCTTACTCCACCAAAGGGACAAAGATGTCCCTTCTGTTTTTGAAATATAAAAACAGAAAATTGGTTTCTATTAAAGGAAAGAGACTGAACTATGAACCAGGAAATGAGTGGGAGCCTTTGTGATCACCAACCGTATGATATTGGGCAAGTCTTAATTTCTCTTGATATCATCTGTGAAACTTAGTGGTTGGGAATTTCACTATGTAATTCTTATGGTCCCTTTGCCTCTAAAATTTGATAATTCAATACACTGATTAATATTTTCCTTTAAGTACAGGGAAATGGATTCTAATTATTAAATATAAACACATCATTTAAAGTGTATCAAATAAAAACATATAAAGGGTTATATACATGTATTCATATGTAATACAGTTAATATGTATTTGTATATATGTATAGTCAATTGCACTTTCTTCTTATTTAATTATTCAAAGTTAATTATCAATGCTTCCAATAAATATACAAATGAATATTAAGTTGAAAGTGCCAATTTTCCTATCAATTAACAAATTCTAGATAATGCTAAAAGATTTGCCGATTCATGCTACATATTCTACAATCCATGCTAATGACAAAATACTTCACTAAATTTTAAATGAAGACAAAATAACATAATAAATAATTATTTTTATCTGTCTCAAGGTGATATAAGGTAATGAATTACATGTCTTGAATTCAATCTGTTTGGATCAAAGATAAATCAAGCTGGAGATGAAGAATTACACAGATATTTATCAAATGCCCACTCCATCTTGTTTGTGAACATACTGTAATTTTGGGTTTTCATTTCTCTGTGTCATTTACAATTCTAATCCCAGAAGAAGGGAGGAAATAATATTTGGGGGCTTGTTTCCCACCATATTCTAATCAGTAATGAAAAAGACTAGTACATCAGTCCTAGGTAATGAGTTTGGGGGATAGCTATCTCATAAAAGCTTATGAATTTATCCTGAGAAGTAGCTTGAGAGGTCAGCTTGTCACTTTCAACTTATAATGAGACAGCAACTAAACTATCTAAATTGATGGTATCTTATCCTATTGTAAATGACCTTGAGACAAGATTATTCCATTTCTTTCCTGATGATCCAATATAATAAAAATCTAACCATGGCTGGAGCAACTCAAATTTACCCTCCTTCAACAGTGACAGAGGTTATTGCCACATGGAAAACAAATCAGCAAATTTTCTTTAGTGCTTAGGTCACTATTAGAAAATAACTTTGAAAGTCTTTAAAGGCTGAAAAGATGCCATTTTTATTTAAAATGAGGGCTGAATATGACTAGTACTATCGGTGATGAAAACCCTTAACTTACTCCATAGGCTGTCCTTAATTCTTCTCACTCTAGAAGACTGGGGATCAGTGTCCTGATGCTTAGCATTGCCACATTCTGTCTGAAATCTGCTTTGAACAAGATACCCAAAAGTTAGATTGCCATTCCCCCAAACAGTGCATACTCCAACTTCTCAGCACACCAATTAGAGACATGATAAACTATTCAACACTACTGTGCTAATAACAAGCAGACTCATCTATTTTTCGCACTAAGAAGGTTTGCTATTTTATAACAGGCAGGTTGTAGATTTCAATTTAAAGGAAAGTATCAATAAGATTTTAAACTAAATTTATTTTCCAGAATGTCATAAAATTGGGGTCATATGGTATGTAGCCTTTTAAGATTGTCTTCTTTCAGTTAGTAATATACATTAAAGGTTCTTTCCTGTCTTTTCATGGATTGATAGCTCATTTGTTTTTGGTGCTATATAATATTTTATTGTCTGGTGTATGACAATTTGCTTATCCATTCATCTGCTAAAGGACATCCTAGTTGCTTCCACATTTGGCAATTATGAAGAAAGCTGCTATAACATCTATGGGCAGGTTTTTGTGTGGACATGCATTTTCAACTCTTTGGGGTAAATATCAAGGAGCACGATTGCTGGATCCTATAGTGAAAGTATATTTAGTTTTATAAGAAACTGACAAACTCTCTTCCAAAGTGCCTATATTATTTTGCATTCCCACAATGAATGAAACTTCTTATTGCTCCACATCCTTGCTAGCTTTTGGTGTTGTCAGTGTTCTCAATTTTGGCCATTCTAATAGGTGTATAGTGGTACCTGATTGTTTTAATTTATAATTCCCTAATGACATATGATGTGAAACATGTTTCGTGTACCTGTTTGCCATCTGTATATCTTCTTTGGTGAGGTGTCTATTCTAGTCTTTGGCCATTTTTTCACTGGGTTGTTCATTTTCTTATGAACTGAGTTTTCGGTGTTCTTTGTCTATTTTAGACAACATTCTCCTAGCAGATACATCTTTTGCAAATTTTCTCCCAGTCTATGGCTTATCTTCTCATGCTCTTAACATTGGCTTTCATAGAGCAGTTTTTATCTTAATGAAGTCCAACTTATTAAGTTTGGGGGGGTGTTAATGTAAATGGTATTGTGTTTTTAATTTCAAATTCCATTTGCCCATTTATGATATGTTGGACACTTTAGCATATTTTAGAGCAGCTAAAATATTGTTCATGTGACACAATGTATTTGCAATCATAATTTTGTAATGGATTTTGTATCCTGGTCTTAATTTTTCATTTCTTCCAACTCAAAGATATAATGTAGTATAATCCCAGGAAAAGAATACAGACTATTTACTTTTTAAACAAGAATATATAGCATGCTTTCTCTGTGTACATCACTATGAATTGACATACAATAATAAATAAAGTATGGTCCCTTTCCTCAAGAAAGCTTTTTGGCTAATTGGGAAGAGTTAACATGGAGCACCAAGTTGGCAAACATTGTCTGAGGATAGTGGAAGATACCTGTATCCATTGCACATCCTTCTGTTGGCTTTTTACAAGTTCCATCAAATCAAAGCCAAAACAGTCTTATTATGACATAGCCTACATTTTAGAAATTCACAAAGTATTTCTTAATGGACAGAGAAAGGAATTTCAGAGGTAATAATCTTCTGTAATGATATTTGCCTGAATATAGCAAAGGATATATGATTGTTAGCTGGATTTCTGTCATTATCATGATCTGAAGTCCATGCCTGTGGGATGTTAGGATATACAGATCCCAATGTTAAAAAGTTAGCAATCTTTAGGATTCTGTTTAACAAAATGGCTTTAAGAGAAATCTATCTTCACTTCTCAATTAAGAGAAAAAATGCTGGCATCACAAATAATTAGTAAAGACATCTTTCATGTGAATATCCACGGTGATCATAACCCCATTGAGAATAAAAAGCAATAGTACATAAAGGTAAAATCTCTACCAGTTAGCTTTCTCTCTCGAAAACAATGTCATTCTTCTGCCAGTTTCATTCATGGAGCAGTTTTCACCATCTCCAACTGATTGCCAGATGCCTATGACAATATTTCTGTGTGTACACATTAAGCAAGATTGTTGTTGTTATGCTTTATTTTTTATTTATGTTAATGATGCAGAATCTATATAGTAGAGAGCAGGAAATTTTCCATTCTGACGGATAAATAACATCTGTGAAAATTTTAAACATTCAAAATGTGTCTGTCATGAGCAGCATGAGCCACCAAATTGTAATGACAGACATACAAACACATTCATCCAGAACTACCTGACTGGATTAAAAATTCCTACCCCATTAAAATAATATGCAATGTTCTCTGTGCAGCCGTAATTGGTATTGATGTGGGAGATGAAGTATCAGTGTAATATTCCACGATTAGTTGTGCAGATCTGTTGAGGCCCCCTTACAAGCTCAGTGCTATGAATAGATTCAGTGAGTTAAATCTCAAAAGCCATTCAGATGGGATTCAAGCATTATTCTTTAATCATTATTAAAACTGAAGTCTACAGTGGGAGGGGGAAGTGCAGAATAAAAGCAATGCTGAACTAATCATACCCTTATTAAAGTCTCTCAGGGAGTCTTAATTTAAACTTTTTTTTTTTTTCTCCTGATGTGGCTCTGACCCTCTTCTCCACTTTTCCCCACAGAAGACATAGGTGTCCAGGGCTATGGTCCTCACAGTGAATTTCTTTTTCTCTTTGCTTATTTATTATTAATTTAAATTGGTATTGATGTATTAGATCTTCATTTCATCCCAGTACGGTGAAACAGTTTGCAGCATTTTTATTTTCACTTCAGAAACCCTCTACTATTATTTCTGACTATTGATTAGGTATGGGAGAGGAGAAGAGAGGGGGAGTGGGAGAATTATTAGCTTTGCAATGAAGTTATTGGTGGAAATTACAACACCCCATAATATAAAAAATATTAATATATTTAATATAATTTTAAAAAACAAGAAGCTATAGTAAGCTTCAATTAAATTATGTTTTTCTTAAGTAAGAATTGCCCAATTTGGAATAATTTCAAGTATCTCATAGAATGTTATTATGTAAACTTTGATTAACAAAAGAAATTCACCCACCATATAGAACATGGGAATGCCATTAAGTTCTCCCCATGTACTTATATAAATGAGAACATGCTCTTTCACCAGGAATACTGAAGTTCCCTCATAAAATGAAATGGATTTAATCATTTTCAACTGCTGGTATGAATAATTTCACCCAAAAAGTAGACCTGTGAATTCAATCGTCATTTTTGGCTCATTAATTGGAGACAATTTGTCAAATAATAATGGTCCATGGGTGCATTTTGCTTTACACATGTTATCTTATCCCTCAGCTCACAGCTTAAATGGCACTTCTTCTTTGTTGGGTTTTCTTTCACCTGGCCTTGTGTAAAGCACTGTAGCTATGTATGCCCAGAGCAACATTTAATTCTCCTGTCATTTTATTGCAATTACAGTTAGAGTCTATTGAATTGTCTCACTCACCCATGAGGCTATATGCTCTACAAGCACCACCACTATGTCTATCTTATTCAAATTTTTTTGGAAGCATGAAGCAGAGTGCCTGGCACATGGTAACCCCATAATAAATATTTATGTCATTGCTGACATATGCAAAGAGCAACTCAGAGGAATAAGTGAATGACGGCGTGAGACTCAGTGTCTGAAAGCTCCCAAAAGTAAGAGCCATGTCCAGAATCCAGACTAGAACAGTCTTGCTGGAACTAGAACTTTTCACTCCTATCAGATTGCTCTCCCCACAACATGACCTCACTCTAGACAAAGACTGCTTTGGTAGTCAGCTACAGCGCAAGATGGTGTGGAATTATTTTAGATATGTTTCATTCTCAGAAAGGAATATAAAGATTTACTTTTTTAAAGTGGCAAATCTGAGGTAGTTTGAGGAACAACATCAACAAAAAATAATAATGCTGTCAATGTGACAATTTATATTGCCTTTTTTTTAAAAAAAAAGATGCTCAAGGTATTTACAAGCATGCTTTGAATTTAATTTCCACTAATATAAGCTCTTCTAGGAAATGAATATTCATCAACAATTAGTATTTCTAAGCTTGCTATGTATCTCTTTGCAGTGCAGTTTATTAGACCAAAAAAAAAAAAGAGCATTATCATTTATCATTATTGATTTTGCCCCAAATGTGAATTTTGATGTATCTAAAAGAGCTTTTGCCTGGATTATGAAAACACTGCCTTTATCTCTCATAGCAGCCCCCAAATCCCCCAGAATAGGGCATATTGCCCTTTATTACTTGAGGGTCTGTAAACAAACTCCCACAGGTATAGCTGATTTTTTTTTTAATCTCTGAGACTATTGGAATTAGTCCAAATTCTGAGTTTATATCCAGGCTACTTGCTGAAACAATGCTATGTGCATTTCTTAAATGCCTCATTGATTGAAGAGTATACCATTAAACTGTTTTTCACATATTCTGCAGCTGTGCATTCATGATGTTTTGTTTAAGGGAAAAAAATCTTCTGAGAAATTAATTGATACAAACCAGAACTTTTTGGCCATTTGTAAGCACTTGTCCATAAGTTCCATTTACTGAATAAATAGTTCTGTTAGCCTCAAAACCTAGCAATTTCAGCATATGAATACCATGTGAAGTGTGGCATTTTCTTATCCTGCAATACCTACTTGAAAAAAGAATGAGTGTTAAATTTTGTTTTGCCTAGGAATTACATGCTAATTGGCTGGCTGCCTTGATGCAGTTTCCAGACAAGATTCTGACATGATTAATTCAAAACAGTTGACCCATTCTATAAATATCTACATTCTACATATATATGTATATATGTGTGTATATATATATATACATATATATGTACACACACACACACACACACACATATATATATATATATATATATATATATATATATATATGGGAAAATCCCAGGATTTAAAAAAATATATATTTATTTATTTATTTTGAGAGAGAGAGAAAGAGTGAGAGTATGGGGTGGGGGACAGAGAAAGGGGGAGAAATAAAATCCCAAGCAGGCTCCATGTCAACAACAAGCCTGACGTGGAGCTCCATCTCAGGAACCGTGAGATCATGATCTGAGCTGAAATGAAGAGTTGGGTGCTTAACCAACTGAGCCACCCAGGTGCCCCAGACCCAGGATTTTTAATGTTAAGTAGGCCCCACAATTAGCGCAGAGCCCAACACGGGGCTCAATCCCATGTCCCCAGGATCATGACTGGAGCCCAAACTAAGAGCTGGATGCTCAACTGACTAAGCGACACAGGCACCCCAGTATTCTTTTTTAAGTAAAGAAAAGAAAAACAGACCCGAACCTATCTAATTACAATCTGGTTAATCCAAGTGATATTATCTCCTTCTGATTCCAAAACTGAGTTACTCCTCTACATTATATTGAACATAAAGAAATGCAAGGACATGACTATAATTTTAGTATGGGTGACCCTAAGGCTTCTTTAATGTCCACAGCTTATTTTAATTCAATTCAATCCTACAAGTACTGGGAATGAGAAAACAAACAATTCATTCATAGATGCTTCTCTCAGAGCTTAAAATCTGATTGAGAAACCTGTACCCAATCATGATCAAACAAGGCCAACAATGAAAAGTGAGGAGGACATGTGCAGTTTTTTTTAAGTTTACTTATTTGTTTATTTTGAGAGAGAGAGAAAGCATGCACAGGGAAGGGGCAGAGAGATAGAGGGGAGAGAGAACCCTAAGTAGGCACCGTGCTGTCAGTGCAAAGCCTGACGTTGGGCTGGATCCTACGAACCATGAGATCATGACCTGAACGGAAATCAAGAGTAGATGCTTAACCGACTGAGCCACCCAGGCACCCCTGCAGTTTTCTTTGGTAGTACAAATGAGAATAATATTGCTTCAACTGGAGAAAATTATAAAATGAATCATTGATTCACATAACAAGTCAATCTCTGAGTTGAAAGTAGAAGGAAGGATAAAAAAATTATATAGACATGAGTGTGGTAGAGTGAAACCCAGAGAAAAGCATAATATGAGCAAGAGCAGATCAGGGATGTTTAGTAAAAGCTGACATTACTTCATTAGCATAAACATAAAGTAAATCAAAGAGATTAGGAGATATAAAGTCTGTCCTCCCTCTTCCTTCTTTACCTGGCAGACTCTTCTGTTCTCTAATATCTCCAGTGTGGAATCCTATTCTCTACTCTATATGAGGGTAGCAGAAGCAGCAATAAGAATAGGTATATTAGTCATTGAGAAATGCATAACAAATGACCCCAAAACTTAGCAGCTTAAAACCATAACATTTTTATCTTATCTCACAGTTTCTATAGGTCAGGAATCTTAGAGCAACATTGCTGGGAGGTTCTGGCTCAGGTTCTCTCACAAAATTGTAGTCAAGCTGTTGTCCAGGACTACAGGCATCTCAAAGCTTGACTGAGCTGAGAATGACCTTCCAAACGCATTTGTGTGGTTGTTGGTAGGACTCACTAACCATTGGCCAGAGATCACCATTCTTTGTATGTGGGCTTTGCATATTCTGCTTGTATTTGAGCATACATATGCCTATGTGGGATATATTTACCCGTAGACAAGCATTTGAATATCACAGAACAACATTGAATCTCTCTCTTAAAATCAAGATCCTATTCTGTTTTTGTAATCTCACCTTTATTGCGGCCAACCTTTAAAAACAAAAGGAACAAATCTCCTTTTAATGTTAAGTATTATTTTTGTAGCTATAGCTAACTTTATGTTTTTTTTTTGTTTTTTTTTTTTTAAATTTTTTTTTTTCAACGTTTTTTATTTATTTTTGGGACAGAGAGAGACAGAGCATGAACGGGGGAGGGGCAGAGAGAGAGGGAGACACAGAATCGGAAACAGCTAACTTTATGTTTTAATCAGGAATAATGGGGATGATATTAGCCACTTTGTGGTTATAGTATATTGTGATACTTAAAAAAGCATTAAAATATTCCAGGAATAATGGGGATGATATTAGCCACTTTGTGGTTATAGTATATTGTGATACTTAAAAAAGCATTAAAATATTCCAACTTAATATTTCCACTACAGTTATTTTAAGTATTACCTTAAAGTTCATTTGCTATAATACATACATAATACCTCATAGTCATTTGTGCAAAAACATTTCATTGATTTAATTGAAATAATTATAAGCCAAATGATAAAAAACATTCGCACCTCAAGATGGAAATTTCAATTTGTAATACTGAAATAGTGATGTATCTATGCTGAGAGAAATTTTTCATATCAGATTTAGTGCTGTGCATGAATTATAATATATTTATTTTGAGCAGTATATTTATCAAACAACTTTTAAAGCTTATCTGATTTTTAAAATTTCAATTAAAGTTATTTCTTAAATGATGACATATTATTATTCAAGGATCCTCAGTTATAAATTCCAATTCCTTTGGAAATTGAACGACATTATTATTAATGGCGACTCAAAGATCATCAACTGAAAACAAATGGAGGCTTTATCCACAAAAATAATTAAAGAACACTGGTTAAGGAAAGATTTTACAATACATTAACAAGTATATACTCTGATTAAAAACCTGCACAGATTTCCCACAAAGCCATGATTCTCTCCACTGGCTGCATAATAAAATCTTCTGGAATATATTATAGCTACCATTTCCTGTAGGGGAGGAGTGGTTGCATTAGTGTTTTCCTGAAAAGTGACCAAGTAATTCTATGTATTATCCAGATTGAGAGCTGCTGCACTAAGCAAAGGATCACAGATGATAACTTGAAACTATATTGATTAGTCATCTTTAGTTACCAATACTTAGGAATACATATATGTAATTGAGAGCAAGAAGATAGTTTTCAGTATTGGTTTTAATTTTATAGTATATATTTGTGTGTATATATATATATGTGTGTGTATATATATATTCAGTATATTTTACAGTATACCTATATTCAGTATATATGTATATTCAGCATATTTTACAGTATATATATATATATATTCAGTATATATGTGTATTCAGTATGTATATATTGATATATGAATATATGTATTCAGTAAACATACTTATAAATTCAGTATACATATACATACATATGATACATATATATGAGAAAAAAAAGATAGTTTTCAGTATTGTTTATAATGTTACAGTTCAAATATATTTTCAGTATATATTCAAATATATATATTCATATATATGTTATAATATATATATACACACTCAAAACTATCCTCTCTCAATCAGTGGTTATTTTTAATAACAATAGTTCTTCAAATTACATTAGATTTTTAGACCTAGGGATATAGAGTGAAATCCAAATCAAATAATGGCAGACACAGGAATGATAATTTCTAAATCCATGTTTTCTATTATAATCACTATTTTCTCAATTACTGTTAAATGATAACTGTGTGAAAGAAATAGAAATTTAAAGAACTTTTACCTATTTATTTGTATATGAGTGAAAGATATTGACATTAATTGAACAACCACTAATATATACCCATGACTATTGTAAGTACTGTGGCTAATTTGATCTTCAAAACTATCCTTCAAGGTAGAATTTTATTGTTTTGTATTATTTTTAAAAATAAATTGAACTTGACATAATTAATTAATGATTATTACTGAAATAATAAAAATTATTTCAGAGAGTTCTAAGGTCCCTTTAGAGCACACATGCACACAAATACATACATGTACATATATTTCCAAAGAAAATATGTAGTATTTTGTGAGTTTGTTTGTTTTGTTTTGTATAAATGTCATCATCCTGTATGTATCTTTTACTTATTTTTTTAAAAAATATGTGCTTTGGATAGTCATCTATGTTGGTATGTAAGGATCTTCATTCTTTTTCCTTTTTTAATGTCTATTTATTTGTGAGAGAGAGAGAGAGAGAGAGCAAAGGAGGGACAGAGAAAGAGAGGGAGGTAGAGAATGCCAAGCAGACTCCACAATATGTTTCCTCTGTAAGAAACTTGTTTTTTACACAGGGCTCAATCCCGTGAACCATGAGATCATGACCTGAGCCAAAACCAAGACTCGGATGCTTAACTGACTGAGCCATCCAAGCACCCCCATTATTTTTCTTAATTTGTGGATGGCAATCCATAGAATGGATAAGCTAAATTTTATTTAATCTTGCCCCCACCCCACATTTTGATGTCTTTTAAGTTCTTCCCATTTTGCTGTGAACATTCTACTTGTGGAAAAAATACTGCAATGAACATCCTTCTTGTGGAAAGATATTTCTAAAAGGTAGATACTGAAAAGTGGAATTACTGTGTCATGAATGAGTATACTTTTGCTGTTAGGATCTAATGATGAATTGCCTTTCATATGACTCTATTGTTTGTACATGCCAACCTTTAATGTCTCAGAATATCCATTTTACCATTTGTTTGCCAAACCTTGATGTCATCAAACTTCAATTTTTGGTACTCTGATATTTGAGAAAAATTGGCATCTCACCTGCTATAATTTGGATTCCATTAATTATTAGTAAGATTGAACATTTTTATAGGTTTATTGGGCATTTTATTTCCTTTCCCAGTCATATTATCTGCCCCTTTTCTATCAGAGTATTAATATTTTCCTTATTAACTTAAAAAATCTGGAAATTATTTTAATATATATTTTCTTCTAGTCAGTCACCTGTTTTTAAACTTCATTTAGGGTTTTGTGTTTGTTTTGTTTTTGTTTTTGTTTTTTTTGATAGAGAAGTTTTTGACTTTGACAAGGTCTGAATTATCATTAGTTTCTTTTGGGAATTTTTTTAAGTTGAAGTGTAGTTGATATATACAATGCTATATTGGTTTCAGGTGGAAAACATAGTGATTTTATAATTCTGCACAGTATTCACTGTTCACAACAATAATTATAGTCACCTGTTGGAGATTTTGTTTTTTCTGCCTTTCTTAAACAGGGTCGTTTTTACACCCAAAGTCATAAATACACTTGTTGCTGTCCTTTCTGTATTTTATAGCTTGCCTTCTTAGGTTTATGATCCAGTTGAAAATTATTTTATAAGTGGTATGAAATAGGGATTGGTTTCTTTTCTTAATGTAAAATCAATAATGCAAATTTCATGTATTGAATGCTTCACTTTTTCTCCATTAATATGAAATACTACAATTATCATAAATCCATATACATGGTTCTGTATCCAAGCCTTCTATTTTATTCATCTAGTTACCTATTCTTGTACCAACACAGGTTTTAAAATGATATCTTTAGAACATTTTGATACAAGTAAGATGATTCCCATTACCTGGTTCTTCAAGAGAGTATCGGCTATTGTTTCTTTTCTCTTCCATAGGAATTTAAGATCAGCTTGTCATGTTCCACAAAAACCTGTTTGAATTGTGTCAGGAACTTATTTTGACTTATATATTAATTAATTACTATAACATTAGATCCTCTCTTCTATGAACATAGTATATCTGTCTATTTACACAAATCTTCTTTATTTTGCCCTTGAATAAATTTGTATCCTTTACAAAAATAAATCTTGAATCTCTTGAAGATTATTTCTAGGTAGTCTACAATGTTTGTCCTTATGATGAAGCAATATTTTAACTTAATTTTGTAACTATTATTTCTGGAATATATTTCCTCTGTAAGAAACTAAATAGCTTTATCAGCTCATTCATTTATATCAAGCAGAATTGTGGAGCAAGTTGTTGTTCTAGCCAACCTTAAAACTCACACAAGCTATGTAAAGACTGGTAAAACTCAGTTCTAAGCCTTGTTAGATAATTAACTTGGACTCCTGGATAAATGTCCAGAAATAATATCATTTACAAATATTAGCAATTTTACCTCTTTTCCTTTCTCATCTTTCTATTCCATTTATTTCTGTGACTTAATGTATGGACCAGAAATCTCAAAAAAATGTTAAAAACCAAATGTTCCTTCTGGGATTTTGTCTTTTCCCAAATATTAATGAGAATGTTTTCACTCTATCACTATTAAATATAATGTTTGCTGTAAATGCCTTCCTCGGGCAAGGAAATTTTCTTCCTTCAAATAATTTTATAGTTTTATACTAATAAAACCTATTTCATCTATTTTGTAGTAAGACAGACTAGCACCATAAATACATAAGAATAAAATACCAGTGGGTTCTATTGGAATCAGCAATAATGATGGTAGTTAAAGAAGTTACAAATTATTGTGTAGCTAATACATATATGGCGTTATAGACATTTATATACATCTATACCTGTGAACAATTCAACACTATTTCAGTAGTCATTCTTATGAATTAGAGAGGTTAAATATGCTCAAATTCACTCAGCTAAAAAGTAGGGAAGCTACAATTTGAAATCAGGTCTGGGTTATTACTGCCCAGATATCTGCCACATCCGTCTACCAGATACCGTCAAGTGAATAGAAGCTGTTTTTACAAAACAGAACTTATAGAATTATGATGTGGATGGAAATACTTCAGTTAATATTTAAATTTCAGAGCTGTTTGAGAAACGCTTGTAATAACACCCCTAAGAGTTAGGGCACTTCTGTGTCAACTGAATCTGACCCTAGATCTTGTTTCTGCACATTCAATTTCAAAGAGTCACTGAAAGAAAATGTGAAAATAATAAAGTAAATCAGAGACACAAACCATGTTGCAGACTTTTTGTACATGCACAGACTCTTTGATTACCCTCTGCCCTTCTATCATCCAGCATACATTAGTAACTAAATAATTAAACTAAATTTGATTTGTATGATATAGTTCATCCCATCACTACCATCAGGGGGAAAAAAAAAAGGAAAACTTTATATTCAGGCAACAGTGACTGTATACTTAAGGAATGACACTCCTTGGTATTTAGGTATAGGATACATTTATGAACCACAATATCTTGTTCATTATTCTGAAGCACAGCTCTTGTTTCACTTTGTTACATCTCCTAAAATTTTCAGAACACTTCTGTAATACTTTGCCCTTGAAGCTGTCAGAATTGTGAATTGAAAATATTTTCTTCTCTAGATTGGTATTTCCTTGCAGCTAAAATGTGTTGAGTGTGTTTTTAAAATGCTACTGGAGAGCTGGAAGTGGAAAATAGTGTAAATTCTGACCTTCAAATTTCTTTCTTGCCACTGGATAAAATACTTAGTTTATTCCATACAGAGTATCCCTTCTTGTTTGGTATAATATAGACTCAGTCAAAATGGCCTCTACATTAACAATATCATATTACAGTGTTAGTCTGAAATTCAGTATTTTAAAAAGGAATGCATTGAAATTCCTTAAAAGCCCATCTCAAAGTTTTATTAAATTTAGAATGCTATGTGTAATACTTCTAAAATAAAATTGATTTATCTCATTTGATTATACAAATCTTATCTCTACTTAATTTGTAGACATTAACTACTTGAGCCATATTTCTAAGCATATTGGAAAAGAAGCATTTAACTATAAGAAATGTAGAAATATATTGTGGCTAATTTTTAACCCTAATGCATGTAAGTCTACTTTTTAGATAGTAACCATTTTATATATAAAATTTATTAAACAGCACACATAAAGGCCAAAAAGACAGTGTTATAAATGTAGCAAATTAAACAGCAATATGGCTTACAGATTATAAGCCCAGATATGTTCTTGCGATTTTAATTCTAAAGAAGTTAAAGACAATGTTATATACTAGTACAAGTTAGCTAGCAAATAACAACAACAACAGCAATGGAGAGGAGGAGGGGAAAGAGTGGGAGAACTGCCCCTTCTATAATACTTACTATGAAGAAGGCCTCATTCTAAACTCTGTACATATAATGTTACTTCAGCTTTCCACCCACCCTATGAAGAACTTACAGCTATAATTCCCTTTTTGTCAATAAGCAAACAGAAGCTCAGTAATATTAATGAGGTAGTAAATGGTGGATCCAGATATTAAATCCAGACAATCCAGCCCAAGAATGCATGACTCTAGATCCCAGTGATTTAGAGTATATTGGTACTGAAATCAAATCATCATTTAAAAAAATTGACCTCAAGCATATAGTCTATTAGCTTTTTTTATAGTGATCCAAGAAAAGCCTGCATTTAATGCACCTATTTTCCCAAGAACTGTCTTGTTCATTAGCAACTAAAATTGAGTCATTTAAAAAATTTAGCCAATTGAGAAATTCTAAGACCCAATTATAACAATTTACATACATATACCTTTAACAAAGACAAATTATTTTCACTAAATAGCTTTGATATATGCCATTTCATATTCTTTCCCGTATACTTCTCCAAGACAAGTGATGTGAACCACATGGGTTTTTGGTTGCAGCAATAGAATCACTTCTAGCTGACGGATATATAAACAGAATTTATTTTCACACTCTTGGGCAAATCATACAGCAGTTGGCAATACTGGACAACCAGGCTCAGGAAATAAGCAGGAATCAAGGGAAACTGGATGTCAAAAACGTAGCCAAAACATTCTAAAGGAATAGACCATTTAAAACACTATTAACAGGAGATTGGGGAAGATGGCGGCGTAGGAGGAAGCGGGGCTCACAGCGCGTCCTGCCGATCACTTAGATTCCACCTACACCTGCCTAAAGAACCCAGAAAACCGCCAGAGGATTAGCAGAAGGGAGTCTCCGGAGTCAAGCGCAGACGAGAGGCCCACGGAAGAGGGTAGGAAGGGCGGCGAGGCGGTGCGCGCTCCACGGACTGGCGGGAGGGAGCCGGGGCGGAGAGGCGGCTCGCTGGCCAATCAGAGCCCCCGAGTCTGGCTGGCAAAAGCGGAGGGGCCGGACGGACTGTGTTCCGACAGCAAGCGCGACTTAGCGTCTGGGAGGTCATAAGTGAACAGCTCTGCTCAGAAAGCGGGAAGGCTGGAGGACAAAGGGAGGGAGAGCTGCTGCGCCCCCGGACGGCAGAGCTCAGCTTGGCGGGGAACAAAGGCACACGCCAGCGCCATCTCCCCCGCCCATCCCCCAGCCAAAATCCCAAAGGGAACCAGTTCCTGCCAGGGAACTTGCTCGCTCCGCGCAAACACCCAACTCTGTGCTTCTACGGAGCCAAACCTCCGGCAGCGGATCTGACTCCCTCCCGCTGCCACAGGGCTCCTCCTGAAGTGGATCACCTAAGGAGAAGCGAGCTAAGCCTGCCCCTCCAGCCCCCGTGCACCTTGCCTACCCACCCCAGCTAATACGCCAGATCCCCAGCAACACAAGCCTGGCAGTGTGCAAGTAGCCCAGACGGGACACGCCACCCCACAGTGAATCCCGCCCCTAGGAGAGGGGAAGAGAAGGCACACACCAGTCTGACTGTGGCCCCAGCAGTGGGCTGGGGGCAGACATCGGGTCGGACTGCGGCCCCGCCCACTAACTCCAGTTATACACCACAGCACAGGGGAAGTGCCCTGCAGGTCCTCACCACGCCAGGGACTCTCCAAAATGACCAAACGGAAGAATTCCCCTCAGAAGAATCTCCAGGAAATAACAACAGCTAATGAACTGATCAAAAAGGATTTAAATAATATAACAGAAAGTGAATTTAGAATAATAGTCATAAAATTAATCGCTGGGCTTGAAAACAGTATACAGGACAGCAGAGAATCTCTTGCCACAAAGATCGAGGGACTAAGGAACAGTCACGAGGAGTTGAAAAACGCTTTAAACGAATTGCAAAACAAAATGGAATCCACGATGGCTCGGCTTGAAGAGGCAGAGGAGAGAATAGGTGAACTAGAAGATAAAGTTATGGAGAAAGAGGAAGCTGAAAGAAAGAGAGATAAAAAAATCCAGGAGTATGAGGGGAAAATTAGAGAACTAAGTGATACACTAAAAAAAATAATATACGCATAATTGGTATCCCAGAGGAGGAAGAGAGAGGGAAGGGTGCTGAAGGGGTACTTGAACAAATTATAGCTGAGAACTTCCCTGAACTGGGGAAGGAAAAAGGCATTGAAATCCAAGAGGCACAGAGAACTCCCTTCAGACGTAACTTGAATCGATCTTCTGCACGACATATCATAGTGAAACTGGCAAAATACAAGGATAAAGAGAAAATTCTGAAAGCAGCAAGGGATAAACGTGCCTTCACATATAAAGGGAGACCTATAAGACTCGTGACTGATCTCTCCTTTGAAACTTGGCAGGCCAGAAAGGCTTGGCACGATATCTACAGTGTGCTAAACAGAAAAAATATGCAGCCGAGAATCCTTTATCCAGCAAGTCTGTCATTTAGAATAGAAGGAGAGATAAAGGTCTTCCCAAACAAACAAAAACTGAAGGAATTTGTCACCACGAAACCAGCCCTACAAGAGATCCTAAGGGGGATCCTGTGAGACAAAGTACCAGAGACATCACTACAAGCATAAAACATACAGACATCACAATGACTCTAAACCCATATCTTTCTATAATAACACTGAATGTAAATGGATTAAATGCGCCAACTAAAAGACATAGGGTATCAGAATGGATAAAAAAACAAGACCCATCTATTTGCTGTCTACAAGAGACACATTTCAGATCTGAGGACACCTTTAGATTGAGAGTGAGGGGATGGAGAACTATTTATCATGCTCCTGGAAGCCAAAAGAAAGCTGGAGTAGCCATACTTATATCAGACAAACTAGACTTTAAATTAAAGGCTGTAACAAGAGATGAAGAAGGGCATTATATAATAATCACAGGGTCTATCCACCAGGAAGAGCTAACTATTATAAATGTCTATGCGCCAAATACCCGAGCCCCCAGATATATAAAACAATTACTCATAAACATAAGCAACCTTATTGATAAGAATGTGGTCATTGCAGGGGACTTTAACACCCCACTTACAGAAATGGATAGATCATCTAGACACACAGTCAATAAAGAAACAAGGGCCCTGAATGATACATTGGATCAGATGGACTTGACAGATATATTTAGAACTCTGCATCCCAAAGCAACAGAATATACTTTCTTCTCGAGTGCACATGGAACATTCTCCAAGATAGATCATATACTGGGTCACAAAACAGCCCTTCATAAGTTTACAAGAATTGAAATTATACCATGCATACTTTCAGACCACAATGCTATGAAGCTTGACATCAACCACAGGAAAAAGTCTGGAAAACCTCCAAAAGCATGGAGGTTAAAGAACACCCTACTAACGAATGAGTGGGTCAACCAGGCAATTAGAGAAGAAATTAAAACATATATGGAAACAAACGAAAATGAAAATACAACAATCCAAACGCTTTGGGATGCAGCGAAGGCAGTCCTGAGAGGAAAATACATTGCAATCCAGGCCTATCTCAAGAAACAAGAAAAATCCCAAATACAAAATCTAACAGCACACCTAAAGGAAATAGAAGCAGAACAGCAAAGGCAGCCTAAACCCAGCAGAAGAAGAGAAATAATAAAGATCAGAGCAGAAATAAACAATATAGAATCTAAAAAAACTGTAGAGCAGATCAACGAAACCAAGAGTTGGTTTTTTGAAAAAATAAACAAAATTGACAAACCTCTAGCCAGGCTTCTCAAAAAGAAAAGGGAGATGACCCAAATAGATAAAATCATGAATGAAAATGGAATGATTACAACCAATCCCTCAGAGATACAAACAATTATCAGGGAATACTATGAAAAATTATATGCCAGCAAATTGGACAACCTGGAAGAAATGGACAAATTTCTAAACACCCACACTCTTCCAAAACTCAATCAGGAGGAAATAGAAAGCTTGAACAGACCCATAACCAGCGAAGAAATTGAATCGGTTATCAAAAATCTCCCAACAAATAAGAGTCCAGGACCAGATGGCTTCCCAGGGGAGTTCTACCAGACATTTAAAGCAGAGATAATACCTATCCTTCTCAAGCTATTCCAAGAAATAGAAAGGGAAGGAAAACTTCCAGACTCATTCTATGAAGCCAGTATTACTTTGATTCCTAAACCAGACAGAGACCCAGTAAAAAAAGAGAACTACAGGCCAATATCCCTGATGAATATGGATGCAAAAATTCTTAATAAGATACTAGCTAATCGAATTCAACAGCATATAAAAAGAATTATTCACCATGATCAAGTGGGATTCATTCCTGGGATGCAGGGCTGGTTCAACATTCGCAAATCGATCAACGTGATACATCACATTAACAAAAAAAAAGAGAAGAACCATATGATCCTGTCAATCGATGCAGAAAAGGCCTTTGACAAAATCCAGCACCCTTTCTTAATAAAAACCCTTGAGAAAGTCGGGATAGAAGGAACATACTTAAAGATCATAAAGGCCATTTATGAAAAGCCCACAGCTAACATCATCCTCAACGGGGAAAAACTGAGAGCTTTTTCCCTGAGATCAGGAACACGACAGGGATGCCCACTGTCACCGCTGCTGTTTAACATAGTGCTGGAAGTTCTAGCCTCAGCAATCAGACAACAAAAGGAAATCAAAGGCATCCAAATTGGCAAAGATGAAGTCAAGCTTTCGCTTTTTGCAGATGACATGATATTATACATGGAAAATCCGATAGACTCCACCAAAAGTCTGCTAGAACTGATACATGAATTCAGCAAAGTTGCAGGATACAAAATCAACGTGCAGAAATCAGTTGCATTCTTATACACTAACAATGAAGCAACAGAAAGACAAATGAAGAAACTGATCCCATTCACAATTGCACCAAGAAGCATAAAATACCTAGGAATAAATCTAACCAAAGATGTAAAAGATCTGTATGCTGAAAACTATAGAAAGCTTATGCAGGTAATTGAAGAAGATATAAAGAAATGGAAAGACATTCCCTGCTCATGGATTGGAAGAATAAATATTGTCAAAATGTCAATACTACCCAAAGCTATCTACACATTCAATGCAATCCCAATCAAAATTGCACCAGCATTCTTCTCGAAACTAGAACAAGCAATCCTAAAATTCATATGGAACCACAAAAGGCCCCGAATAGCCAAAGTAATTTTGAAGAAGAAGACCAAAGCAGGAGGCATCACAATCCCAGACTTTAGCCTCTACTACAAAGCTGTCATCATCAAGACAGCATGGTATTGGCATAAAAACAGACACATAGACCAATGGAATAGAATAGAAACCCCAGAACTAGACCCACAAACGTATGGCCAACTCATCTTTGACAAAGCAGGAAAGAACATCCAATGGAAAAAAGACAGTCTCTTTAACAAATGGTGCTGGGAGAACTGGACAGCAACATGCAGAAGGTTGAAACTAGACCACTTTCTCACACCATTCACAAAAATAAACTCAAAATGGATAAAGGACCTGAATGTGAGACAGGAAACCATCAAAACCTTAGAGGAGAAAGCAGGAAAAGACCTCTCTGACCTCAGCCGTAGCAATCTCTTACTCGGCACATCCCCAAAGGCAAGGGAACTAAAAGCAAAAGTGAATTACTGGGACCTTATGAAGATAAAAAGCTTCTGCACAGCAAAGGAAACAACCAACAAAACTAAAAGGCAACCAACGGAATGGGAAAAGATATTTGCAAATGACACATCGGACAAAGGGCTAGTATCCAAAATCTATAAAGAGCTCATCAAACTCCACACCCGAAAAACAAATAACCCAGTGAAGAAATGGGCAGAAAACATGAATAGACACTTCTCTAAAGAAGACATCCGGATGGCCAACAGGCACATGAAAAGATGTTCAACGTCGCTCCTTATCAGGGAAATACAAATCAAAACCACACTCAGATACCACCTCACGCCAGTCAGAGTGGCCAAAATGAAGAAATCAGGAGACTATAGATGCTGGAGAGGATGTGGAGAAACAGGAACCCTCTTGCACTGTTGGTGGGAATGCAAATTGGTGCAGCCGCTCTGGAAAGCAGTGTGGAGGTTCCTCAGAAAATTAAAAATAGACCTACCCTATGACCCAGCAATAGCACTGCTAGGAATTTATCCAAGGGATACAGGAGTACTGATGCATAGGGGCACCTGTACCCCAATGTTTATAGCGCCACTCTCAACAATAGCCAAATTATGGAAAGAGCCTAAATGTCCATCAACTGATGAATGGATAAAGAAATTGTGGTTTATATACACAATGGAATACTACGTGGCAATGAGAAAAAATGAAATATGGCCTTTTGTAGCAACATGGATGGAACTGGAGAGTGTGATGCTAAGTGAAATAAGCCATACAGAGAAAGACAGATACCATATGGTTTCACTCTTATGTGGATCCTGAGAAACGTAACAGAAACCCATGGGGGAGGGGAAGGAAAAAAAAAAAAAAAAGAGGTTAGAGTGGGAGAGAGCCAAAGCATAAGAGACTGTTAAAAACTGAGAACAAACTGAGGGTTGATGGGGGGTGGGAGGGAGGGCAGGGTGGGAGGGAGGGCAGGGTGGGTGATGGGTATTGAGGAGGGCACCTTTTGGGATGAGCACTGGGTGTTGTATGGAAACCAATTTGACAGTAAATTTCATATATTAAAAAATAAAAAAAAATAAAAAAATAAAAAATAAAAAAAAAAAAAAACTGAGAACAAACTGAGGGTTGATGGGGGATGGGAGGGAGGGGAGGGTGGGTGATGGGTATTGAGGAGGGCACCTTTTGGGATGAGCACTGGGTGTTGTATGGAAACCAATTTGACAATAAATTTCATATATTGAAAAAAATAAAAAAAAATAAAAAAAATTAAAAAAAAAAAAAAAAAAAAAAAAAAAACACTATTAACAGTGCACCCGTACTCTTGCCACCCCACTGCCTCTATGAATGTTTTTACCTGCCTCAGTTACCTTCATCTCTCCCTCTGGAGTCAAAGTTGTAAAATGGATGTACCTCCTGATTGGTGAGCCTGGCTAATACGTACTTACTCCTTAGCCAACAGAGAGAAGAAAAAAGGAAGCAAGGTTCTTCTTCCCTTCAAAACCTACACAGGCAGAACCTCTGCCCTAAACCAGAAAAAAGTTTAGTGCCATGTAGCCAAAAGATAATATATTCCTACATGCTCAAAATCTTTGCTTCCAACATTAAAATGTCTTGGATCTATGTCATTGGCAGTACTCTACACCAGAGAAATGGTTAGGAAGTTGCGGGTGATAACTTAATTAGATGTTTCATTACTTTTTTTTGTTTATTTAACACCATTTACTGCTTATCATGAGTCTGACCGTGTTCCGAGTTTTACAGAAATACTGAGTTAATACTCACAAAACCTCATTGGCGGTGGTACCCTATGATTAACCCTGAATTTACTCATGTAGGAACTGAGACATTAAGAGGTTTTGTAACTTACCAAAGTCAGTCTCCAGAAGGTTCTAGAGCTGAAATTGACCAAGGCAGCTGAATTTCATAGACCGCTTTAAGCATTATCCCATGCTGCCTTTCACTCCAAGTCATGGTTGGCTAGATGGCAGTTCCTGAATACTAACAGCATTTCACTACTTGTACCCCTAAGTATAATCAACTGAAGTTTCATTTAGTTTTTCGTGAAAATATGTTATCTGAAACCCAATATTTTTTGACCGGTTGTCTATAGCAAACACTTTCATTGCCTCATCTAAACACCTCCCCTCTCTTGTCATTTCTGTGGGTTCCTCTTCTCCTCCCTTGGAATCTCTGTAGTTTTGCTTATAGCCTGTACCTACAACCCTCTTTGAGGGCCACCATTGAACTACTGGAGCTGTTTGCCTGAATAAGCTGACAGGCAGATGTGTCTGGAGATTGATGAACCCCTGAGATGAGACTTGTCTCATAACTGATCTGCACTCAAGAATATAGCCCAGCACCATTGCCTTGAGGAGAACAGTTTCTGAGGTGCAATTTACATTGCGAGAGTTCCTCTTAGGAAACTCACTCCCCTTAGGACTTAGCTTGAAATCTTGTCCACACTTACTCTCTTCTTTCCCTGTCTTGCGTGGCACATTCTTTAACCATGAGAGCTATTCCTTAATAATTCTTTAATACAGAATCCTCACTTCAGAGTCTGCTTCTGGAGAATCTGATCAACAACAGGTCGCTGTTGAAAACAAACACCACTCTTCCTTATTAACTTAAGCAGAAAAATGATGCCTCGGAGGCATTTTAGGCAGCTCATGAAACTACTAGGAAGTTTAAAAGCTGGCACAGAAAGTTGGTAAGAAATAAAGTGACTGGAAATCTAACAACACAAGCAATGTCACGTCATAAAATATGTGATCCTATAGTTCACACACATTGGTGTACCACTACAAAAAACTCTTCATCACTACCTACCACCATCAGGCATTGGCCTGCCAATGGACTTTCAACTCTAATGCTTCCAGTGTAAATTGTACCTTGGCCCACCTCCCCCACCACCAGAATAAAGAATAGGAAATGCCTGACTCTTCTATTTTCTTTGGACCCATGCAATAAGAGGAAAACCAAATATTGGCTACATCCCAAACTTCCTGGGATTTAATCCTAAATATTCCAATTTTCTTTCAAAATGATATGAATTAATTTTCTTTACCTTGAATGTTCCTCTTCCGTATCATCTTGTGTTCTCATGTCTAAATCCAACCCATCTTTTATCACATAATCCAAAAGCTAGTTAGAACATCACATTGTCCCCGATTCACCCTGCTAAACTTGTCCCTCCATATTCTGGACACTATTTAGTACTTTATCACTCTTTTAATATTTACGTCCTATGTGAGACTAAGTTCTTTCCCGGCAATTAACATGGCTTACAACAATACCTCTATGACAACTTAAGTATAATAAAAGTTGCCAAAGAAATTAGAAGGAGATCTATGGAAATACCAGGAGATGGATTTGAGTATTGGTAGACTCAATAGGACTTAGCAACTGATTAAATTTGGAGGGTTTAGAAGGGACAGTTGCTTCATTTGTTTCTCAGAACTCAAGCTTAAGTGTCTAGGTGCAAGATGATGCCATTAAGATATTTAAAGATAATAGAATAGGCTTCATAATTGGATTGTCTAATAATTTAGTTGTGAGTTTAGAGTTCTTAATGTCCTTTATGTTTGATAAGTCTAGGCCAGACTCAGAAAGTTGAGTTCCAAATTCAAGTGAGAGATGAGGGCCAAAAGTTTAGATTTAAGTGTTTTCAGAATAAGAGTGATAAAAGAAGTCATGTAAGTACATGAGACCACTGAGGAGCGAAGATGTAATGAGAAAAGAAAATCAGTATTTTGGTAAGGAACTTAACAAATCCAGCATTTGAGAAGCAAGACATAAAAAAAAAAAAATATTAAGTAGGGAGAAAAGAGATTAGAATTGAGGTTAAGAAACCTAAGAGTTCTAAAGAGTCCATAGAGGGAAGACATCTTAGAAGAAATCATCCTTTTACTTTTGAGGGCTGTGTGGCCCCAATTCTTCACCTCTCTTGGCATTGATGTTCTTTGCTTTGTAACTTTGTGCCTCCTGACACAGAAGACAGCGGATATTTCCTAACCTCTTGCCTTGGGCTCAGCTGTGGGACTTAATTTGGTAATGAAATATGGAGAGAAGTGAGGGTGAACAATTCTAAGTCTAGGCCTTAAGAGACCTCACATGTTTCCACTTGTCCTCCTGCATTTTTGCCATAACCGTGAGAGGACTATGCCCTAGTCAGCTACCCAGTCCAAGTAAAATAACAAACTCATGGAGCATACCTGGACTCAACCTGTACTTAGAGCCACCACCTCAGCCCAGCCAAGAGCATCAGAGTCAACCCCAGATGAATTACAAATACGTGTGAAATAAATGCATACTTATTTCATAGTAGTAGTTGCATACTACTGAGATTTTGTGTTTGCTAGAAACAAGAGCTAACTGACAGAGTACACTGGTAACTTCAGAAAAGGTCATAGTCTATATCCTGATGGGTCCCTTGGTCAACTATCAATGGCTTGAAGGATGAATTAGGAAGAATTAACTGAAATCAGTGAGAAACTGGTCATTGAAGGGCTGCAAATAATTGAAAGACTAACTTTATGAAAACTAGAGATAAGAAAATAATGGAGAAAATGTGCAAGGTTACCTGCCCTTACTTTGAGCTCGAAATTCAGGAAATGTGACTCCACGTACATAAGCATTTAAACCATTAATAATTAAAGGAGAAAATTGCAGGACAATGAGGGAACTGATTTTGATTAGGTAAGTTTTTTAACAATATCACTTATATCAGGTTGTGTAAAAGATAGTGTTGACTGTGCAATGATAAACTATCGGATAAATATAAATTTCATTTTAGTGTTAGAAAAACTGCCAGGATCTTACTTGACTAATAGCAATTTTATAAATTGAAAACAATGGATGAAGTCTATGAAAACATAGATGAAATAGATGAAACAAGATGATTCACATGAATGCTAGAAAGAACAACTAAATGTTGCCAGTCTGGCAAATTGGCCTATATGCAAATTAGTAATGTTTTAAATAAAGAAAACACATCAAAGGGCATGTCTGTTCATTTATTTTGACATTTTATAATTGAGCCTAATTATTTGTGAAACTGTAACCCATTAAGCTGGCCGTTGGTATAGTTTGAGAAAATAATGACATTTTAGTCAAAGAAGGACTTTCTTTCACTTTCTATAGTACATTCAGACAAGACACTTAGTGAAGTAAATTAATTAAAAACTAAAATGTCAAGTCTCACCCACATCTTTGTGCATTAGCCAAAGATACATACAGACTAGAAATCAGAAAATTCAAAATGCGCTTTTTGTTTAATATACATTTCCAGAGATAAATCTGTGAAATTAGTTCTCTAAATAATGTATGAACTATATTGTGCCTAATTATTTGCCTTACATATCAAATATACCTTCATTCAGACTAACGTGACTGATTTAAAAAAATATTAATGTTTTTATTTATTTTTGAGAGAGAAAGAGAGAGAGAGCACAAGTAGGGGAGGGGCAGAGAGAGAGAGGGAAACAGAAACTAAAGGGGGCTCCAGGCTCTAAGCTGTCAGCACAGAGCCTGACATGGGGCTTGAACCTGTGAACCGGGAAATCATGATCTGAGCCAAAGTTGGATGTTTAACTGACTGAGCCACCCAGGCACCCCTAACGTGCCTGATTTTTACCACTTTACCCGTTTCTTTAAACTTTGTATAATTTTGTATTTCTATGCCATATGTACCTATCTTTCTTGATGTCACTTTGCCCCTGGAAAGCCCAAAAGTAATGACATAGGGGAATTATAGCTCTATTTTAAGCCAGGCTTTTATTAACATTGTACTTTGCAAATGCTTATTTTAAGAACAAGTAATTGTAGATTTTTCTTAAAATTGAGCTGGTTTCATTTTTATATCACGTACTACACATGAAATAATTCCTGGTTTTGTCAAGGCTGTAAAAACATATTTTGCTTGCTACAAATTATTGAGACCACATACAAGAGCAACCTAGCAGAATTTCCTCCAATTTGGTTTTCTAAGTAAACAAAGCCTGCAGCACAGTCTTCCATTAATGAGGGATGAATCGGAGTCTTTTCTGATAAATCAAAGGGCTGTGCTTATTAAACAAAGATGATGTTATTGATTCAAAGGGCACGCTCTTTAAGCAGTTGTTTCTAATTGTTTGTGCTGATCCATCTACATTTTACATTTTACTTCCCATTTTAGCCTCACACATTTTATAAAATGTCCAGCCAAGCTTAGAGGTTTATTATAGGCGTGGCATGATAACAATACTTACTGCCCAATGAATAGCAGGCCCCATGACCTTCGCATTATTAATGGAAAGTTGGGCTAACTGCCTCATAGGCACATTAATCCTAGTGTCAACATCAAGGAGAATTTTTGTTTGAGGCAATATAAATTATATATGCACAACTAAAGGAAGAAACTAGCAATATAAGCACTTGGAAGTAAACTTCTTTTAGTTAAAAAGAAAACATATTTTTTCATCTTTCTTCTGTATAAATAACATTTTTTTTAATAAAAGCAATAACATTGAACTTTCCTAGCAAAAGCTGCAACCCATGAGACATTCATTATAAGGTTGCAGTCCTCTTTAATTGCATGAGCAACATTAACTCACAGGACAGAAAATTGCCATAGAAGTTTTCTCATTTTCTTTGTTCAAGATGCACTCCTAAATTAATAGTTTTACTGGGATACCTCGTAGATTGGGCATGAAACAATTCCTTGGTAAGATGGTAAAATTTTATTTTGCAAAGATTGTCTTCTATCATTTTAGTAAATGCACCATGTGTACCTGAAAATAGTTTAAATTTCGTTATTGTTGAATGTAGGGCACACTATATCATAATTAGTGCTGTTAATTGTGTTAATTAGACATAAGGCACACTACATGAAAATTAGACCTATTAATCAGGTCGTTTATTAACTGCATTGTTTATATTTTCTATATTTTTGCTGATTGACCTTAACTGCAAGTGTTATCAACTTTTAAAGTTTTATGAATGGTGATTTCATATATATTAAATCTGTATATTGATTGCATAAAAATTTAGAACAGTCTTATTTTCCAATTGATTTACTTCTTTATTATTATGAAATTTTACTGTTTGTGTCCAGCAATGCTCTTCAATATTAAAATCGTCTTCAATATTAATATAGCCACATTATTTTCTTTTGCTCTCTATTTACATGGTTTCTTTTTTTATTCAATCCTTTGTATTTCAGTCACTCTCCATGCTTATTTTGAGATGTTTCTCCATGCTTATACTAAGATGTTTCTCTTCGCATATAGTTGAGATCTTTTTTTGTTAATTCAATATAACAATCTTATTCTTTACTTAAGGTATTTGGTTACATTAAATGTAATTAAATATATATTTTACTTCGTAACTGCCATCCAATTACTTGTTTTCTACTTGACTCACCTGTTTTATGCTCATAAAACTTTCTTGCTTTCTTTTCAATTCATCTGGTGTTTATCTAACTGTTCCATTTTTCCTCTATAAATTTGTTCATTTTAGCTTCTCTTTCTATTCTTTTAATGATTACTGTCAGCTACAACATTCATTCTTGAATTGTTATAATACAGATGATTGGTTTTAAAATTTCTTCTGTAATACTAGTAACATAGAACATTTTAGCTCCACATACAACCTCCCACTTATCACATTATTGTTTTCATGCATTTTAACTATGGATGTACAATTTTACAAAGTATTATTGTTATGTCCAGTCTGCATTCATCTATATGAATTTCTCTTTTGTTAGACATTCCTTCATGTACTTACATATCCTGGTATCATTTTCCCTCTATCTAAACAATTCCCTTGTAATTTTTTTTTAGTGCTGGTTTTCTGGCAATATATTCTGTATGTTTTTATGTGTCTGAAAGTATCTTGAAATTTCTTTATGTTAAAATTTTTATTTTTATATTTAATTTTTAATTTTTATATTTTTATTCTTTAAAAATAGTACTGCTGGGTAGAGAAATCTTGGTGAATTTGATTTTCAGACTGTTTTTTGTTTGTTTGTTTGTTTGTTTGTTTATTTGTTTGTAAGCAATGTGTTTATCCCTGGGGCTACATTTAGGTTTTTCTCTTAGTCTTTAGCTTTCAATAATTTTATTATGACATGTCTAGGTGTGGTATACTTTGTTTTTACCCTGCTTGCGGCTCACAGAGATTTTTTGGTCTGCATATTTCATCAGTTTTAGATAATTACATGCTCTTTTTTTTTTTTTTTTTTTAGTTATTTCTTCTATCTCAATCTTCTTCTCTCCTCTCTGCTTGAATTTTAATTCTAAATGTATATTGCACCTTTTCATTGTATGTTGTGTGCTTTTTGTCTCTTTTTTGTTGTTTTTCACTACCCCCTGCCCATCCTTTAGTTTGGTTATTTGCTTCTGATATGTATCCCAGTTCACGGATACTTTTTTTTTTTTTTTTTTTGCTATGTCTAATTTCCTATTAAACTCATCTGTTGAGCTCTTTATTTTAGATATTTCAATTTTCAGTTCTAGAATTCCTATTTAAATGTTTAAAAATGATATCTAATTGAACACATTTTTTCATCTTTTCATCTATTCTTCCATATCTTTATTTTCTTTGGTTTATTAATCATAGTTATTCTAAAGTATTTTTTATTAACTCCAATATTTGGACCAACTGTGTCTCTTTTTCATTGTTTTTCTTTTGGGTGATGGCATCTCTAATCACTTCTTAAATGAATACTGGACATTATGTATTTTTAAATCTCTGGTGTTATATGTTTCTAGGAATGGCTCACTCTACCCTTTACTGGGCAGCTAGAGTAGTAGCTGATAATTATAATCTAATCATGGATTAAACTGAGTAGAGGCTGGGTAGTAATTTTCATAAGGCTCTGATAAGTAGTTCCTAGTTATTGGTGAAAGTGAAAAACCCACAGGACTTCCAGCTGAAAGCTCGGTACACTTATCAGGGACTCTCTCTAATAAATCTCAAACTCTACTTTTAAAAGTAAAATGAGACAGCAGAAAACTCTGCTCTCCTTTTCAGAATCTTTCTACCTAGCTTTTCTACTCCCACCTTGAGCAGCTTCAGAACTGGGTAAATAATTGGGGAAAACAAGCGGCGTGTCAGGTAATTTCCCTTATCCTTTCTCCCTGAGATCTTGGCCCCTCTCCCTTTTTCTTGAGTTTTAGATCTTGTTAAAAGTTCTATTGGCATCAGTATTCCCTGGCAGTTGCCCTCTGTCCAGGCAAAGACTGGATTCTCCAACTAATACATTAAGCCTGGAATCACAAATGACTCCAGAGAAATGCAGAAAGTCACCTCACTTCACTTCCATTTTCCCCTTTCCAGAATCTTGCCCTTTTGGTTCTTATTACTTCAGCAACTTTCTCAAGCCTTTAAATAAGTGGTTTTTAAATGTTTTATTGAGTTTTTCTATTGAGATAAGACGTCTATAGCAAGATACTCCATTCTATTCACAAAAAGAGAACACATTTTTGTCCTCATTTTCCATTTCTGGGATCATCTCAACCAAAAAGAAAATTTAAGTTGTTTCACTTATCTCTTTGCTTGATTTTGACATTATATTTTTATGTTATTAATATTTAGATTTGTAAGGATGAATTTCTTTAATTTTTAGAACCACCTTGAACTTGAGTTCCATCAAATATCAATATTATAGATTTGACTTATATGTCTGTTTTTATAAACACACATATAATTGCCTAAATATATAAAGAAATACAACTAGATGAGTTCCTAAACCATAAGTTATACTGATCAGATACTAAGTATGCTGATTTTTGGACCAGAAACTCTTTTAGGGATAGAATTTAGAAATAATCCACTAACACACTATTATATATGACTTTAAACTATATGTAAAGGGTAATACTGAAAAGTGTCACA
The DNA here is from genome assembly GCF_046562875.1 of Panthera onca. Classification (NCBI taxonomy): domain Eukaryota; kingdom Metazoa; phylum Chordata; class Mammalia; order Carnivora; family Felidae; genus Panthera; species Panthera onca. The sequence continues at coordinate 72,311,502 of NC_138339.1, read as the reverse complement.
TTTTCTTTGTGACTATTAGAAATCATACAAAATTTAGGAGGTTGTTTCATGTTCTATGCACTCAAATAAACCTGCTTAGACTAACTAGAGATTCAGTTTAAAACATGCCATTACTTTGGATAAATAATACACAATTTCTGTGCTCTTTGTACCAAAATCAATAACTTTATAATGAGGTATTAGGTCTCCCTAGATATTAGGATGTCAGAGTTCAAAAATAATACATTCTTTGTTTTATTTTCTTTCTGTCAATTTACTCTAACCTGAACTAGCTTTTGGAAGTTAACAAAATTGAATTTTTTTAAAGTAGTCTGTCACCCAATAATTTATTTTGGTTTAGATTACAAAGAGCTCATGTGTTACACATTAGCTACTTAACATTTAAAATAAGTTATTTTCATTTGCTTTCTCATTTACTAGTTTCAGATTGGAATATATTTGCATTTGTAAAACATGTATAAATCAGTATGTTTCATAGGTAAGAGCAGGAAAGGCAATAAAAATGGCTTCTTACAAATTATTCACATTTGAAGGAAAAGGAATGGATAGATAAATATGCAAACTTACTTTTCTAGTACTGCATATAAATTGATATAAATGTTCTCTATAAAACAAACAAACAGAAACTTTGGTGGAATGCCCTCAGGAGTCACAATAACACCTTTAATTAACAGGTATATCAAATATCATTGTTTCTTCTCTGAGCACCCTTGTGTGTTCTCATATAAAAACAATTATTTTAATAATGACTATTTTCTTACCAGTTTCATTTTTTAAGAAAATAACTAACCAAACTTTAGTTTCACAATTTTTACTAGATTCAGGAATAAATGTGTTACACAATGTTAAAATTAAAATGGGGAACTCTATTTAAAATTGTTATGGAATGTCAAGACCAAATAACCATATACAGATTTTCCCAAAGGAAAAACTTCTATGACTTGTGTATCCCTTTATGAATTTTGAGAATAAAAAAAAAGTAAGAGATGAGGCCTTTGTGGGGAATGTTAGTGATGAGATGTACTTAGAGTGAGCTCTTTCCATGTTGTCGGTCCATATTCTCACACTTTGAGGGAAAGGGGAACTATGGCAGATGGCCAAGAGTCCAGCTGCTGCTGCTCTATGTTTTCTACAAAGGCCCACTCTTAGGAGACACAAGACTCCTCTTAAAGACAACGGTGGCTTGAAGACTCCATCATGCTTTTGCCTAACTTGAATCTAACTACACAGCAGTCTGTGACCATTCTACCTACCTTCTCTTCCACTCTCCTTCACTCAGGGTCAGACTGGCATCAGGTATGAAGACTTTCCCAGACTTTCTGGTTCTCTACCCATTGTCTCTACATAGGCTTTCACCTACCAAAATGCTATACTTTATGTCTTCTCAAAGGACCTGGAAAACTCAGGAGGTGAATTTCTAACTACAGACCTCGTCTGTGTTCAGAGTCCTCTAGGCAATATGTTCTCTGTAATTGAAAGATCCTGAGTACTGGGTTTAGTTCCTTCCTAAAAAAGCTGGAGTGGACTGTGGCTCGTGGCCTCATTTCTAGTAAGAAAATGTGACAGAAAGGCAAGGCTTTCCTGGCAGAACTAGGAGAGTGCTACTGCACTGAGATCTATTTACAATGCCAAAATTAGCCAGTGGAAAGGATGAGAGCATGTTTTTCTTGAACCAGATGTGTACTGTACTGCAGAGAGCTGGCATGAGATCATTATGGGTCCTACAAAGTAGACCTGCCAAGAGAATTAATATCTTATCAGAAAGAAGATACAGCTGTACAGTTGAACCCCAAATGCCAAAGAAAGTGACAAGGAACTGCTGCAGAAAATGATTCAACCTGTGTCAGAAGAACTGGAGCAGTTAGGGACCTCTGAAGCTGAAGCAGGAACCTCTGAAGACTCTCTAGAAGGAGTGTACCCCAAAAGTAAAACCAACACTTAAAACATCTGCTGTCAGCTTGGTCGCATCCCTTTACCTCTCTTTCTAATCCTCATTTCTCTCCAGAAAGCTGGAGAAAAAACAGGAGGAAAGAATAGAACAGGAAATAAGCTGACAAAGAAGTAGAAAACAGAAGTGAATTGTGGTCTCTGTGTCTCACTGGAGGATTCCAGGCTAAAATAGGGGGTAAGGGGCACAGATTTAGATTTTATACAAAATCAAGCTTGAAATTCTGATTATTATAAGCCTGCAAAGGCTATTTGGTAAATTGAGTAAATATGTTCAAACTCAAATATTGAAAAACCATCTATGAGCTAAGCTAAAGCAGAAAATCTGGGAAACTGAAGGGCTTTTATGAAAAGTTAGAAGTTTTTCTCCCAATAAAAATGTGATGTCATAAGTCAGGTTTGATCAAAGTGTATTTGATCATGTGTATTATTCTTCATAGAGAATTACTAAAAATATAATGAACTTGTAGTTAGTTGCATAACATCATTGTTAGTTAACTATTAGCATAAAAATCCATATATTAAATCCCATATAAGTAACTATGTGAAATAATTTACTAACATCCTTCACATAGCTTGGAAAAATGTATATTCCCCGTTGATACTATTGCCATGAAAATAGTTTCAATTATCTACACATAGTACATGTAAATATACTATAAATATTTCCAATTTACTAATTTGAACTACTACAAAAGGCAGAATCAAAATATAATAGTCATAAATTTCATTATCAAAAGAACGTAGAATAAAAATAAACCACAATGAGGTCATTACAAAAAAGGGGGATATCTTTGTATTGTTTTGCATAAAATGAAATACTAACACCAAAGGACTTTGTCTTGACTATTTAACAAAAGAAGTGAATTATAGACACTTTGAGCACATGACTTTTTCCGAGTAATTATGTATGTATAAACCAAAATTCAGGCAATGAATACAAACTGGATCTTAATGAGCAACAAGAATCTAAGAATGAAAAACAAACAAAAGGCCAAGAGAACCACTAATGATGTTACAATTGCTACTATGAGTTTTTTTATATTTGGATGACAGCAGCATGGTTCATAAGCAAAATAATCAAGTTTCACTTTTTTCCATTACCAAATTAGCCTTTTGCTAATTTCTTATGACCTAAATCTATTAATTTTGTTTGAGTCTTCATTTCCAATCTTCACCAAATCAAGATGCAGAGCCTAAAAATGAGTCAGGTTTCAATTTCTTAACTGGAAAGCGAACACACTCTTCTCATGAATGATTTATTAAACAAAATAAAGTGTTTTATGGCTTTCTAGACAAACCAAACACTAAAACTATGAGAAAGCTATGGTCTCTTCTTTAAAGACTTTGGATTTTACAAAGATATTGACTCTCCATGTACATTTTTACTCAGTTGAGTTGCTATTTCTATTATAACAGAGCAGCTTGAGCACATCTATTTCTGGGATTAGCTATACCTAAGGAAGATGCATGTATTAAGGAAATAAATAGAAATGGAAGTGATATATCCAAACTCATTCTATGAAGCCAGGATTACCTTCATTCCAAAACCAGACAAAGACCCCACTAAAAAGGAGAACTACACACCAATTTCCCTGATGAACATGGATGCAAAAATTCTCAACAAGATACGAGTAAACTGAATCCAACAATACATTAAAAGAATTATTCACCACGATCTAGTGGGATTTATTGCCAGGCGGCAGGGCTGGTTCAATAGTCACAAATCAATAAATGTGATATATCATATTAATTAAAAAAAGAATAGAAACCACATGATGCTCTCAATAGATGCAGAAAAAGCATTTGACAAAATACAGAATCCTTTCTTTTAAAGCGTATTTATCTTTGAGAGAGGGAGGGAGGGAGAGAGAGAGACAGAGACAGAGAGAGAGACAAAGAGCACAAGTGGGAGGGGGCAGAGAGAGAGAGGGAGACACAGAATCTGAAGCAGGTTCAGGCTCTGAACTATATCAGTAGAGAGCCCGACACAGTCTCAAACTCATGAGCTGTGAGGTCATGACCTGAGCTGAAGTCAGACACTTAACCCACTGAGTCACCCAGGTGCCCCTACAGCTTCCTTTCTTGATAAAATCCCTCAAGAAAGTAGGGATAGAAGGAACGTACTTCAAGATCATAAAAGCCAAATATGAAAGACCCACAGCTAATAACATTGTCAATGGGGAAAAACTGAGAGCTTTCCTGCTAATGTCAGGAACACTACAGGGATGTTCACTCTCACCACTGTTGTTCAGCATAGTGTTGGAAGTCCTAGCCTCAGCAATCAGACAACAAAAAGAAGTAAAATGCATTCATATCAGAAAGGAAAAAGTTAAACTTTCACTCTTTGCAGATGACATGATACTCTATGTGGAAAACCCAAAAGATGCCACCATAAAACAGCCAGAACTGATACATGAATTCAGTAAGGTTGCAAGATATAAAATCATCATACAGAAATCTTTGGCATTTCTGTACACCAATAATGAAGCAGCAGAAAGAGAAATCAAGCAATCGATTCCATTTACAATTTCACTGAAAACCATAAAATACCTAGGAATAAACCTAACCAAAGAGATAAAAGATCTATATGCTGAAAACTATAGAAAGCTTAGAAAGCTTATGAAAGAATTGAAGAGGACACACAGAAATGGGAAAACATTCCATGTTCATGAATTGGAAAAAAACAAATATTGTTAAAATGTCAATACTCTCCAAAGCAATCTGCATATTCAGTGCAATCTCTATCAAAATAACACCAGCATGCTTCACAGAACTAAAACAAACAATTCTAAAATTTATATTAAACCAGAAAAGACCCCAAATGCTCAAAGTATTGTTAAAAAAGAATAACAAAGCAGGATGGATCATAATTCTGGACTTCAAACTGTATTACAAAGCTGTAATCATGAAGACGGTATAGATCTGGCACAAAAACAGACACATAGATCAATGGATGAGAATGGAGAACCCAGAAATAGACCTATAAATGTATGGCCAAGTAATCTTTGACAAACAGGAAAGAATATCCAATGGAAAAAAAAAAGTCACTTCAACAAATGGTGCTGGGAAAAGTGGACAGCAATATGCAGAAGAATGAACATGGACCACTTTCTTACACCATACACAAAAATAAACTCAAAATGTATTTAAGAGCTAAATGTAAGACAGAAAACCATCAAAATCCTAGAGGAGAAAAAAGGCAACAACCTCTTTGACCTCGGCTACAGCAACTTCTTATTAGACATGTCTCTCAAGGGAAGGGAAACAAATGCAAAAATGAAGTATTGGGACAACATTGAGATTAAAAAAAACTTCTGCACATCAAAGGAAACAATCAACAAAACTAAAGGGCAACGTACAGAGTGGGAGAAGATATTTGCAAATGACATATCTGATAAAGGGTTAGTATCCAAAATCTATAAAGAATTTGTCAAACTCAACACCCAGAAAAACAGATAATCCAGTGAAGAAATGGGCAAAAGACATGAACAGACACTTTTCCAAAGAAGATATCCAGATGACTAACAGACACATGAAAAGATGCTCAACGTCACTCATCATCAGGGAAATACAAATCAAAACCACAATGAGATACCACTTCACACTTGTCAGAATGGCTAAGATTAACAACTCAGGAAACAATAGATGTTGACAACTATGCAGAGAAACGGGAACCCTTTTGTTTTGTTGGTGGGAAAGCAAACTGGTGTAGCCACTCTGGACAACAGTATGGAGGTTCCTCAAAAAATTAAAAATAGAACTACCCTGCGACCCAGCAATTGCACTTCTGGGTATTTATCCAAAGGATACAAAAATGCTTATTTGAAGGGGAACATCCACCCCAATGATTATATCAGCACTATCAATAAAGTCCAAATTATGGAAAGAGCCCAATGTCCATCAGTGATGAATGGATGTGGTGTATACATATACTGGAATATTACTTGACGATCAAAAAGAATGAAATCTTGCCATTTGCAACAACATGGATGGAACTAGAATGTATTATGCTAAAGGAAATAGTCAGAGAAAGATAAATATCTTATGATTTCACTCATATGTAGAATTTAAGAGATGAAATAGATGAACATAGGGAAGGGAAGGAAAATAAAATAAAAAGAGAGAGGGAGGTAAACCATAAGAGACTCTTAAATATAGAGAACCAACTGAAGGTTGCTGGAGGGGTATTGGGAGGGGGGATGGGATATTTGGGTGATGAGCACTTAAGGTGGGCACTTGTTGGGATGAACGTTCAGTATTATATGTAAATGATGAATCACTAAATTCTACTTCTGTAGTCATTATTCTACTATATGTTAACTAACTTGGATTAAAATAAAATTTAAAAATTTAAAAAAGAAAAATTCCTCATTAAAAAAATTACAGTTAAACCTAGATTCAGTCCCCCCTATCTTTACAAATAAAATATTTTGATGTATGGTTAAAAGGAGATTAAACCTGGTTAATACCCCCTTTGCCTAATGTGAATGATCTGATTTTGATTAGCGTATACTAGATAAAAGGTCAGTAAAGGATTTCCCTTACCTGATTTCCACATTTTCATTAATGATAGCATCACTATCAATGGCTCATTTGTAGGTAGGAAAAGCTTGAGGTAAAAGATAGTCATAGGGAACAGAAATCATTCACTTGATTTCTCCTACTCCCAATTCTGTTTGGTATGCAATATTAAAATACAACTTTTCAGTTTAAGATAGTGATCTGAACATTCTTCTTCCTGCTCATAGCAGTGATGAAGTTCTAAAGGAATAAAATTTGTAACCCCAGATTCCTATGCCAAGATAAGGTAAAAGGAACATTTGGAGAAGGCACAAAATACATTTTAAAATTTATAGGAATTGTGCATAAAATATCTCTAATGTTCTCCACCTGAAAAATTACTTTAGGAAATAGTGTAGCTCATGGAAAAAGGAACATAAAATATTATAATAAAATTATTTAAACATAAGAATTACTCTAAAGGCTAATATAGGGGTGCCTAGGTGGCTCAGTTGGTTGGACATAGGACTTTTTATCTCAGCTCAGGTCATGATCTCATGGTTTGTGAGTTTGAGCCCTGCATCAGGCTCCATGCTGATTATGTGGAGCCTGCTTGGGATCCTTTCTCTCCCTCTCTCTCTGCCTCTTCCCTGATCATGAGCATATGCTGGCTGTCTCTCTCTCTCTCTCTCTCTCTCTCTCTCAAAATAAATAAATAAACTTTAAAACAATGAAAAAAATAAAAGCTAGGATAAATAATGTATTGATGCAAAATGCAAGTAGTATAATTACTGAAGTAAAGATTAACTGAAAGTATTAATAATTCAACTAAAATACACTGGGTCAGTATCCTGAACGTACTAGAAAAAATGAGAGAAATTTAAATAGTTGCAACATTGAGTTCACTAATTTCTGTATCTATGAGAATTCAACAGATATGGTTTCATTTCTGTAATTGATAACTTTTCTTCTCCACTTTGGAATCATATATTTACCTTAGTTATTCAACTTTTTTTAATGTTTATTTATATTGAGAGAGAGAGAGAGAGAGCAGAGGAGGGGCAGAGAGAGAGAGGGAGAGAGAGAATCCCACGTAGCCTCTGCACTGTCAGCACAGAGCCCAACCCAGGGCTTGTTCTCACAAATCATGAGATCATGACCTGAGCCAAAATCAAGAATCAGAGGCTTAACTGACTGAGCCCCCAGGTGCCCCTTACCTTAGGTATTTATATTTAACCTTATGTTTACGTGGATAGAATGAACACTCATTTTTTTAAGCCTTTCTTTCTAATTGTTCATACTCAATTGAGTGTTCTTAAATTTGTTTTTGATTGGCTGGATTTTGTCTTCAAATAGATGTCCCAAGCCTTGCTGTTTATTTCCCTTTATATTGCTTTCCCCAGGATGCATTTCTTTGCCTTCACTCATGAATTACTCTTGGCTATCCATGGAACTATTTACTCCTCCCTTTTTGAATTTATAGACATGATAATCTTTTATTCTGGCATCTAAGTGTTACCAAGTCTTAAATCAACTCAATTTTTTTTTCTACAGGCTTCTTGCTTCTGCTAATAGCAGTCACTCTGTTGTAGCCTTGCAAAGATATGCCATGAACATGCAAGCATAACTGTGCAAATAATCTGTTTTTAATTGATACAAAAGGTACATCATAAACATGTTTCTGAACTTTGCTTTCTGGAAAAAAGTTCTAGTCAGCAATATCTGAAACTTCTTGTGTGTTCCTAACTTCACCCACAGTGTTTTCAAACTGTTTAATTTTTGCCAATTAAAAGTTAAAAATGGAATTTCATGATAGTTTTATTTTATATTTTATTTCTCTGATTATACATGGGGAGATTATCTTGTCATATGTTTAAATAATTCCCATGGTGTTTACTTGAAATATTTGTCATATTCTTTGCCCATTTTCTGGTAGGTTACCAATTTATATCTTATTAATTTGCACTAACATTTTATATATTAAGGAAATGGAACATTTTTCGTGGTAAATGTTCTAAATAATTTTCCTACAAATTTAAATGTATCTGCCTACTCAACTGGGCCAGTATCACTTACTGAATAACTTCTCTTTCCCCCAGTGATCACATTGGCACTTCTGTTATTTATCAAATCCTAACATATGACCCCTAACAGTCTGCTTAATGGAACCATTTCTATATTCATGTACTAGTGTTTACTTTTAAAATAACTATTTTTATAGATGTTTTAATCTTAGTTTGTATTAGTCATATTTATCTTTTTTCCAGAATATCAGAATATTTCTAAAATTTTCTTCATTTTTTTATCTTTCTGAAAACCTCAGGATAAGTTAGTAAAGGTTCAAAAACTATTTTAGTAATTTTGGAGGATTGCATTACATGTACAGAATAATTTAGGAAGAATTTTAAATATTTCCTGCTTGGTCTTCTATTGCAAAAGCAAAGTATACTTCTCCATATATTGGTTTCTTTAGTGTCCCTCAAAAGCAGTTTATTCATATATGTATATCTTTTCATTCCATGTGAAATATATTTTTAAATGTGTTATTTTTTTATTACTATTACAAATGGGATCTGGCCATTTTTAGTGCATTTTCTTGCTATATGCTTCACCTTTTGTCTAAAAATGTACTAAACATGGTAGGTAGGTAGGTAGATGACAGAATTATGTCATCTTTGAGTTTTTATAATTCCATTTTCTATGAATTCTTTCCCAGCAATACCAGTTATTTATATGTTTGCTCTCTCCATTGTTTGGTCTGCACACCAGTCAGTCATTTTCATATCTGTAAACTTTTCTAATATACGAAGAATAATTTTCTCAAGTCTTCCCTCTGTTGATTTGTGTTACTGTTTCTATTACTAAAGTATTGCAGTGTTATTTTTCCTTTATTTTATTTCACCGATCTGTAAAATGTCTCGATGCTCTCTCATTCTATTTCACTCTTTTTTTTCTCACTCTTTCTTTTAAGTGTCAGTGTGGTCTTCTTTCAAGTCTTCTCTCATTCTATCTCTTATCCCATGTTGTGTTGAATTACCTTGAAATTGTGAATTACGGGTTCCTTTATACACCAGAATTAATCTTTTTCCTATGCATGCTAATCATCTGTCTTTTGAAGACATAACTACCACTTGCTTGACTAAAAACTCTGTAGATCTCATTTGTTTGAATGTGTGATATTGTTGTTACTGTTATTTCTGTTGTTAACCTTATAAACACATTAACTCTAGGCCTTCTATTTTCTCTGAAACAATGAAAGCAGAATTCTCGTTTACTCTTTTTTTAATTTATTTGAACATGCTATGAAAGTGCTGTTTAAAAAATGAAATTGAATATTAAAGATTGACTCTTTATACTAGTTAGTTATTAAATTTTTAGGTATTAAGGAGGAAATTAGAGGCTTGGGTTTCTTAGTGAAGAAATACTGTTCCTGCAAGGTTTTTCTCCGAATAAGTTGCATTGCCATATTTCAGGTCTCAGTAGATTGGCAATACAAACTGTCGCACCAACGGGTGTTTTTGTTTTGTTTTGTTTTGTTTTTATAGTTATTTGTCTAATATCATGACATGATGGGTTAGTGAGAAATTTTGTAATCCTCAGACTCTGTTTGAACACCCAACTGTGTTTTTGCCACCATTGATCTTTGCTGCCTTCTAGGAAATTTTTCCTGGTGCCCTTCACGAGACTGCCTGTGTGAGGCTGGGTGACGATTTCCCACATTACTTACCATACACATCTCCAGTTCTTTTGATTTTGCTAAATTGGTGGATGAGGTGTTTTAAAGATAGTTTTATAGAGAATTTTCTTCACTTATCTTCTCTATACAACACACTCTGTCAAAAGGAGGACTTGTAAATGTATTTTCAGCACCTTCCAGTTTGGTCCCAATAATATTGACTTTGGCCAATATTTAAAATGTGTTGTATTAGGTTGAGGTTATTCCCAAATTTGGTTAATGTTACTACATAGAACAAAGAGTGTATTTATTGCTAAGAACCTAATCTAAAATCTAAGTATAAATGATGCACTCTACTTAATAAAAGCACTTAATAATGCTTAAAAATAGAAAAAAAAATGACAGAAACATAATAATTAGAAATGTTGATACATCTTTATTAATTATTGAATGATTAATAAGGCAATGACAAATAAGAATTTCAAACATATTTTGGAGTTAGTAAATACGCATAAACTTTATATACCATAATCTGTGATTAGACCTTATTTTGGAGAACATGGAACATTTATAAAAATTATAGCATGCTCACATTAAGAGTACCTCCAAGAATCAGAGACCCAGAAGGACCATATCAGAAGGTTAAGAGGAATAGATGAATCCACTATTATAGTTGGAGATTTTACTGCCCCTCTCAGAATCAGACAGATCTAGCAGGCATAAAATCAGAATGAATATGGTTGACCTCAGCAACATCATGGATCAGCAGGATGTAATGGACATCTATGAACTACTTACACTAACAACAGCAGAATACACATTCTTCTCAAGCTCACATAGAATATTCACCAGGGGTACACTACATTCTGGCCCCAAACCACACTTTAATAAATTTAAAAGAACAGACATCATACAATGTCTGCTCTTAGACCACATTGGAATTAAACTAGAAATCAATGACATAAAGACAGCTAGGATCTCCAAATATTTGGTAATTAAACAACACTTCCCAGAAACATATGAATCAAAGAACTTTTAAAATATTTTGAACATACAAGTACTTTTAAAATGAAAAACACATCAAAAGCAGTGATTAGTGGGAAATTTATAGCACTGAATGTATATGTTAAAGGCATGAAATGAGTATTGAGTCACATCTACATTGGTTTCATTGGATTTATCAGACTGTGGCCTCAAAATAGACAAGAAAACAGTTTATACAATGCTACATCTTGTCATACACTGAACATGTCACCACTCCATCCTGTCTTGTGTCTTTTCACACTCTCTAATACAAAGAACCCATGTGCTTGGCTCATTTTTCCTACATATGCACAAACTTATACCTTGTTGGAAAAGGTGTGTGTAAGGGGAAGGAGGGCACTGGAAGATATGCCTATATCCGAAATGAATCAATCAGATATTCACAGAATTGAGTTAGAGCCTAGGTGAAGTTTTTTTTTTAAATTTTTTATAAGTTTATTTTTATTCATTTCATGTGTAAGAAAGCACAAGTGGGTGAGGGGCAGAGAGAAGGAGAGACAGAATCTCAAGCAGGCTCCACACCATCAATGACTGATGTGGGACTCGAACTCACAAACTGTGAGATCATGACCTGAGTGGAGATCAAGAGTAAGATGCCTAACTGACCCTGCCACCCAGGCACCCCAGCCGAGGTGTGGGTTAGATTCTAAAAGTAGAATGTTAAGTAAAAACTTCATATATTTTAAAGTTACCTTGAAAATCCCCTAGAAATCTGTCAAACAAAGAAAATAAAATTTGCTTCTAAAGACGAAATTCTTACACAGCAGGTGAGATACTCATAATTCATTCATTCTCTCTCTCTCTCCTTCTATGGTCATATTCATATATGCTAAATCAAGATGACCATATATACCAATTTTCACTGTGAAGTCACAGATATACCCATTATTAGATCCCTTTTACTCTCAAAACATATTCCAGTTTGAACTATAAAGGTGTAACACAACAGAAATCCTTTGTGGTGAGGAAACAGTTCTACACTTGATCTTAGCCAAAAGGCCGAGAAGCGATGAGGAAACAGTTCTGAAACTTGATTTTGGTGGTGGTTATATGAATCCATACATTTAATAAAGTGTCATAAACTACACACAAAGACATTTTTTTAAAAAAGTAGAGTCCAAGTAAGATCTGGGTCATATTCATTATAATGTGCTGATATCAATTTGCTGGTTTTGCCAGTGTATTCTAGTTATATGAAATGTTATCACTGGAGGAACCTGGGTGAAGTGGGTACAAATTAAATCTCTATACTATTTTTAAACTTCTTGAGTTTGTAATTATTTCAAAATTTAAAAATTAAATATAAAAAAATTATAGCATCCTTTTTTTTGTCACACACTGCCCCCAACAAAGAGTGAATTTTAGACATGAAAAGCCAATACCCAGCATAGTTTTTGTTGTTTTTACAGCAGGTGCTTGTTGGGTAAGATAGGGTCACAAAAAAAAAAAAAAAAAAAAAAAAAAGGAAATAAAAGATATACAATGGGCAAGTTGCCCAAATGTTGATCCTCAGAGAAGAACCTTATCTAGATACTATTGTCCATTTTGTTTCACTCAATTTGAATTTGAGTAGATACATAAGAGTTCCAAGAGCATTTGGATCATTTATTACTTAAGTGCTAGATTTCATTTTAAAATAGATTATTTTGAAAAATGTACTTTAATAAGAACATGTTTTGCTGCAAAAGTTTGATGTTACATGACTTCTATTTCCCATTAGTTTCTTCTTTAATCACTAGAAATTGATCCTTATTCTAAAGTATTCATCCATTAGCAGTCCATTCATCCTGGAAACATTTATTGAATACATTTACTACACCAGAGACTGGTTTACCTTACATGCCTCATCTCTTTTCATCCTTACAACCATCCTATCATATTGGTTCTGTTAACATCCAAATTTTAATATTAAGGAATCTAAGACTGAGTAAACTAATTGGCTACCATGTCTAGAATTATTATTTGGACCAATTTTACTCTGAAGGTCATGCTTTTAACTTCTATTATTGGCTCTTAAGTTGTAATTATAAAATCTGGCTGTATATTAGTATAACATAAAGATATTTTTAGGGGCACCTGGGTGGCTCAGTCGATTAAGCATCTGACTCTTGACTTCAGCTCAGGTCATGATCTCATGATTCCTGAGATTGAGCCCCAAGTAGGGTTTTGACAGCATGGAGCCTGCTTGGGATCCTCTCTCCCTCTCTCTCTGCCCCTCCCCTGCTCATGCATGTGTTTGCGCGCTCTCTCTCTCTCAAAATAAATAAACATTTTTTTTTAATAAAAAAGGAGATATTTTTAAAAATCATTATACCTAGGTTACATTCCACATTGGCAGAATCAGTACCTTCAGAGATGGGGCAAGGCATCTGTCCTTAAAAATCTAATAACAACAACAGTAGCACACTCACGTGCACACACACACACACACACACACACACACACACAATGCATATGTATTGTTGATCTGCTTCCAATGTTGAGACTCTTTAAAATTTATGCAATAATCTTATTAATATTATAGCAAAATGTGCATTTTGTTAATATCAATAATATTTAACCTGTTTATATTCTTTTGTCATTCTCAAAAGACCATAAAAATTTCAATATTAAAAGACCAGAATAATTGCAAGAACTTTAGCAGGTATAATACCTTGTCCCTATTAATTCTTATGTATAAAGATAATAATTTGCAAAGATTCAGCATTTTGGTTTAGATTTTCTCCAGCCTCAAACTGTCTTAACACTTCAAAGATCACATCCATTTAATCCCTTTGTTCCTGCCGTACTTTTCTCAGCACATGAACAGTGCTAGCATTTTTCCAGACCTATCTGCCCATTGAATCCTGTATAATTTGCTACAACCAAACTGGATAGGAGGAGGTCCCAGTACATGAGGTTAAGAACTTACATATTTGCTAAGCTCTGCCTGACTCTTCTTCAGCCCGCAAATTTCCTCAATTTTGGAGCCTTTGACTTCTCATTTTGGTCACAGTCTTGCCCTAGGCTCTAGTAAAATTTTAACCTTAGAAAACGGAGACCTGCAGAGGTCAAATACCAGTTTTTATCATTCAGAATCAAGATGCACCCCACACTTAGCCCACTCTGACTCTGAGCCTCTGTTCTGTGTGGGACTCAGCCTTTTCCCCACCACTCAGTCTCATTTTCTATCACTACTATTATAACTTCTTTCCATGTCTGACCATCCTACATGTTTAATACCCTAGATCACAGAAAGCTAAAGAACAATATTATCAAGTTTTCTTGTAGTTTATATATAGGTTGGTTTAACTGTGCATTTAAGGATCACAAAGCCAGAATACTGGAATTCACTGAACAAAGAAGGAAAAATGCCTGCTCCTTTCTATCTGAGGATCTTTTTAACAAGATACAATACTCAGATTCCCGGTGATTTTTTTTTCCCGTGGATTTGCTGGTGATGGTGTAATTCTAGTGAGGCCCCTGGGACACTAGCTTGTCTGCTTGGATCCAGCTTCAGCTGGTTTCCTAAGTACTGCCTTGAATTAAAGATGTTCTCAAAAAAAAAAAATCACAAAAAAGCAAGAGCCACTCAATACCTTAACCCTGACCATATCTCAGTAATTTCTAAATACATTCTGCTCTGAAATTGGGAATCAGAAGAGAAACTCTGATCCCATTGGTTCACGGCCCCAATCGTTATTTTTCATAAAAATAAAAAAAACCTGTTTAAGGTTGCTGTTTCAAAGGTCAAGACTTTCTCTGTGATTTTTATTTTTTTTATTTTTTTTTATTTTTTTTAATGTTTATTTATTTTTGACAGAGAGAGAGCATGCGTGGGGGGAGGGGCAGAGAGAGAGGGAGACACAGAATCTGAAACAGGCTCCAGGCTCTGAGCTGTCAGCACAGAGCCTGATGAAAGGCTCAAACTCACAGACTGCGAGATCATGACCTGAGCCGAAGTCGGACGCTCAAGCAACTGAGCCACCCAGGACCCAGGCGCCCCTCAGTGATTTTTAAAAAAATTACTTGCAATGCAAAAATACGTTTGACATTTTGTCTCCTTTTTTTGAAGGCAAGGTAATCCCAAACAGAATTTAGTAACTTTTTACAGGCTAATCTTCATGTTGGGCTTATGGCATTAATTTTTACATTATAATTATATTTATTAGGTTCAGGTCAAATTTTAGCCCAGTTTTTTTCTTTTTTTAAGTGCTTCATATTGGTTGTGCCCATGAAGGTAATTAAAGCACTTGATGGTTCTACAAAGCGTTATCTATTGACAGATACAGCAAATTACGGAGGGTGAATAATAAATTCTTAAGCTAATTAGCACCATGTATAATCAAGTACAAGTTTCATTCTGCAAAATTGGCATATTAATATTTTTATCTTCCCCAGTTGAAAATAATCTCTAAAATTAAAAAGCCCATAAAACATTACTCACTTTGGACCATGTCCATTTCATACTCAATCTGCCTAATGAAAGTACCTATGTCGTGCTATTTGGCAAGATCAAGTAGGAAATATCATTCGGTTGCCTATCTACCTTCATCTCAGACATTCTTAAAGGCTTACCTAGAAAAGTATACCCAAATATCAAATTATTTGTCAGAACAACATAAGAATTGAGAAGTGAAACAAAAACTATCTTTAAAAAAGCTGTGCATTTTCTTTTCCCATAGGCTCTGAGGAATGTAAGCAGTCTTTCAAGGTGTGCTTCGCTAGTGTTCCTTGTGATGACTGTGATAACTGGGCTTAACACCGAGAAATAAGTCTTGATTAATGCATATGGAATAGTGTCATCTATTGACATTGTAGTTTGTTCACGTGGGACTTTTTCCTTGTAAAATCTACCATTTCCATGGTTTCTAAACTTTATGTATATGAACTTAGAAACAACTTCAGATATGCTTTCTATCATGTGCTGAACAGAAGAAGCTGATTAAAAGTCAATGAAAAGCCTAATCAGAGGCCTTGTGAAGCAGAAATCCAAACAAAATCACCAAAAGCAGATGAGGAGACATAAGTTTCCATTACAGGACTGATGGCACCAGCTGAGTTTGCAGTCAATGAACTAGTATAACGGAAAAATCATGGATGTTAGCATGAGGCATACTGAAATTCTGGCTTTACAATGTATTTCCTGGGGGAGGTTAGGAATATTGATTAACTTTCATGGACCTTACCTGTTCTCATCTACGAAATAGACATAAAAATGCCTACTTATTTATTTATTTTTTTATTCATTCCTTCCTTCCTTCCTTCCTTCCTTCCTTCATTCATTCATTCATTCTGTGAATATGAACTCAATGGTTACCACTTGGTAAATGACTGAAAGCCAAATAGCAATTTACTTGCTTAGCTTTTTGAAGTTATCGTGATGTGTTAGAAATGCCTGAGGTTTTTGAAGGCTGAGTTGTGTTTAATAAGAATGAAGTCCATCTACTATTTGTGTGGAATTTGTCTTTAATGCCTGGGATTCAGACATTGTTCATGGGACAGTCACTGTTGCTCTATTCCCTTGCACTATATCAATTTAGAAAAAGTCCACTAAACAGAGGTGTTTTTTTAAAAATATTTATTTATTTTTGAGAGAGAGAGACAGAGCATGATCAGGGGAGAGGCAGAGAGAGAGAGAGAGAGACCCAGAATCTGAATCTGACTTCAGGCTCTGAGCCATTAGCACAGAGGCCGACCTCAGGCTTGAACTCACAAGCTGTGAGATCATGAGCTGAGCTGAAGTTGGACGCTTAACCGACTGAGCCACTCAGGCACCCCATCCACTGAACAGAGGTTTAACAAAACTTCACTCTGTTGTCGCAGCTTCTTAGAAGTCAGAACCCTAAACAGTGGTG
Source organism: Panthera onca (assembly GCF_046562875.1). Classification (NCBI taxonomy): domain Eukaryota; kingdom Metazoa; phylum Chordata; class Mammalia; order Carnivora; family Felidae; genus Panthera; species Panthera onca. The sequence continues at coordinate 72,294,495 of NC_138339.1, read as the reverse complement.
TGACCAGCTGTGCATTTATGCCAAGGGTCTTGATATGTAGCAGAACACAAATCCAACGTTTAGGTGCCATGGCCTCCATCTTCCTAGGCCACAATGCCTCTTTGTGGTTCAAAAATGCAAGGGAGCATTTTCTGCCTATTATCATTGCAGGTTCATATCTCATTTGCTCTGCACTGTCACCCAGAGATTTATTTTGCCCTGAACTGATTTCTTGGGTTTGTCCCACCCTCTGAGTAGCTGCATTAGGTTATTTCCTTCCCTTGTGTAATGATTTGCATTTTTACAACTTAAATCTAGGTTTTATCATTTCTTTACCACACTTCTAATGCCTCCAGGTTCTTTATTAAAATTATTTCCCTGTCCTCCCCTGTGTATGTAGTAACATCATCCAAGTTAGTACCATCCACAAATAAAAATGTGTTGCTTATTATCTTTTCTTGAGCATTCACAGAAAAAAGTTGAATATAAATGAACTTAAAAATTTCAACTTTGAAATATTCTCATTCATTGCTAAGAACCCTAACACACACTTATGTGTGTTGTTTTTATTTGTTTCAGATCATAAAGCCAATGCAAACATATTTAACAGGGCATATTTAGGCTATTTAGAATAGGTTACATTAAATCATATTGTATGTCAGACTAAATGCCTTAAGATATGAGACTTTTTTTCCTCTCCTTTACTCAATACATCCTTACGTTGGCCTTATTGAACCTAAACTGATCTAATTCTAATGGGTTGGATTTTATTTCATTCAACACTTAAGTATGGGTTTAAAGAAAAAACATTCTAAAACGTTGATTTGCTCTTCTGGATCATGATATTGACTTTTAATAACTTTTACATGATGAGTCTCGGAGGAAATTTTAACCAAACTACATTCAAGAAAAGGTTTATGTGTGATTCACAATTCAGTTGTGGCTAGTGAAACAATTTGTCTTTGATAAATTACAGTTAACTATCAGTATGCCAGAAGTAAAAAGGCATTGGTTGAAATATTTTAAAAATAACCTCTACTGTCAGTTAGTTTTTCCTCAGGGCCCTGCAGGAAATGATGTAGAGGTAGGGAAAGCACATTTTGAGGCCTAATCTGTATGGAATTACCTCTCTCCTGAGTACAAACTCCGTTTCTATAAATGGAAAATCCACAAAAGGGACTACATGTGAATGTTGGAAGTGAGTTTAAAATCATCCAGTTCAATCCCTCCATTTCACAGATGAAGGAAAAGAAGCCCAGAGAGATTAATGGAGAGGACCAAGGTCACACAACTGAGGAAAGTGTCTGTTTCACATTACTGTTATGGACACTACCTGAACCCTTCAGGATTACTTGGTTTCCTTTCAGCCTAAGGCACATGCTTCTAGTATTTTCTAGAAAGGCATTACTTCATATCTAAAACTTACTAAATTAGAACCAATTTAATGTTGTATATGTGAAAAATCATTTCTATATATAAAATTTTAGCTCCACTTTTCTTAAATTTAGTGGGTAGCAGCCTAATTTTATTGAATTTCTAAACATGATTTTTAAAGGGGGACCTAAATGTATTTTCAAAGCTTTGTCACTTGTCACAGATCAACTAGAAATTTCTAGTAATAAATACTGGTATTGTCTGTTCTCTGTCTTTTTACACCAGTATCCCAATGAAAGTCCCCTTCAGAAGGTAGAGGGAGACTATGATTGTGAGGGAAAATGGTTCTGATTCCCCAAATCCTGCATAAACACTGTTAGCTAAAATGTATGTAGGTAGGACATCAGCTTCTATTCCCTAAGAGGAAATAAGTTCAAATAGAAAAGCATATATGGTATGAGAGAATCCAACACTCTCAGAAGGGTGACCACCAACATGGTAACCCTGGAAGACAGAGAGTAATAGAAGAAAACATTTCTCAAAAATAATGCTCTGAGAAAAAAATTATATTTAGCTTTATAAAAATGTCCACTTACATCTCTTTATACAGAAAAAAATATGATAGAAGTCAACACAAAACCCTGAAGAATTTATTTTTCCTTATCTCTAGTATTTCCACTCCTGATTGTTATATATCAATATTATTAGATAATTATTCACAAGAGTACATAGACACCCAAAGCCTTAGGGTCATATTAAGTACAGATATTAAGAATGTAAAATAAATTTTTAAATATTTGTTATTAAGCAACAATGTTACTCCTTGAAAGTGAGTATCTTTAAGCAATAGCGAAATTAAATGTTGCTAATTAAAACTCTTAATTAGCAAAACAGTCTCAATTCTTATAATCTAGCACACCTAATATTTTTGCTAGCTAATCAAGCACTGTTACTTAAACAAGAGCAACATTGTCACACCTCAATAGTCCCCTTTGCTTCAGTGCAAGGTACTTTGTTTCAATTTGGATGTCAATCACTTGGTAATTTAAATATGTATTTTTAAAGATTAGCAAAATCCTAGATATGAAATTGTCTACAGAAATATTGCTAAGCCAACTACAACTGCACCACCTTAATTCTCACATATCTTTTGCAAATGAACTTAAAATATAATTATGCTTATGAAATTAGAAATGTGTTTTTTTCTAAGATAAGAAAAATAAACATTAAATTCAATAAAAGCAGCTGAGCGATCAATTTGTACAAGGCATTCTGACAAATTAAAATGTGGTCCCTGCCACCAAGGGGCTTACATTCTAGACAGGAAGACAGATTATTAGTCGTCTTAGATTTCACCAGCAACAGAATTAAAGAATTATATGAGGTAATGTATTTAAAGTAACCTAGATAGCAAAATATTACTTTATTGAGAAGAACAAAAAAAGCGTGAATAATAATAATAATATGTCACACAAAATCTCTAATTTTTGTATGCTACATAGGGTAATAGTATATGGCACAAAAGTGACATAACATGAGAGCTGTATGAATTATGAATAATTATAAAGCTATAACAAGTTCTTGAAAAGATCATTAATTGTGTTACCAGTCACAAAGCTCATCCATTAGCTTTTAAGTTATCTTTGGTGCTCATTTAATCAGCCCTATTTCAAAGCAGTCATTTCAATTCTATCTCAGCTAGTATTAAATGCTCATTTGTTAATGCCCTTGCTACTGTTATCTTAGCATACTTAGAGAATAGGGGTGTGTTGTGAGGACCTAAACTAACACAATAAACCAGGTCACTTACAGCAATACAGGCCTAATTGGAGCTATAACGAAAGCAGCATAAATCATGTCTGGACATATCAATAATGAGACAATTGGAAGAAAGAAGAATACATCATCCACGTGTGTGTGTGTGTGTGTGTGTGTGTGTGTGTGTGTGTGTGAGCGTGCATGTGTGTGCAGTTATAAGCTAGAAAATAAGTTCCAAGTCCTGTGGCAGTGGATTCCTTTCAAATAAAATTGAGGCCAGACATTCCTAATTTTATCACGTGTCCCCAGTTGCTGTACAACCAAGCCAAGCTCAGTAGGAAATCATCTCTCACATTCTCTTATAGCAAATTCATTCTCTGGATGGAGCTCATATTGGTCTTCCTCCTCCTACGACGAAGCAGACAAACAACCCCTAAGAACAAGAAATGTGTGGGCACGGATACATAGCTCACATTCATCCACACAGTGGGGGAGAAGGCTTTTCAAGTTTCTCTCATTCTCATTCTTTATAGGAATGGGAATACTTAACCTGAGTCACATAAGAGACACACCCTCGACTTCAGGTTAATAACTGCTCTCTCTCATCACACCCTCTCCAACTCTCTAAGCAGGAAGTATACGTCTTTCTATTGCTATTTCAGGAATTCAGAGATACGACTCTGCCTACTTCTTAATTCAGCTTAGAAGCAATCTTCATTTTTACCATCTGCATTTTTGAGTATCTACAAAACTCTCTCGGGTGTCCTGTTAGACTGCTAAGTGTATCTGTCTCTCGTTTCATACATGTTTATATATAAGAACAAGCTCAGGTCATGATCTCATGGTCGTGAGATGAATCCCTGTGTGGGGTTCTGTGCTGAGTGTGGAGCCTACTTGGATTCTCTCTTCCTCTCTCTGTGTCCCTCCTCTACTTATGTGCATGAATGTGTGTGCTCTCTCTCTGTTAATAAATAAATAAATAAATGTTAGAAAATGACATTTTGTTAAGGTGAAGTATTCACTCAAGTACATTCAGTAAATTATTGTTCAATCGTGTCCAAATGACTTGGGTAGAACTGCATCAAAATTTATATTAAGTGTTCTAGACCGTCACCCACAAATTAGGTTGTGCCACCTTAGTTGCATTTGCCATAGAAACCTGCTCTGTCTAGTTCTTTCACCATCAGTTATTTTGGGGGGGGGTACCCACTCCTGGTTTCAATGTAATGCAACATTTATTGAATACCCACTTTGATCAAGACACTGTGCGAGAAATTAAGAGATGACAAAATTTTTAAAAAAAATTTTTAACATTTATTCTTGAGAAAGAGAGAGAGTGTGTGAGCCGAGAAGGTGCAGAGAGAGAGAGGGAGACACAGAATCTGAGTCAGGCTCCCGGCTCCGAGCTGTCAGCACTGAGCCCCACGTGAGGTTCAAACCCACCATCCATGAGATCATAACCTGAACTGAAGTCCGGCGCTTAACCGATTGGGCCACCCAGGCGTCCCAGGAGACAACATAATATTTAAATGGTGAAGTGTCACTTGCCATTTATACAAAATAAGAACTCTGCATTTTAAGACTACTTCCTCAGGATAAGTTTTATAATACAGCTGTACTTTTGTTCATTGTTGGTGACGTAGTAGAGGGTATACAGGTCAAGGTATAGTAAAGGTTTTGACTTTCGTAAAAAGAAAAGGAAGCATGCAATAAAAATGAGCAGTAGGGATATTTATAAAACCGTCACAGGATAAATCTATATTAAAAAAAAAATGAGTTCCTTCAGGTACCCGTACTAAAGCAAATAAAATTCCCAGGCTCAAAAATATGAGTATATTTATTTTAAAATTCATCTCAAATAAATAAAACTATGTTTGACTAGGTTGAAGTACTACGAATATCTGTTCCTGCTATGTGGCAAGGCTTGAGATTCTACTTATTTGCCAATGTTTACAATTGTATTTCATCTACCTCTCTATTTATTACCAATTTCTCTCTATATATGGATATCTATGTACATTTAATATAAAAGTATTGATTTTTTTGGAGTGGTGTTATTGATGGAAAACTGACTCAGGATTATAAACAGATACAATTTAGGCATTTCCTCATTGAATAAATCACAATAGATTTGAGGGAACTGAAAAAGGTTGAAAGTGCTCCTCTGGTATCTACGAGATATTCTCATTTCTCAAGCATTTTACCCAACTAGTACATGCCAGGCAATATCTCTTGTTTATGAAAGTAGGCATCAGTAGAGACACAGGTTGCCTGTTGTGTACTTTATGAACAATGCAGCATGGTTTCAAGACATAGATTGTGGAATCAGACAGACCTGGATTCATATTAGAAATTTCCCAAGGTGGTAGGATTGTGGTTAAGTTACTTCATTTCTTTCTTTTATGCTGGCAACACCTGGAAAGGCTTGCAGGAACAACGTGTATTCAGAAAGAAAATAATTTTACCCCTAGAGAATTAAATATTCAGCCAGGGGCCAGAAGATACTGCAAAAGAGGTCTTCACCAATACCCCCCAGTCTCCTTGCAGCTATGCAGAGTTCCTATTGGATGGGCATTCCAGATTTCCTCTGTCTCTGAATTTCTTTCCTCATCCCACCAGTCTTGCCCTCAGAGTTTCTTCCCAACCAAGACTGGGCACTGTCCTTGAGAGATGTCCAGCCTTGGAGTGCCCTGCAGGAGGATACTTTAAACACCCGATTGCTTCAGTGTAGAGCACCCACTAGGGTTGCTATTTTGTTGCTGCTGTGGACCATATCCCATAGCTTAAGTATGAAGTTTATTTTGCTACTGATGCCTTTGTCTCTGGACTCTGTCAACAAAGAGACTTTCTTCTAGGGGTTGGAGTGGGGACTGGAGGGAAACAAAGAAGCAGATTTGGGAACACAAAATCCTGTATTCCTGTACTTCAATAATCTGTAAAATAGATGCAAATAACAGTACTTTCCAAAGAGGGGTATTATGAGGACTGTTTGAGACAGTCTCTAAAACAGGTAGCACAGTGGAAATACTGGATACATTATAGTTATCTTTGATCATTATCACTGTCCCCAAATAAGACTGTTAACAAGTTATCAAGAGTTGATGATTTTTTAGTCCTTTCCATCCACTTGTAATGTCCATATTCTGAAAATGTTTCATGATCGCGTTAGCATACAACATGCTGTGTCTGTAGATAACAGTACTTACAGCACACATACCACACATAGACAAATACAGCACACATACCACACATAGACAAATACACACATGAGTATATGTGCACATATACTCAACATGGTTATGTTCTTAAATACCAGCTTAAGAAATAAATTGTTTAACCATACTGACTTGTGGGTATTTATTTCCCATCCGAGGACAGAACATAGAAAATCTATGTGAATTCTCTGCCTCATTCATCCTCCCCTACTCCATCTTCCTTCTTTCTTATACCCTCAGTCTTCCTGTCAAGAATGGTAGAGTATATACCCTAATCAAAGTAAGACACTGCAGAGGCAGCAAGATTCACTGAGAAGATTACAGTGGAATAAAAACAGCTCTAGAATAGTCCACTGATAAGAGTAAGCTTGAGGACAGACATTTGGGACAGGTACAAATGTAAGAGAATTCACACAGGACTATCTCAAAGCCTGTCAGTATAGGGAAAAAACTCACAATAGAAGAGATAAAGACTACTTTCCTTGTTATCTTTACATTTGTATGCATTACTAGTCCCTGCATACAGCACATTAAACTGATTAGCTCTGTTTATTGACATAATAGTTGTGGGCCTGGACACATGTTGAGACATATTAAATCACTTATTAATAGGAATTATTACTTTTTAGCTGTCATAGTGCTTGCAAAGGAAATCTTCATGAAGTTTTTTTCATTACTTGAGCATCATGACAAATTTCACATTCGTAAAATGATATTTGTGTTGCCTTGAAGCTTTTGGAACATTTATATCTACTAATAGCTTCTATGTTCTTTTTTCATATATTAGAAGGGAAATATGGAGAAAAATAACAAGTTTTAATAAAACCACATGCTATTTTAAGTCAGAAGCTTAAACCAAGAAAAGGCAGGTGTTTACATTTGTCTTTCATTTCTTAGGGAAATAAATGCATAAAGTTTTAAATATAGTCATGCCTATAAGTATTTTATTGGAATAGGCGACAAATAAGGGCAGATTTAAATAGTTTACCACTTATAGTAAAACATAAATCAGGTTAAAAGAGAGCTCTCCTGTTAGTATAATTTTTCCTTGGTGAATTCTTCAACAATTTGAAGGGACGTTGTTTACTAGTCTGCCCTGTCTGTAATGCTCTGTCTGTAAGATCATAATCCAAGAAATAAATCAAATAATTGAGAAATCTGTTTGCAGTCCAGAAATTCATAAAATCAGGATGAAATTTTCATCCCTCTCCTATTAGTAGCCAGTCACTTCATAATGAGGTTTGATAAATGAATAATACCAAAGGGAAAAGAAAATAGAGTAACGTCGTGACATAGACAGGTTCTCGAAAACCATTGGGTTCTTATTAGCAGTCTGCTTTTCTCCCATGTCCAGGATGGCCAAATCACATGGGGTAAAGCAGATTACTTGACATGGTGTCAAGTGCTTACAGGATTCTGGATGACTAAGCATCTTTATTTAACTGCCATGCTGCTAACCCCACATGGGAAAGGGCCTGAAAAGGTTAATGTAAACATTGTATGCTTCCTTCAAACTGCACCAGAATACCACATCTGGTGGGTCACCTCACCCTGCAGTCAAAACCGAAAGGACATTTGCTTTGTGAATGTCAAGATAATTTTATGAGAACCAGACACCAGGCAGCTGATGGGAGTTCAGAGAAAAAGGCAGATTGTTGCATGTGAACTATTTGGGTTATGCGAAATTGGGGGATGGGTAGGCCAGGACCCACTCTAGTAGTCATTGAAGCTTCCAGACAAATTACGTCCATGTTACACCTAACATCAAATGGCAGGGAAACTCTGTAGTAATGATATTTTGGAGCACAGTGGCCACGTGAGTGAAAGTCATGGATTAGACAATTCAGTCACATCTGGCCAGTTTTGTGATAAGAATAAAGAATACCAGACCACAATATGGGACATATATTAAAAAGAAAAAAATCTGCCTTTCTTTGTAGGCTAAGATTTCATTGTATGCATACTTTATTTATGGACTCAGCTTATGCCTCCCACTCTGCCTTCCCCCACCACAAATAATGCTGCAGTGAGCTTCCTTGAACATCCCCGCTAATAAACTTGTGTGGGTACACACACACACACACACACACACACACACACACACACACTCACAGGTCATGAGACATGTGTATACTAAAATTGAATAAATCATGCCAGATTGCTCTGCTACACACCTGTTACAAATATTCTACAATGAAAACATTACATTTGTAATTAGATAACATGATTACTGTTTAATTTAGCGAAAAAAATCTTTCTCCTCCCAACTCCCCTCTTATTCATTTGTAAGAGCACCATTACTTATGCACTTTTACAATGTAGTTGTCTGTCTAATGCTTGGCTTTTACTTGCTTTCTGCTATTTCTAATAGTCACCACATTTTATAGAATCTGTAGTTTCCATTGTATAGTTAGTATTGATAGTAAGTTCTACCATTTTCTGTAATCACCCCACTAACCCCTCAGGGTTTGTACTAATTTATTAGCCTTAATTCTTTCTGATTTACTTTGGTCCTTCCTAATATCTTGATATTGTGACATCTGTTCAACTTCCACCTCAATAACACTAAACAGTTGTCTTTTTCAACCTGAAATATATCTCATATTATAGTGATGTCCCAAACATCTTTAAAGACTTAAGGAAAAATGTCATCTCTCCTATATACCCACACTAGTGTACAAAAATATTTTTATAGCACTTTCACATTTTATTGAAATTATCTATTAATATCCATAGCTCACAAGTCACAAATTCGTTGAAGAAAGAATTGTATTTTATATGTATTTGTATCCCCAATGCCTGCAAATGTTAACTGTTCCATAAATGTTTGTTGAACGGGCTTTTATTATTATTCCCTCAGGCTCTTATCTCCTCTTTTCAAATTATAGTTAATTATCTGACAAAAGAATTCTACATTAAGATGTTAATATAAAATTATAGCCCTTTTAATAAGTTAAAAAATAAGCAAAACTGCACAACATATTTGTTAAGCATTTATAAATGCTTTAAATGTGTGTGATAGAAAATATTAAAGAAAAACAAGGGAATAATAAGCTTAAACTTCATGATATATTATACTTCTGAGTGAGAAGCCAAAGAGAGGATATGGGGAAAAGTACATAGATAAATGTAAATTTTTAGAAATATTTGAGGGGTTGCTGGTTAGGTGGCTCGGTCGGTTAACCATCCAACTGTTTTTTGGCTCAAGTCATGATTTCGCAGTTTGTGGGATCAAGCCCCATGTTGGGCTCCACGCAGACGGCTTCTGTCTCTCCCCCTCCTCTTTCTCTGCTCCTCTCTCTGTCTCAAAATAAATAAATAAACATTAAAATAGTGCTTTAAAAAAGAAATCCTTAGATTCTTGGATTGCATGATACATTAGAGGTATTAATTATATTACTAATAAATATTTTTATACTTTTTTTTAATGTTTGTTTATTTTTGAGAGAGAGAAAGAGACAGAGCATGATCAGGGGAGGGGCAGAGAAAGAGGGAGACACAGAATCAGAAGCGAGCTCTAGGCTCTGAGCTGTCAGCACAGAGCCCTACGTGGGACTTAATCCCATGAACTGCGAGATCATGACCTCAACTGAAGTCAGATGCCAAACTGACTGAGCCACTCAGGTGCCCCTATATTACTAATAAATATTTTTAAAAATATGATGAGAGGGCCATATATATATATACCAAAATTTCAGTAAGCTGTGAATAACAAAATATGATTAATGTAATTCTATGACCTGGGTTTTTAAAAAGAAGAAAAAAGAAAAAGAAAAATGTGTGTGTATGTGGGTGTTTTTGATATGAGTATTGCTTCTCCAGATAAACTTGGATTTTATAATTTTATAACAAGAGAATTCTACAGAAGCAATTTCATAATGAAAAAATAAATATATAATATTATTAATGTTATGTTATTATGGGCAAAATATTGCCTTCCCTTTGCTTCATTTAATAAAATGTCTGATTTGGGGGCACCTGGGTGGCTCAGTCAGTTGAACATCTGACTCTTGATTTCAGCTCAGGTCATGATCCTGGGGTCATGGGATCAAGCCCTACATCAGGTTCCATGCTAAGTGTGCTCTCTCTCTCTCTCTCTGTCTCAAATTAAAAAAAAAAAAAAAAAAAAAAAAAAAAAAAAAAAAGGTCTGATTTTAACACTAAGGTATCTTTCAGCACTGAAGTTTATAATTTCATGGACAAATAATCGTGTTACTTTACAGTCAAGTTTTCTTTCAACATGCTTCAAATCGTGTCATCCAGATTCCTCCCTGTTCTAGACACACAATACACAGGCTGCTTGAGAAGTTATGGAAAACATGGACTATGATTGTTAGAATCACTAGCATAAATACTCAAAACTTGAAAAAGTTCATATTCTTATCATCAAGAAGGCAAATTATTCACTCTATCAGAGCATGAGTGGGGATGGGCAGAGACAGGGAGACACAGACTCTGAAACAGGCTCCAGGCTCTGAACTGTCAGCACAGAGCCTGACGTGGGGCTCAAACTCACACACCTCGAGATCACGACCTGAGCTAAAGTTCGACACTTAAGCGACTGAGCCACCCAGGTGCCCCAGCTAGGGCACATTTTATAACAGATGCCTATTGAAGAGTGTGTTTAAAATATAAAATCACCTCTTCTGAACACAAAAAGACATTTGAATTTCTAAAGTTTAGGATCAATTTGGAACTAACTCTTGACTGTATTTTGTATTTGGAACATTTTTAATATACTTCTCATAGATTGGAAAATAAAGCCTTCATAGTAATGACTTTGTGGTCCCTTTTTTAAAAAGAGAGGGAAAAGGGGGATATTCCAAAAAAAAAAAAAACTCCATCTCTTTTTAGAAGTTAAAAATTTGCATTAAAAACCTATGTAGTCTGAACAGCCTTTGAAATGAAGTGATTGTTGATTAGTATAGAAAGAATGCTTAAATATTCAAAAGTCAAGTGCAGTGCTATACGATTTCTTCCCTGCATAAAATCTCACCTTAGATTGCATTAGATCAACAAAGTACAGTAAGAGGCAGCCACAAAAACATTGTTCATTTGTAATTTATATCTCTACTTATTCAATTATCTGAGGTAGAAGATAAACTAAAATGCTTGCTAAGAATTTAATATTAAATCGTAAATAGGAAAGTGTATGAGCTTAGTTCTCACATCTAGCAAACATGGAAAGAAAAGTCTTGTGAGACCAAAGATGCTCAAGGCGGAAGAAAAAGTGGTTATAGTGAACCCTTGAAAAAGGAAAAGAAAGATCTTAAAAGAAGGCTTGTTTTTCTGTCTCAAAAGAGATCATCCAGCCAAATGCAGAAGAGGCAAAACAAGGGATTGATTATTTGACCCACCTGAAATACAGTTTCTGGAAGTAGAGGTGCCCTTCTCTACTTTGGGATCTATTTATTTGGGATCACTTTCTTATTTACATCCCAAATTTCTCTGAAATACACTAATCTCCCTCAGGGCGCTCTGCTGTAACAATACTTCCTCATTCATTCTGCTTTTGACTGCAATTCCACTTTAAATATTAATTTTAGAGGAGGTTTTACTTGCAATTAACCATGCAATTATATTGTAGTCATATTGAATTCCATACTCTGATACAAATTTAGCATAATATGGACCTAAAGAGGCAGTAAAGTTAACACCCACTGAGTGTACTAGGGAGTCAGACATCAAACATCTTCACTAATTGGAGACACAAACAACTGAAAAACAGAAAGTTTTATGAAACAATAAAAGAAAAATCAAAGGCTAGAAAAAAAAAGCATATACATCCCCACCTACTTATTCAATCAGCTAGGCTGTCTGTCAAATAAAGAAGTTGAAAACCATTTCAATTCTTCCTAGAATTGGTAATGGGAATGCAAAAGAGGGTGGTGTAGACTTGGCCCAATAAAAGTATGGGCTGCTGGAGAGGAAGCAGGCAGAGCTGCAAGCATAGGTCTGCAAACCCTTGGAAAAGGCAACAACACATCTAATGGGATATTCAATAATCAGAAACATTTGCATTATGGCCCATTAGGTACTTGGGAAATTTTTGAGAGCATTGGCATTCTAGAGTCCTAACCTCTATCACTCAATTTTATAGTTGAAAACTGAGATTCTTAAGTGTTTAGATATCGAACTGAAGGAGAATTACAAAAGAGAATTTATGTCTTTACCTCCATTATTCATACATACGGGTATATGTGTATATATTTGAAAAGACACACAACAACACATAGATATTTATGTACACAATGATTCAAAATAGTATCCGTAAACTCAGTGTGATAAGTCAATTTTAGATTAAACTTTTATGTGGTCTAAATACCATTTATAGTAAAACTCTTGGTGAATAGTGTAGGTAACTTTCATTTCATTTAACCATTTAATCATTACACCAACCCTATGACCTTGTATTATTCTCATATTAGAGTGGAAGAAACTGAAACTCAGATAAAATTTTAGTCATTTGTGCAAAATGAAAGAGCTACTAAGTAACAGAGCTAGGACTCAATCCAAGTCTCAGTTTTATATATATTATTTAATAAATGTATAATATAATAGTAATAAATATAAAATGGTAAATATATACAACCAAAATTATATAGTATTCATTTTTATATTTACAAATATATTTTTGTATTGTATGTATTATAATATATATTTGTAAATACATAAAAATACACTGCAGAAATTAAAGCCCTGTCGTATTCCACCCTTGAATGCAAGTCTTTGTCGCTATTTTGGTGCATTTTTTTTCAGTGCTCTTTCTTTGGTTCTCTGTATTTCCTTTGCTGCTCTATAGCTATATCTATCTAAAGTTATTAGACTGAGTATAATAGAATACTTCTTGCTTTGTTTTTATTTAATTTCATGCTGTATTTTTATAAGTCAATAAATATGTTTTTCATTGTTGTATTTTTCCTAAACAAACGTGGTTTGGACTGTTAACTTCAAATGTCATCATTCATTTCTTGATGGGTACTTTGTCTCTTTGTAGCATGTGTTTCTCTAATATTAATATTAAGTTTATACTCGCATGCATAAGCCATATTTTTTAGTTCCCTCTTTTGGACAAATTCTTAATGCTGAAATGACAACATCAAAAGATATAGATACTTATAATGGCCTTTCTCGTGTATCGTCAGATCCTTTCCAAAAAGTCCTTGCAACACTAGTGCCAGTCCCAAGTAGTAGAAATATTGTTATTTTCCACTGAATTTATGTTTTTTAAAAAGTTATGTGACTGGAACTCCTGGGTGGCTGAGTTGGTTAAGCGTCTGCCTCTAGGTTTCGGCTCAGGTCAAAATTTCGCATTTTGTGGATTTGAGTCCCATGTGGAGCTCGGCGCTACAGTGCAGAGCCTGCCTGTGATTCTCTCTCCCCTCTCTCTCTCTCTCGGCCCTTCCCCCGCTCACATGCTCCGTCTCTGTCCCTCAAAAAAAAAAAAAAAAAAAAAGTTATGTAACTGCCAAATTAGGTCTATTGACTACTTCCATAGAAAAGGTGATTTTATTCAGTTTATCTTCCAACTGTACTTATTCTGGAATTGGTAACACATAATTTTTTGACTACATACTTGTGAAGACATAATTCTTATTATTACTGATTTCCAAGCACTTTATCTGTTTGAAGATGCTACACATTTATTGTTTATTGGAAATACTTTATTCCATGTGTGATTTCCATTTTTAATTATTCTTGTGCTATGAATTTTTACCTCTTTATTGGGATTAAATCTATAATTATTTTCTAACCTCTGCTATTTTTTTCTCAGTTTACTTCTTCAGTGATTTATTAAATAACAATCTATATTTTCTTATATATTTTACTTTGATTTGGCATAAAATTAGAATCTACCTGAATCTTGTGATTTAGTTAATACATTAGCTAATTTTCCAAAGAGCCTAATTACCAAATTTGTTGGAAATCCTTTTCCTTACCATTTAATGTTTACATATATTTTTAATTAAAAATTATATATGTATACATTGTTAAAAAACAAATATAGAGAAAAATTATAAAGCAAATGTTTATGTTCCATAATCTCTCACATCATAAATCATAAATATTTCAGGTCAAAATTGTATTTTATGTTTTAACTATTACCATATAAAATATGCTTTAGAATGGTTTTGAGCTTTCACTCCCAAGTTTATGTTCATAATTTTAACATTATTTATACTTAATTTAGCTTGTTGGTTTCAGTGTTCATCCTCAGAACATTTAATGTATGACATTACCATGTCTAAATTCCTGATTTTGATTTACCTCTCAGTTGACTGTTAACATCAGTCAAGTGTTGTACTTGGTAAGGATACTCACATAATATTCTTGGGAAGGATAAAAGAGTGACACAATTACTATTTCTTATGTGATTATAAAAATATTATTTTCATGTGAATAAAGGATTAATGAGGATCACTATCGTAGGTTGAGCTAATTGTTATCCAGAATTTTATTGGCTTCTGTGATGTATATCTGGAGAGAAGAAATGTCACACCAGTTTTATTTTTGTTTCTTTTTCTGTAAACTAATTTATCTGCCTGTATACATTATAAGTTTTCATATTTAATATTTCTTCACTTCTGAAATGTTTTTCTTTTCTTGAATATTTGATTATTCTGTACATAATTAAATTATTTTATATTACTCTCAACAGTAAATTAAAAAATAGATGTGTTACCTAGACAAAATATTTATTTATAAAAATTTTTTTAATGTGTATTTATTTTTGAGAGAGAGACAGAGACAGAGTGTGAGCAAAGGAGGGGCAGAGAGACAGGGAGACAGGGCAGAGAATCTGAAGCAGCTTCAGGTTCCATGCTGTCAGTGCAGAGCCCGATGCAGGGGTCAAACCCACAAACTGTGAGACCATGACCTGAGCCGAAGTCAGACTCTTAACAGACTGAGCCACCCAGGCGCCCTGACAAAATCGTTATTATATTTGCATTCATGATAAGTTTCTCAAACTTATCCTCCACATTACTGAGTAAACTTTCTGCTACAGCAAGTCTTTTCTGCAGAAATGCATTTCAATTTACTTGTTAGATTTTAGGTTCTTTTCTTCTTCTATTTTCCAATTCTAGCCATATTATTTTACATCTCTGAAGTCAGTATAGACTTTTATTTCTTGTGGATTTTGCCCTGCCTTCAATTCCCCTTGATCTTCACAGCATTTTAATTTATTTTCTATAGACAATTTTTTTAAACCTTCTAATTCTTTAGAATATTTGTCTACTTTCCCTTAAGTTGCTTTTTTTTCCAAAAATGCATCACGTGTCATATTTTGTTTAGATTTGATTAGCAGTCACTAAATTGGGAAAGCGAGACCAGATTCAGTGTTTAGCACATGGTAAAAAAAAAGCCATCAATATCCCTCTTTAATGTCTGCTGACAGATATCTAAAATAGCTCCTTATCTAAAATAGGTGTGAAGGTCAGGCTATCACCAGGAATCCTAAAACACTGTGCAAAACCTAATAAGCTTGATCTAGTGTGAGTCTGTTCCTATGAGGTTCAATTTTCCTTTGCTCAGATATCTAATTTCTTTAACTCAAATAGAGAATACAATAGAGAGTGTAGTTATTAGTAAATAAGGGAATACTTGGGAAAGCACATCACCCAGTTCTCCACTCATTATCACCTTTCTTTATACTTTTCCTTGGGAAAAAAATATATAATGGCACACATCAGAAAAATATATAGGTGATTCATTTCCTTAGTTCAGAGAACAACTTCTTAAGCTTAAAGGAATATGGAAATAATATTTTAAAAAGTAGATTTTATTACATAATATAAATTTCTTGATGTTGAAATTACTATGAATAAAAATAAATTGAAATAATTTTTTTTTAAATTTTTTTTTTAACGTTTATTTATTTTTGAGACAGAGAGAGACAGAGCATGAACGGGGGAGGGTCACAGAGAGAGGGAGACACAGAATCTGAAACAGGCTCCAGGCTCTGAGCTCTCGGCACAGAGCCTGACGCGGGGCTCAAACTCACGGACCGCGAGATCGTGACCTGAGCTAAAGTCAGACGCTTAACCGACCAAGCCACCCAGGCGCCCCTGAAATAATTTTTTAAAGAGAAATATTTACAATAAACATTATGGTTAAAAGATAAATAATCTTATGGGATAAAAATATTTACCATTGGGGGTATGCTATGTGCCAGGTTCTCACTGGGTCCTTTAAATATGTAAATTATGCTTTGGCTCTCTCCCACTCTAACCTCTTTTTTTTTTTTTTCCTTCCCCTCCCCCATGGGTTTCTGTTATGTTCCTCAGGATCCACATAAGAGTGAAACCATATGGTATCTGTCTTTCTCTGTATGGCTTATTTCACTTAGCATCACCCTCTCCAGTTCCATCCATGTTGCTACAAAAGGCCATATTTCATTTTTTCTCATTGCCACGTAGTATTCCATTGTGTATATAAACCACAATTTCTTTATCCATTCATCAGTTGATGGACATTTAGGCTCTTTCCATAATTTGGCTATTAAAAACTGAGAACAAACTGAGGGTTGATGGGGGGTGGGAGGGAGGGCAGGGTGGGAGGGAGGGCAGGGTGGGTGATGGGTATTGAGGAGGGCACCTTTTGGGATGAGCACTGGGTGTTGTATGGAAACCAATTTGACAGTAAATTTCATATATTAAATAAAGGGATGAAGAAGAAACGTCACACTATTGTTACTTTCTAAGTATAAATAATTTCCCAGTATCGCTAATCTTCAAAGTTATACTGAATTATTCATTTAAAATCTTATTAAAACTAGATATTTAAGTAATACCTCTGAAAATAACTCAGAATAATGTAACACAATAATCATATAACCATCACAGAAATTCATGGTGATTAAAAGTAAATAGCTTTTGGACTGAAAAAAAAAATATGTAAATTAAACATATTATTTAATTAAATCTTTCTGACACCCTTATTTACAAATTTAACATCTTAATTTTAAAGGGGTGTGTGTGTGTGTGTGTGTGTGTGTGTGTGTGTGTGTGTGTTTATGGAGGCAGAAAGCTTAAAACAGAATTTCCAGGTTTTGAATCCAAATGTATGCAACTCTAAAACTTATTTTTGCCTCACTATTTTAGGCCACTGGTTAATTATTAAGAAATACAAATGAACACAGCATCTGACTCAGTAATTCTCTTTTAGACATGAATCATCATTTATAATAAATAATTACAAAATATACCAGTACCAAACAATAGAAATCTGGTTAAATAATTAACAGCATGACTATATGATGAAGTAGAATATTTAATAACATGGAAACACAGACAAAATACAACCTTAATTTTTAAAAACTTGATAAAAAATTGCATTTATTTATGGTATAATTTAATTGATATTTTATGTCCTACTTATAACTTTTCATCATGTCCATCAATCTCTCTATACATAGGTATTGTTTTGATATTTTACTTTATAGGGTTTGTTTTTACTTTACAGGGTTTACTGTTGTCCAAATTTTATGCAATGATCATATATTACTTTAATGCTTGGAAAAATTAAGTTGTGCACACAAAAGTGAGATATGTTACAATAACATAATTTTAAAAAGTTGGATGGATATAAATTAGGTCAACTAAGCATCTAGAATTCAGCAATATGTTAATATTGAAATGGTATTTCTGGTACTTCAGCTCTGAGAGCCTACTCTATTGATAAAGTTACATAAAAGGTTAAAATAAAAATATTTAACTCATATCCACCAATCTCCCTAAGGAATTTAATTTGAGAGAGAGGGAGCACACACGCAAGCAGGGAGGAGGGGCAGAGATAGAGGACAGAGAGAAACCCAGGCAGGCTCCATGCAGAGCCTGACCACGGGAGTGCTCAGTCTCACCAACTGTGAGATCATGACCTGAGCGGAAATCAAAATTCAGATGCTTAACTGACTGAGACACCCTGGCGCCGCAACCACCCCCCCGCCCCGCCCCCTGCCAAGGAATTTTAGAAATTATATGAATCAGAGTATAACTTGATCTCTAAAAGAAAGCTACACTAAATAAACAATAATAACAAGAATGTATCAACCTACCATTATCCTTCTACAAAAGGTGGAAAATTATGTATCAAATGGAAAAATGCAATGTAAACTAATTTTCTTTGCAGGAATAACCCTTGATGAAGCTCAAATCTTTGTACCTTGTAGTATGAGTTATGCATCTTAGTTAACTGTTAGAGACTAGTTAGAGACTAAACCTCTGCCCCGTGATAAAACTAAAAAAACTCTCTCTGTATTTCTTTGAAAAGGAGATAAATGTTGTCTTTCATATACCTAAGGACTTCATATTCAATAATGAATAAAGAGAAAGCAAAGTGAAGTAGAGAATCTCTATACACTCACTCTACTTTGCTGTAGTTCCTGGAACTCTGGGGGGTTCAAAGTTTTCTTTAGAGATAGGGTTAATGCAAAAAAAGTTCAAAAATTGAACTATGTCCATGGCAGTTAAGGAGAAGAATAGGTCACAGCAGCAAATGGTTGCTGTTTTCTTTTGGCACTTTGCTTCACTTCTAAACTTGTAAATATAGCTCAGTCTGTGATACTTGTTTGCCTCTAAACTGTATTTTAAAGCTATATGTAAGCTGTGACGTTTGTCTAATTGATCTCGGAAAGCTATGACATTGAATATATTGCCTTTATATTTCCAGGATACATTATTTCTCTCTGTATCTATCTAAATGTGGTTATGTATGCATCTGTCTCTGTCTCTCTCTTTGTCTTATATGTAGCATTTATATTTGTTTGTTTATTTGTTTCTAGGTATATGTGACTGTGTGCTATATTGTCTTTTTGAGCCAATAGTTGAGAAAGATTATGTGACTTCTTTTAAGTGCATCTTTTGTAGGCATGAAGATTGCATTTTTTATAAATATATCAGGGACTCTTCTAATTAAAAGATAGTTGAAAACAATTGTTCTAAGTATTATAATTTTTTGTTTGTGTCATTTAATTTTTATCCTATGAGGTTATGTTCTCTTAATTTACATATATTTTCTAGTGAATACTGAGTTCTTATTCCTTTAAAATTTATTTGTAATCTAATCTATAACTTTTATGCCATGTTTTTATAATAATTAAGCTGAGATTTACTTTTCATAGTTTGCTAATGAAATGAAACGGAATACAGATTTATAGGTAAATGTTTAGCCTCAGTAGCTCTTTATTTTCTATCATGATTTATTCTTTTTAAATAAACTTTGAACTTATTAAGAATAAGTGTCTTCTTCTCTAAAGAAGACATCCGGATGGCCAACAGGCACATGAAAAGATGTTCAACGTCGCTCCTTATCAGGGAAATACAAATCAAAACCACACTCAGATACCACCTCACGCCAGTCAGAGTGGCCAAAATGAAGAAATCAGGAGACTATAGATGCTGGAGAGGATGTGGAGAAACAGGAACCCTCTTGCACTGTTGGTGGGAATGCAAATTGGTGCAGCCGCTCTGGAAAGCAGTGTGGAAGTTCCTCAGAAAATTAAAAATAGACCTACCCTATGACCCAGCAATAGCACTGCTAGGAATTTATCCAAGGGATACAGGAGTACTGATGCATAGGGGCACCTGTACCCCAATGTTTATAGCGGCACTCTCAACAATAGCCAAATTATGGAAAGAGCCTAAATGTCCATCAACTGATGAATGGATAAAGAAATTGTGGTTTATATACACAATGGAATACTACATGGCAATGAGAAAAAATGAAATATGGCCTTTTGTAGCAACATGGATGGAACTGGAGAGTGTGATGCTAAGTGAAATAAGCCATACAGAGAAAGACAGATACCATATGGTTTCACTCTTATGTGGATCCTGAGGAACATAACAGAAACCCATGGGGGAGGGGAAGGAAAAAAAAAAAAAAAAAAAAAAGAGGTTAGAGTGGGAGAGAGCCAAAGCATAAGAGACTGTTAAAAACTGAGAACAAACTGAGGGTTGATGGGGGGTGGGAGGGAGGGCAGGGTGGGTGATGGGTATTGAGGAGGGCACCTTTTGGGATGAGCACTGGGTGTTGTATGGAAACCAATTTGACAGTAAATTTCATATATTAAAAAATAAAAAATAAAAATTAAAATTAAAAAAAAAAAAAAGAATAAGTGTCTTAAGTTAAAATTCTTCTTGCCCTACTCACTTTCTTTTTTTTTTCTAATGTTTATTTATTTTTGATACAACACAAGTGGGGGAGGAGAAGAGAGAGGAAGACATAGAATCTGAAGCAGGCTCCAGGCTCTGAGCTGTCAGCACAGAGCCGGATGTTGGGCTCCAACCCACAGACCATGAGATCATGACCTGAACTGAAGTCAGTTGCCCGACTGACTGAGCCACCCAGGCACCCTCCTACTCACTTTTTTTAAACCTGTAGACTAAAATTTTATGAATTTCCATCCTCAGTTTTTCCATGTGTCACATGTTGGTCTAATATATACATATATATTTTTTACTTCGTTCCATCAATCTTGCCTAATATATATTTTTCAGTCAATGTTTATTAAGCATCTTTTATGTGTCCTAAGACACATGAAATTTTTTATTTCTGTGCAACTTTGCTATGGCAGGATTATTTGAAAAAATGTAATGTTTTTTAGGTCTTAATATTTAATTCAGAAAGAAAGCATCAGTCTGGTGGGACATTGTATTTTGCAGTGGCTACTCTTGTCTTAACATTGGGTAGATTTTCTCCAAAGGCAGGAGGAGAATGTTTCAGGATGTACTTGTCGCTGCATCTCCTGCTTTATTGGCAATTTGTAAAATCTTCTCTTTGTTCTTAATATTTTAAGATTTAAATTTAAAACTATCAAGGTTTTAAAACATGACAGAGACCTGGGAATGGTGTGGGGGTGGGGGACAGGGTGTTTCTACCAAAAGAGACTTTGTTACCTTTGTATCCATTCTGAAGAAGCATCCTGGTTAAAATAAAAGTTTGCCGGCTGCCGCTAATTTATGCATCTCCTCTCCCCCACCCAAAAATTGGGTATTATTTGCCCAGCATTTGGCTAAATGCTTTACATATATGATCACCTTTAATTATCTCAAAAATTCTATGACAGAGCTATAATGGCCTGTTTCTAATGAGATATCTGAGCTTTCAAAAGATTAAATAACAGGATTGGAAAGCAAAGAAATGACAGATTTGGGATTAAAATTCATGTACCTCTAGCCTTAAAGCCCAAAATGAATTCCTTACAGATTTGGCCTTTCCCTAATCACAATTATTTCAGATGACTGAACTTTACTTTATAGGCTTTAGATACTCTTGCATTTAATCATGTGTTTCTGTAAGTTACCTTGAATTGAAATATAGGATTTTTGTGCTGGGTTATTAATTCTCTTGTCTTCCATCAATGTTTTTACTTTATCTTGAATTTTTTATTTTAATATTATCTTTCTAATATCAAAGCTTATTTTTATAGACATTTTCTTCTTTTATTTCCTATCATTTATATTGTAAGAGAGATAGCTCATACTAAAAGTCTAACTGGTGCTTCTTTCTGTTTTTCATTCTCATTTTCTACTACTACAGTTAATAGTTTGTTTTATTTTGGTTTGTTTTAACATTTGTTCCTTTCTTCTGAAGCTTAACTTTGGGTCTTTATTGTTTGTTAATCTGTGTTTCATTTTATTACATTTTGGTATTATTATTCTTTATTATAAGCCTTCCTAGTATATTAAATATTACATTAATAGAATGAATATCATGAATGTTCTTCTCCCAAAAGAATATATGCTTTTAAGCACCTGAGCATCACTTCTTATGAGTTTCATATTCATGGGAAGGATTATGAATACAAATTCTGAAATACCTGTGATCACTCAGCCAGCGAGGGGAGGAACTCAGACCAGATCAGGGCTCTTGATTTCCTCTCAAAGGCACTTTCTTTTCCACTATATTCCATATTGAGCCCTTTCACATAGAATCACTTTGTTAAGGAGCTTAATTTTCCATCAAAACCAGTTCTTTCTAATAATAACTTGTTTTGTTGTGGTACAGACAGGATAGCAATATATTACATCTATTTAGGAGATAAATTTTTCCTTTTATAGGGTCATTGATTTTTCTTAATTTAAATGGAGACTATACCGCTTAATGTTAGAGTGAGAAATAAATATTAGAAATTAAAGCAAAAAATAGAGCAAGTATGATTTTCTATGTTTGTGTACAGACATTTCAGGGATATTTTTTAGCATAAAAGATCATAAGAACTTAAGAGTGATGTCTATATGCATTATGTACTCAAAGAAAATGCCTGTGTTTCAAGATCAATGTGAATTTTTTCAATAATCAGAAAAAGAGCAACCGCCTACATAAATTGAATCTCTGTTTCCCCAAACAGTAAATTTAAAATTTGTCACAGAAGAATCTTAATGATTCCTCTTTACAATGACTTCCAGGTGTTTATGCTGCATAATGAGTAAATTAAAAAAAAAAATAGTTTAATATTTCCAAATCTCAAAAGATTCATGTACTATTGAAATATATCCTTTTTTTTTTATTTTATTGATAATGGGAACAGTCTTAAGAAATCAAATTTTGAAAATATGGAATTTATCCCTGTTGTGGAATCACATCAAAATTTTGTTTTCCAACTTTGATTGAATTTTTAAAATTTTTTTTAATATTTATTTATTTTTGAGAGAGAGAGAGAGCACGCACGAGCAGGGGAGAAGAGAGACAGGGAGACACAGAATCTGAAACAGGCTCCAGGCTCTGAGCTATCAGCCCAGAGCCCGATGCAGGGCTCGAACTCACAAACTGCAAGATCATGACCAGAGCCGAAGCAGGACCCTCAACTGACTCAGCCAACCAGGTTTCCCAACTTTGATTGAATTTTTTTTTAAAAAGTCAAATTCCTTATTTTAAAGAGAATACTATTACATAGAATAGCTCAAAATGGTTTTATATTTTCCAAAACAATCTCAAAATTTTCTTTGAGATATTTAATTAAACCATATTATCTTATAAGTGCATGATAGCTGTACTTAGGAGACTAACTGTATATGCAGCATGTCTAAGGAGAAGTAAGCTCTCAATGACAGAGTTCTGTAAGGAGAGATATCAACACATTTTGACTTGATTTTCTTTTTTTAACTGTAATCAGAAATTTGTTATCAAGAGAAACTCCACAGTTTGAGATATTTAACAAGACCTAAGAAGTCTGTTTAACAATGGATTCTATGAAAACTACTGAAGGACTTGTTAAAAAAAATACTGATTCTATATTCTCTAATAAGAACAATGTGCTTTTTATCATGTAAGATTGCATACATGATTCACAAGTACCATACAGTGAGTTCAAACTATGTTTCTAGATTCTCTTCACTAACAAACTTTTGTTTGGATCAATATTCCAGCTAAATCCGTCATTTTTCTAGAGTTGCTATTGCCTCCTACAAAGACTCTTGATTCTCATTTTAGGTTTTTCATACTATGACCCTAAATTTCTGTTTTTACATATTAAATTGGTCAAAATCTGCCATGGAACCTTATCTGTGTCTCTTCTACTGTGCTTCTAAAATGCTAGCTGCTTGCCTTATTATTTAACATAAATGACTGTATGTAGCTCCAACTCTATCTTTCAAACTCACCTGTTCAACACCTTATGTCTCTCTGCTTGTCTTTCTACCAAGATCAGCATTCTATACAATAAAAGAAGACTCATTTTAAAGTTATCTTTTATTAGGAAACTCATTTCTTTCTCAAAGTTAGGGCTTCAAATGGATACTACCATTGAACGTTATCATAAATGGACACTCTAGTGGAAGGTATTATATATTTTCCATGTATCATGCAAGCTTCCCCCCATGGCTACAACGTATAAACAGAATTTCTCTTTAGTTAGCCTGTAAATATGCAATAGCATGTGAGGTAAAGATATACCAAAGAAGTGTGTGTGTTATGTATATTAAAATGATTATATGACCGAGCAATAAAATTTGTTGAATAACTGTTAATATTCAGCATTATAATATCAAATACTTTGACGCTTCTTTAGTATCTAGACCATAAGAATAGTAGGGCTTATTTATTAAGGTAATACACATACCTCTTTTGAAATAGGTAACATTTTTCTAACAAATGGAATTCAACACATAGTTCTCAAAACTGCCCCAAAGTCCTCCTACAGCTTCTCCGTTTCCTCTATTCTCTTCATTACAGGTGAGATGTAAGCTAAGGATTTTCAACCCTTTTTCAAAGCAAATTTGTAGGTCCACTTATTTAAGAAAAAAGAAAACTTAAATGTTCCTAGTTATGTTTAAATCTGAATTTTATATTAACAAGGGTTGTTTTACCTAAACAAAATATATTTTGATATGAAAAACCTGAATCAACACTCCATGTGCCTGTGATAACATATAGTAAGGAATATATGTTGCTTTTAATTATCAGGTTAACATGTAAGAGGCCAACTTTTTCTTGCAGTTCAAGCCTTCAGAAATACCATACACTTATGCATAGCATAATGTAATTATAAATAATGTGCCTTGACTCAAATAAACTTTTGGCTAGTCTCCACTAGCCAATGGATATGTCTAAATGACTGACTTTTGAGGTATCTAGGTGGCTCAGTCGGTTAAGCATCTGACTCTTGATTTCAGCTCAGGTCAGTCTCCAAGCCCCATAGCCAGCTCTGTGCTGGCACTGTGGATGGAGCATGCTTTGGAGTCTTTCTCTCTCCCTCTCTCTCTCTCAAAATGAATAAATAAACTTTAAATAAATAGATAAATAAATAAATAAATAAATAAATAAATAAATAAATGTCTTATGCCATTTTGTCTGTGATTATCAGTGAAAATGTAAGTAATAACTAGAAATATACTACCTGCATTTGGAAGTGGTTTAGAAGGTCACTAGGGACTTTTAGTTAGCTCCTTTAGTGACACTCTTCATTATTAAAGTTATTTTGCCAAGGAAAAGATCCAAAAAACTTGTTTACTGCCTAATTACTCTAACCAAAAATAATTAGGTGTGTGAAACAGCTGTACTAAATGTGAATTTTACTAGGGTAGGCTTTCAGCTTTAGAAAATGGTAGATATGTCCTCATTTGAAATGTACATGTGCAAATTATCATTCCTGTCTGAAACTAACATACCCTGGGATTTTTGTCTGTTTGCTTTGGAGACTCACCTGAGGTTACAGATGTATTGATTTAGAGAAAATGTAAATAGCTTTAATCTGGGTGCCAAGAGATCAGAATTCACTGCTCATGCCTGTCATTGACTTCTTTCTCAGGCATTTATTAATCCTTTTTGTGACTCACTTTCCTACTAGGAAGTGGAGGGAGGGAAAAACACATATGTTGTATATGGAATTATGTCAAATATTTCATATATATATGCATACATATTTCACAAATCCAAGAAAGAATGGGAAAATAAATATGCTATATTAATGTCAGCCATTCGTTGTAGTAATCTAAGAAATACCAACATTTAAAAACTTAGTTTCAAAATTTTATAAATGTTTATTTCTTCCTCCGGTATACATTTCCAAACTGTGAATGCCTTGGGAATTTAGCAAATCACTTACACATTTCTTAAAAACAAATAAGTCATTTTATTTATCTATGCTATATCTTCCAACTACTTTTTTGTGAAGAAAGACTAACTTGTAATTCCTCCCAAAGGTATTCTTGGTCAGACAGCAGAAGAGCCATATGTAGGAACATAGTGCTGTTGAAAGCTAGTTATATTCATGTTCTTATTTGCATAGTTTTTCTCCAGTTCAATGTCACCCAGGAACTACTGAGCTTAAAACAATCAGCATAAATTCTAGAAACTGTGTTTTATAATCTCCCCTTTGCTCTCAACAACATAATCTAAATCAAAATTTTGCAAACTATGGCCCACCAACCATATTTGAGTTGCCATACTGCCTGGTTGTGTAAATTAAGAGTTACGGAAGCTGTACCCATACTTTCATCTGTGGTCTATGGTTGCTTCTGTGCTACAACTCATAGTGGCTATGATGATACTATATGGACCGCAAAGCCCCAAATATTTACAATCTGGCCCTGTACAAATAATGTTTGTTCATAGTAGATCTAAATCATCATTTTCTTCTTTTACAAAGCTGTGAAGACGCAACATGTTATAATGGTGAAAAATATGGATTTAATGTCAAAATCTCAACTTTGTGTCTCAAGCCTCAATTTCTTTCCTATAAAAAGATGACAGGTTAGCTTTGTCCTTTCTTTAAATGTGGAAGAACTTTAGAATCTGGGAAGTTGGGGCTTGCATCTCTTGAACACAGAGTATGTAGACATTTAGTACCCAATTCACTTTTCCCCAATGAGTTATACGTGACTGTGAGTTGAAAACAATGCTTGTTTCTATATCACAGACTTATACAGGGAACCTGAGATAGATTATGTGGAAAACAAAATTATAGGACAATAAAGCTCTATTTCATTAGCTATATCATCTGAGAAAATGTAAAACTTTTGAAACAGGATACATATAGTATTTATTGCCCCTCTGCTTAAGACTGAAGGTTTCCTCATTTCACTTAAAGTGGAAAGGTTTAAAATGGCCTAATAGGTCCAATATAGTCTGACTTACCCTTAACTGCCTTCTCTCATCCCATGCTACTCTCCCCTTCTTACTCCAATGCAGTCATACTTGTCCCTTTGCAGTTTCTCAGTCACTCAAGAAGGTGAAAATTTAAGGTTTTCTCATCTTGCACAGCTTTCTCCCTAATCTACTTCAGGTCTTTGTTGAAATACCACCTTCTCAATGATGCCTTTCTTGATTGCACTCTAAAATTAAAACCCATTTTTCCTAGTACACTTTCCAAGTCACCCATTATCTGTTCTATTTTTCTCTTTATAGTACTTATCATCTTCTAGAATACTATATAATTAACTCATTTTATGTTTCCTGTTTTTGCTCTCTTTTTTAAAATTTTACAGTGGTATAGATTTTGTCTATGTGTTCTCTAATGTATTCTTAGATTTTAGAAGAGTGCTTGGCACATAGGAAATCCTCAAAAAATATGTTATGAATGAATCAATGGATGGAGTAACAATGAATGTTTATAAATACTTAATATGTGCTGAGCCCTTTGCACGTTCCTGAGAATATATGGTGAATAAGGCACAGTATCTGTTCTTAACAAATGCACAGCCTGGTGAGGAACAAAAAGATACCACAAATAGTCATCCATGTGCCTACGTCTTACTAGTGAATAAGCCAATTAAAACAAAACATGCCACTATTAACTTTGCTTCAATAGATATGCTTCTAAACCTTTTCTGTTTTACAGACTTTGCCTTCCTCTTCCTCCTATTTCTTCTTTTTCCTTTATCATAATTTTATTCTTCTTATTTTAATTTCTCCTAACTTTGCCTAGTTATTCACCTATAAGATTTTACTAATAACTGCTCATAAGCTTTTACTAATAATCAAGGAAAATAGTTTATGTAACGTACTTACTACACTGTCAGTCATATCAAAAGAGCTCCATCTGAAAAAAAACAAAAACAAAAACAACACAACCCTTTTGAGACTCTCCAACCTTTCAATTGCCAGAGGCTAACAGGAGAACAAAGAGAATCCATTCAGTCTAAAGCATTCTGGGACTATAAAGCAGCCACCCTCAGTGTTGGAGAGAACATGGCATTGTAACAGGGCAAATAGTGATGTTCCAAGCCAGAGAAATGTGGAGGCAGGACTGGAGAGCAAAGATCACTCCCCAATGGCCCAGAAAGCTGACATCTAATCTGTGAGGGAAAGAGAGATATGATATAGTTTTATATGGTTTGACTAGTAAATTACCTATAAAGCACTAAGGAGCCTCACCAGAACTCTTTTCTACAGAAGGAAAAGCCCTGATCACAATCTCAAACTTTGTTAAGTCACTGGTGAACTAAATATGTAACAAGGCCTATAAACAGTTTAACTACATTTCAGATTGACTTACCTTCCAGTTCTAGCAGCCTGAAAGAAAATGCCATACAATATTTCCTGGAGGTCAATACTATATAATTCAGTCCCTATTATTATTTAATACAAAATGTCTGGCAGAAAAAAAATTGCAAGTCACATGAAATAGTAACAACAACAATAACAACAAAAATTGACTAATAGTCAAAAAAAGAAATAGTTGATAGAAGAAACATAAATGGCTTGATGATACAATTCTAGATGATATCAAGTTATATGATAAAGAAACTAACATATTGTCTTAGTCCACTTGGGCTTCTACAAGAAAAATACCATAAACTGATACCTTACAAACAACAGAAATCTAATTCTCATAGTTCTGAATTCTGGGAAATCTAAGATAAAAGCACCAGAAGATTCAGTGTCTGGTGCAAGGCCACTTCCCAGTTCATAGTTGGCAGCTTCTTGCTGTCACCTCAGAAGGCAGAGGGAACAGACAAGGGAGGCCTGTTGGAGTCTCTTTTATAAGGGCACTATTCATGAGGGCTATGACCTATCTCTCCCCAAAGCCTACACTTCCAAATACCCTTATATTGACATAGGTTTCAAGTTAGGAATTTTAGGAGATACACACATTCATACCATAGCTAGTATCTATTGGAAATGGTGAATAACATCCAAGGCAAAATACTGAGAATATACAAAAGGATCAAATGGAATTATATAAATTAAAAAAAATCAGTAGTCAAAAATGAATTCACCTGTTGGATTTAACAACAGATTGAGTACGGCAGAATAATGAATCAATACACTTCAATATTGATCAATAGAATATATCCAAAATAAAAAAAAAAGAATTAAAACAAAAACAACAGATAAGAGAATATGTGATCTGTGGGGAAATATCAAATGGAGAGGAGAGAGAAAATGGATTAGAAGAAATATGTCAGAATAAATGGCTGATGACTTTTAAAAAGTAATTGAAATAAATCAACCCACAAATCCAAGAATCTCATCAAACACCTCAAGTTGGACAAATTAAAAAAAAAATACTAGGCACATCATCACATCAGACCGCTAAAAACTAAAGATGAAATGCAAATCTTAAAAACAGAGGGAAAGAAGGCACATTAAAGATAGCAGAAGGGATCCTTCTCAGACACATCAATACAATAATACAATACAATAATACAATAAAGTCTTCATAGTGGTGAAAGAAAATAAAATATGAACCTAGGAGTCTATACTTGGTGAAAATATCTCCCCAAATAAAGGTAAAATAAAGACATTTTTAAACTAACAAAAAAATAACATAATTTGTCCCCAGGAAACCTGTACTATTATAAGTTCTCTGGCCTAAAGGAAAATGATAGTAAATGAAATTCTGGATATCCTTAAGAAAGGATCTTTATTCCTTAAGAAAGGAATGAAGATAAGTAGAAAGGGTAAATATATAGTAATATACACATACATGTAAAACACATATATGTAATATATATATATAAAGATATTTAAATTTCTTTGAAAGACTATGAACTATTACAACTAAAAAATAATACTTTATAATAATGTATTGTGGGTTTTGCAGCATATGTAACAAAGGAAGGATTTATATGTTGTAAAATCCCTACATTGTGAAATAGTATAATAGTATTTGAAGGGAAGCTTAAAACTACATCACTAGAGAAACACTAATAACACAAAGTGGAAAAACTAAAAAGTCAATAGAGGAGATAAAATTGAATACCAAGAAAATAATAGCTTCATGTGAAAAAGTCAAGAAAGGAAACACAAGGACAGAAGATCATGTGGGAGAAACATAAAATACATAGCATGTCAAAAAAAAAAAACAATAGTGATAATTATAATTAATGTAATGGACTAAACACAAATCAGAAATTCTCATACTGATAAAAAAGTAAGACCCAATGGTCTTATCAGCTCAAGTCATGATCTCATGGTCATGAGATCAAGCCCCATGTTGGGCTCCATGCTCAGCGTGGAGCCTGCTTGAACTTCTCTCTCCTTCTTTCTCTGCCCCTCCCCCACTCGTGTGTGCGTGCCTGCGCGCGCAGGTGTGTGCGTGTGTTCTCTAAATAAATAAATAGATGATAAATAACAAAACCCAACACACTTTAAATATAAAGACAGAGTATAATGAACAATGAGAAGAAAGATACACCAATTTGCAGTTTCAGTTCTAAAAGAGAAAGAGCTCAGAAATTTTCACTCCCATTCTTACCAAAAAAAAGCTAGACAAACTGAAAATCAGTTGTTTTTCTTGGACTCCTCAGTGTACTAAGATCACAGGGCAAAATATGGAGACTCAAGATCTGCTTTCCTGGACAGAAATGCTAGAGCCATAATACACTATGGGAACTTTTAGATGGTAATTTTGAATAATTGCTAGAGATTATGTGTGGGGGATTAAAGTAGTATAAAATAAATACCCAGGAGTCCGTACCAATATAAATGAATGACTGAATAAATGTTTAAACACGAGAGAAGAGATAAATCTTCCATCCAGGAAATTCTACATCATTTATACTGTGCTGTTACAGGAGGTGTGAGGGCTAAGTGTGGGCTACACATAACGACTTACCTCCAAAAAGCACAGATGGAAAGCATGGAGAGTGGAGAAAAAGAGGAACTTTGTGAGTGGAGAAACCTGATAATGCCTCATCATACAGGTGATAAAGGTCAAAATCAATAGGATAAATTATGTTGATAGCATGTATTTTTGATATAATGTAATAAAAATGACACATTTCACCTTAGTTTTCATGCCAAAAACCTAAAACCACAGCCTAATCTTGAGAAAAACTTCAGGCAAATATCAGCTGAGGGACAGTCTAAAAAATACTAATCAGTAATCCTCAGAACCACCAATGTCATTAAAACAAGAAAAGTCTGAGAAACTGTCAACAACCAAGAAGAGCCTCAGGAGACATGACCACTAAAATCCAATGTGGTTTCTTGACCAGCATTCAGTAACAGAAAAGGGATATTAAGGAAAAACTTTAAAAAAAAACTGAAAAAAGTAGGGGCATCTGGGTGGCTCAGTCAATTTAAGAGTCCAGCCCTTGATTTCGGCTCAGGTCTTGATCAGGGTTCATGAGATGGAGCCCAGCGTCGGGCTCTGTGCTGACAGCACAGAGCCTGTTTGAGATACTCTCTCTGTCTCCCTCTGTTTCTGCCTCTCTCCATCTCACTCTCTCTCTAAAAATAAATAAATAAACGTTTTTTAAAAATTGAAAAAATATGGACTTTAGTTAATAGTAATGTATCAATATGAATTCATTAACTATAATAGATGTACTCCTACTTGTAAAAGATGATAATAGGGGAAACTAGATAAGGGTTATATAGTAACGCTCTATACTGTCTTCCCAATTTGTACGTCTAAAACTATTTTAAAATAAAAATTGTATTTAAACAAAGCAAACAAAAAAACTGAGGAGACAAAACCGTGGCTTCTAATGTTCTGACCAAGTTGAAGGAGGCACGGCTGTTGGGAGAAAGAGGATTAAATTCACATACCAAAATAATAAAGAAAATGGTTGGGGTGAAGCCCATAAAAACATTTTCCTTCAGTTTCCCAAAATAAAGGTGATGTAAGAACTATCTTTAGTTTTATATTAGAGGTTTTAATCAAGAGTGAAGTCAGGAGAAGAATGGTTGGCATTTACACTGTATATGAAAGGTTGTCAAATCAAACTAAAACATGAAAATTTTCTTCCCATGAGTTGTCTAACCTTCAGAAAGCTGGGACTCTCTACGGTGCCTAGCAAACCAGCTAAGATGTCTGTGGAGGGCGGGTGGCCTGCACAGGAATACACATCATGAGTGGGGAGGGGCTATTGCAGAGTGCGGAAGTACCTGGTGGGAAGGATCATTAACCCAAGAGGCCAGCCTCAGGAGGAAAATATCCTAAGCCTTTTGGCATGTTGCGAAGAGAACTCTTTCTTAAACTGAATATCTTCTTTTTTCAAACAGGGGACGTATTCTTTGTATCCTCACTGAGGGTACATAAGCACCCCAAGATCAAATTCTATTGCAAGGATAAACCACAACCAAAATGTAGGAAAAGCAAAGCCACTTTTGGTACTCCAGTATAATAAAATAGAATTTTAAAAAAAGAAGATATACCATGAAAACTCTGAACTCACGAAAAATGGCATGAGATCATTCCCAAAATTATCCTCACAACAAAGAGTATGTTAGAAATAAAGTGGAATGTTTCCTAATGGTAAAAGAATTAAAAAAAAACAAAGATCAATTCACTAAGAGGACATTAAAATTCTAGATTGTATGCCCCTAATATTTGAGAAAATTATATTTTCTAGAAAATACAATATATACAGAACTTTAGAATAAATATTTGAAAAAAGTTTAAAAATATAGGAAGAAATAGACAAATCCACAAACATATTGATATCCCTCTTTCAGTATTTGGTAGAATAAGAGACAGAAAACATGAGTAAAGACAACGAGGGTTTGAGCAACACTATCACCCAACTTACAATCTACATTTAAAGAACATGACATCCAGCAAGTACAAAATATGCTTTCTTTTCAAGTGCAAGCAGAAGAGGATATATATCCTCTCTCTATATATCCTCTCAAACTGGTCTATAAAATAAGTCTCAATAAATATCAAAGAACTGAAATAAAACTGAGTATGTTATTTGACTACAATAAGTTGAATTAGAAATTAATAAGAATAGTTTGTTTAAGAAAAAAAACACACCAAATATAAGAGAGAAAGAGAGAGAGAAGGGAAGCCGGGGAGAGAGGGAGGAAAAGACTACAAGGCAAATTAGAAAGTTTCTCTAGATGGATGATAATAAAACAAATATTATCAAAACCTCTTGTATGGAGCTAAAGCAGTGCGCAGAGGGAAATATATGGATTTAGATACTCATAATTTTATTTTCTTCTTTTAACATCTTTCTAAAATACAAAGAGGAAAAGAGGAAAGAGAAGAGAAAGGAGTTATCTTTCTTTTCAGTAAGTGATGAATCACTAGACTCTCTTCCTGAAATCATTATTATACTATATATTAACTAACTTAGATTTAAATTTTAAAATAATAATAATAATAAAAATAATAATAATAAGGAGATATCTTTTTTCTCAGCAAAATTATTAGATTTTGCTGGGCATGTGTGTATCTTCCTCCTTTTTTTGTCAGTAAGTGGGATATGGTCATAACTGATGTTATATTTAGTATTTTATAAAAAATTGCAAACAATTATAAAAATAAGAAATTAATGAACACCCGGTGTTTATTTTACCCATGTACTCACAAACCACCTTTAGAAAAATCTTAACACAATTCCATATTCATTTATTTCATTTTTCAAAGATACAAAAAGTACAACTATCATCAAAGAATGTTGTGTAAACCTCTCCAATTTCTGCCCCAGGCAGAATTAATTAGTATTGGCCTTTATTATGTTCATTCGTATTTGCTTTTTATTACATATATATGTCCATTAGTATTTCAAAATTTGGGGTTTTAAACTTCCTTGAACTGGTCTTAGTATGTAACTTTGGAGTTTGACCCTTTTTTGCTCAAAATACTGTTTTTGAGATAGCATATTCACAAATATAGCTACATATGTTTCTTTCAAGAATATACCTGGGTCATAAATTATGTTAATATTCATCTTTATTTAAACTTGCCAAAGAATAATCCTTTGTTTCTTTACTGCTGTTCAGAAGGCATGAATGTCTCAAATACCTATTTCTGATCTCGAGACTGCTCTCACCAGACCATTTCCATTTTGATGGATTTGAAATAATTATTTTATTGTGGCATTAGTTTGCAATTTCGTGATTACTAATGTGTTTGGCATTTTCCATTTTATTGGCCATTCTCATTTCCTTTTCTGTAAATACGTTATGCATATCTCTTGTCATTTTTTTCCTATTAGATACTGTGCGTTCTTTTATTGTTTTGCTGACATTTGTATATTCTCCAAACACTTCCTGATTACATAGCTTGGGATTATTTTCTTCTAGTGCGAAGCTTACCTTTTTTGTGTATTTTTTAAAATATAAATGTTTGATGTCAATAAATATTCCTATGTCTGGAGGGCTTTGGTTTCTTTCTAAGAAATATATTCCTAAACTAAGGTCTTAATGATATATTTTCTTCTCAAAGTCTTAAGGATATGCTTTTGACATTTACTTTATTCCACCAGACATTTTATCTTTTTGTTTAAGGAAAGGATCCAAATTATGTTCTTCTTATGTTAATAATCATTTTTTCCACCACCACTTACTAAATAGTCCATCTTTTTTACTCATTTGCAGTACTATTTCTGTAATATAGTAATATATGTGCAAATTTTTTCTCCACCCTATTGATCTATTTATCAACCCCTGTCTCTATCACTTCACCCTATATTAATTACTAAGCCTGAAAATGAAGCTTGATTTCTGATAAGAATTATCTTTCATACAATGTTCTTCAAAATTGTCTTATTTGTTTTTTGCCTCCCAGAGAACTTTTAGGATCAGTTTGAAAGGTTCTAAAAAGCAGTTTTGGTTTTGAACAGAAATAAAATTTATGGATTAATTTGGGGAAGAATGTATATTTTCAGGCTATTGATTGGCCCTCCTGTATATTTTTTAAATTTTTTTGGTATTTATTTTTGAGAGAGAGAGGGAGAGAGCGACGGAGCCTGAGGGGGGAGGGGCAGAGAGAGAGACACACACATAGAATTCAAAGCTCGCTCCAGGCTCCGAGCTGTCAACACAGAGACCAACGTGGGACTGGAACCCACAAACTGTGACATCATGACCTGAGCCCAAGTTGGAAGCTTAACCGACTGAGCCACCCAGGCACCGCTCCTTTATAATTGTTTTATATTTAGATCTCCCTATATATTCTTAACCAGTTTCAAACAGTTGGTTACATCATTTTAGGTTTATTTCTTTTTATTTTCTATTTATTTGTTGTTATATGGAGTATTTTCTATTATATTTTAAATAGATTATTTGTTTTGTATAAAAATGCTATCGATTTTTTTACATTGATCCTTGTGTTCAACAACCTTGCTAAATTGTCTTCTTGGTTCTAATATTTTCTATGTAGAATTGAGGAAGCGTTTTTGTGTACATATTTCCTCCATAAATGAGAACAATTTGGTCGGTTATTTTCCAATTTCTATGCCTTTTACCTATGATTTATCCAAAAATGCCCTGAGTTTTTAGTAGAGGGTGTGTCAAAATTATGAGGTCATTGTGCTATCTTAATTAGAACTTCTTTGATGTTTGGTCCAAGTAAAGAAGAGGGCCCAGTGTGGCAGGCTGTACATCAAAAGAATAATGGAATGTTTTAGGAACAAATTACAAATTTCTTCTTTTTTAAGTTTATTTATTTATTTTGAGAGAGAGAGCAGGAGGAGCAGAGAGAGAGGGAGAGAGAGAGAATCCCAAGCAGGCTCTGCACTGTCAGCATGGAGCCTGATGCAAGGCTTGACCTTGAAACTATGAGATCATGACCTGAGCTGAAATCAAGAGTCAGACGCTTATTCAACTAAACCACCAGAGCGCCCCCACAAATTTCTTGTTTTTTTTTAATGTTGATTTATTTTTGACAGAGAGTGTTATGTGAGCAGGGTCAGGGCAGAGACAGAGACAGAGGATCTGAAGCAGGCTCTGCACTGACAGCAGTGAGCCAGGTGTGGGGCTTGAACTCATGAACTGTGAGATAAAATGACCTGAGCCAAAGTTGGATGCTTAACCGACTGAACTACCCAGGTGCCCCATAAATTTCTTATTTTTAATTTAGACCTTAGTTATCTTTGAAAATTTTCTCAAGATAAGAGGAGAATGCTGAAAATGGGTTTCTGTACTTCTTGGTGTTCTCCCTTAAAAGATGAAATTATCATAGGAGGACTTAACTCATTAAGAAGTGATTTTATTGATCTTAAAAATCTATATAATAACACATCATAATATATAGCAGAAGATAATAGAGGACCCAAATCTAAATGACATTTCTTTAGACTTACATAGTCAGCCCACTTGGTTAGTTTTCTTCTTTAATTAGTGTCCAATTTTAAAATTCATACTTTCACCTTCTCTTGAAAATCAGAGATGAGGCAACATTCCAGATGGCAATATTCTAGTGGATTTAAATACTGCTTCCTCTCGAAATAGGGCATGCATTCTCCTGTGTGCCATAATCCAAAGTACTGCTTTTGGCTTCTTTTATGCTGAGACAAAGTGTCACTTGCCAATTTTCATCCCAGTTTCTGCTTTTATTTTTCCTCTCTTTTCACTGTAAGAGTTAAGATCTTCCTACATTTGTGCTACTCCCTATCTGCTATAGGCATTTGAGTGTTCTAACCTTCTTGTGGGCTTTTCTTATGTAAAGTATTTTCCAACTACCAAACCTCCTCCTTCATGAACATGGAGAGTCTAATTCATTGGCAATAAATTCCTTTTTAGAATCCACCCAGTTCTGATGAAACATAACCTCCATCTCTCCAACAATATACATTTCCCCCAGATTCCCTCCTTCCTATATTCTTAGTCTCTGCTTCACTCTGCTTTAATCAGTTTCTCGTGTAACTACGTCTTTAGTGAGTTCTGCTTCTATGCAGCTGACCTTTCCAGAAATCCTGAATATGCTTTTGCCTGTCTGCCCTGGTTATTAGTGGTGACCTGGCAGATTCAGTTCATTCAAACAGCAGCTACAGTGTAACACTAAGCTGCCTAAGGGCTTATGGACCTGCTCCTCTGGACCTGGAATCTCTGCTGTTCCTCCCAGATTGTCTTGTAGAATGTGAAGCCATGGGGACTGCACCCATGAGGTAGCTTTTCTCTTGAGGTTATGCAGTCTGACTGTTATATATTTCATACAAGGGAATTTTCTCATACATTCCACATTCACCTGAAATTTCATTTCATTTCATTATTCCTTTCAAAAGTGTTCAGTAATTACTGTCTCCATTTGTTATTTATATTTAGACTATTATCGTTTTCTTACTTTGTTGTTCCTCAGAACTTACAAAAAAATCTTCAGCACCTTTAATCTTCCTTTATAAATTGTTTCTTCTATCCTTTTTGTCATGTTCTTATCAATCTTACCCATTGCTTCTCTCAGAAGTTCTTATATGTGCACACAGCTCTTAGATAATGAGGTGCCAAAGCTGATCATAGTGACCCAGCATCATTCTGGACAGCCATTCAGAGAGGGCCCTTCTCATCCCAACTCTGGGATGTGGGGCCCTTCACATTCCCTTCCAAGTAATAATGGGAGTGTTTCTCCTCTGTGTCTCTACATTATTTTACTTTAAATCATTTACTAAACATGTCTCATATTAGATAGCTTTCTTCCTTCCTTTTTCATTCAATTATATCTTCTGACATTTATTAGTCAATAGTAAAAATGTTTTTATTCTGTCTTTTCATATCTCCTCACATGCTGACTAAGATTTATGTATTTTATGTCATTCACTTACTATAAATGCATTTGCTGGTATTATATGGTCTTGTGTGGCATGTCAAGCAACTAACAAATCATATTTTGTTAAGTTTTTAGCTCAAGATCAGACTATGACAAATAATCTTTCTATAAGATCATAAACATTATAAAGAAAAAGATTCAGGAGGACCTAAAATGTCGGTGCACCCAAGTAGCTCAGGCAGCTGAGCATCCTACTTTTGATTTTGGCTCAGCTTGGGATCCTAGAGTCATGGGATCGAGGCCCACACTCAGCATGCTTGAGATTTTCTCTCTCCCTCTCCCCTCTCCTCTGCTAGAGCTCTTTCTTTCCCTCTCTAAAATTTAAAAACAAAAACAAAAAACCTAAACTGTGAATGTATATATCCTTAAATACTTTTTTACATGTTAAAATGGTTAGTTTCAGTTTTGCATCTCTTGGGACTTATTCAAACATTTTAAAAACTGAAATGAATAGTAACTAACTTTAAAAAAAAAGTTTGGGTAATTAAATCTTAAATGTATAACATATTGGTATAATTTAAATCACATATTCTGTTCTTAAATAACATTCTAGTTAAAAACATCTCCTCCATTATAAATATTCTATAACAGTATATGAGAATTTGTGAACTCCTCTTAGGTTTATCACACCTTAATACAATCTTTAAAATATTCCTTTTGAATTATGAAATATTTTAACACCAAATAAAGCTAAAGCAATGTTGACAAGTTTGCAATAACTAAATGGATTATAACTGATTTTCCTATTAAAAATCTAAATCAGTCTACTCAGATTATTTTCATCTCTAATGTAAATACTTTTTAACTTATCATGTGCTTAGCGGTTATCTTAGCGGTCATCTCTGCCTCTGTGATATGCTCCATTATTCAGTTTTTGGTGCTGATCCAGCTGCATTACAGGGACAAAAGCAGAGAATTTCCATGCTGCTCCACCATCTTGGCCCCTCCTAAGCTAATTATCCATTATTCGGGTTTTAATATGTAATTTCCCCTTCCTGAGACCTAGAAAATATTTTCAAGGAATCCACAAAAATATTATAGTTAATTTTAATAAATTATTGAGCAGGTCAAATTATTTCATATAAAATCATGTTAAGAAGAAAGGACGTCTGTGAAGAAGGATAATGGTGGTTTATCCTTGGTTTAGGTAGGAGATCAGATCTGAAATACATAATGGAAGAAATGCAGAAGTAATAAGTACAATCTCTCTGTTACTCCTTTCTTCCCAGGTTAAATGGCAAAGGGCACTGTCACCAACACATAAAGTAATTTTGTAGGACAAGAAGAAGGGACCAAACCAGCATGTGTCTTTTTCTATACCTGTTATTTGCTGTCTCGGACTATTCCATGTTCTCCCAGACACAAACTTCCTACTTCCTCAACCCCAGTGTGACAGGCCCATTTGTTATCGGTGACCTGAGTGAACATCCAGTCTGGGTCAGAGATTTTCCACTTAAGGAACTATACACATTCTACAGGCGCACCAGATGAAACGTTTTTCTTTTCTGCAAGAGAATGGGAAAGTGTTTGTTACCAAGGATCACAACCGAATTAATAGAAAACTATTCTTCTTTTCCTTTGAAAACAGCATGAAATTCAAACTGTATAACGTGATAAGATTAATTGGTTATTTTATTGGCTAATATTAAATTTAATTGGCTAATAAAAAAGTTTACATTATCAATTGGTAAATAACATTTTTTGAAGTCAACTTGGAATTATTTCCACACTCCACCATATAATCTTCTGTGTTTAAGTCCCTTCATCTGAAAATGGAAATAGTTACAGTTAATACCCTAAGGTTGTTTTGAAAATTAAAGGTGACAATGCTTATAAAGTGCTTAACACAGTGTCTACAGCACTGTAATCTTTCAATACATGTTAACTCATTATTTTTGTTATTATTATCTCAGAGTTGTTTTTATATAATCACCAAAGGGCATTTTAGGGTTGCACTGTGATACGTTAGCTATTTGGTTTTTTCCTGGGTAGATTATTTCATGTATAATAGTGGTGAGTGTTAACTAACTGTAGGTAAAGATTAGTTACAAATAGGAAAACAAGGTAGTCATATTTCACAATTATTAGTGCCGTACCAAAATAGAGCTCACCATGAACATAGAGGTTCTTAATAAATGTTGCAGGCTTCCTGGGTCAAAAGGAGTCAAAATAATAGTTAGAGACTATTGGGTAGCTAACTCTGAAATCAAAAACAGTAAGAAGTATCCATGATCCACATTCCAAGAATGCTTCAAGCAAAGTAAACATTGAATGAAATTAAAAGAATTAATGAATTTTGTAAAATGGGACTACATATACTAACCAAGGAAGATGTTAGAAAATGACATCATTACATCGTGTGAGCATACTGAAGTTCTCCAAACAATGACTAATGGTAACGTGTTTACTAAGCATTAGTCACTTTGGATGAAAAAAGTCTGTTAAATTCTCATAGTTACAACGTTTTAAATGTAATTACTGTTTTCTAGTGAACTATTTTAGAACTTTACTGCAATTTTCAATGTCACAA
Source organism: Panthera onca (assembly GCF_046562875.1). Taxonomy (NCBI): domain Eukaryota; kingdom Metazoa; phylum Chordata; class Mammalia; order Carnivora; family Felidae; genus Panthera; species Panthera onca. The sequence continues at coordinate 72,254,252 of NC_138339.1, read as the reverse complement.
GAAGAAATTGCATGGACTGTGGCTTTTAGACCGATAGTGCAAAAGGATAGAATATCTCAATTTATTAATTTTTAAAGGAACTATAGTTTACTTGAGGTCTGGATAAAAAGAAGACATTCTGCCTAATAGCAATATATCCCATGATCATAAAGAGAGACCTCACATTTATTATGCTAATTTGTACCAATTGATGAAGGGATCGGATGTAATATACTTGTCTCTTGAGACAAGTATAACAATAGGAAATTTGATCATGCCATATTTGCAGGAAGAACAGAATGTTAGTATAGGTAAAAAGGTAATATGAGAGGTAATTTGATTTGGTGAACTCCAAATGACTTTGGAGACTGCTCATGAAATTTTGATGAGTGGACACAGCTAAGTTGGAAGAGCCAAAGATCAAACTTCATACTTCTGGCTGTGTCTGTTTCTTTGTCTTTTCCTTTTGCCATCGAAAGATGCATTCAGTCTCTGAGAAAGAAAATTCTCATTGAAGGGAAACAATATATTAAATAGCATAATGCCACTGTTTGTAAGCTCACATGTAACAATTTTAATTTGTTATTAATCTATGTGTAGAAAAGAGATACTCATTATCTCTTTATATTATACTAAACAAATCATAATTTCTATGAAGTCTAAAAGTTGGGTAAGGATAAATAATATGAAGTATAGAGATACTTCTTTAAAAAACAAATTGAAAGGTTAAATGAATGATAACTGGAGAACATAATATGATGGCAGACAAAGATGAGCCTTTTCAAAACTCATAGAAGCAAAGTACTTCAATTATTTGAGAAAGAAGTTCATGCTTAAAGAAGTAATACATAAAATATTACTTTATGCAATCAAAATATTCAATCATTCCCATCTGCCTCCAGGACTAAATCCAAATTCTTTACATTGATCTAAATTTACCTATTTCTTAACATTTCCCTACTCAAACAGTTTATTCAAGGAAAACTGTTTAATGTATTATCCCTGAAAATATTCTTGTATGTGTCCTGATTTTAGTATTTGCTCACACTTTATGTCTTTTTTTAAATGCCCTTCATTTTTCTCCATGATCAGCTAAAATCTGTCTGTCTTCACAATACAGGTCAAGACTCATTTCACCTTTAAAGCTTCTCCTATCACTTCATCCCATGGAAGGCTATCCCTCTTTTAGTTTCCCCTGGCATTTGTCAAGATCTATATTATATTTGTCAAGATCTATATTAGCCTGGAACTAGCTCTAGGATTAGAACCCTGGAGATCTTGCCTTTGAAACCCTTATATTAAATACTAGGCTTTGCAGAGATGAATGTGCAATAATCACTTTTTTAGGTAAGGATGCTGCTGATGAAATGAAATGTGTCAAATTTTACATCCATATATACTGTTTGCAGGGCATTCTACAAGGAATTGTTCCTTGACAAGCCTAGAGTTACCTACATATGAGTTATCTTTCTATCACTCTAAATCCTACTGTAAGAGGTAGGCTATGGTTCTTCAGAAGATTGAAAGATACAATCTTAGAAAATGTTAAATATTGTAGATCTACTTATAAAGCAGCTAAGAAGTGATTATTATGTACTAGGCATCAAGATAGGTACCATTTGGGAAAAAGCAATCAGTGACTGTAGAATATTTCTCTATGCTATTTGTCTTCAAAATGGCTTTGTCCTTATTTACTTTTGTCCTATTTTTTATGTTAATAATTCTACAAATAGAGAATAAACAGACTAAAAGAATACATTAGGTTTTCTGACAATGATTTAATCTATGTCCTTTAGTGGCTGCAGCTACCTTTATCTCTAAAGAGATATATATTAAATATTATATTAATATTATTATTAATTAAATATATTGCATGTTTATTAATATATATTAATATAATATAATTAATTATTAAATTAATAAATATTAATAATTAATATAATATATTATTATAATAATTATATTATTATATATTATATTATAACTATATTATATATTAATATAATATATATTTATATATAATATATATTTATATATTAATATATATTAATATAATATATTTATATATTAATATAATATATATTAATATATATTTTTAAGGTTGCTGATTCTTACAAATGAAATAAAGAGAAGGGTTAAATAATCAGAATACTTTGTATTATACATGAAGTGAATAATTTCCCATCAAGTCAGTTAAGAAACCAACAAAATAATAGGCATGAAATCATTAAATAAGAACTGAACCGGCTGCAGTGGGCGTAGGGGTAAATAAATGACAAAAGAAAATATTTAAATGGTATTCGATGAAAAGTTTTTTGTTTATTTATTTGTTTTATAGCCAACAGCAAGTGCCATTTTCAGATGACAGGAAGAAAGCCTCTTGTTTTGCCACATGGAATTTTAAACCCTTCCATCACTGAGCCCAGGTCTGCAGCATAAAATAGCACACAAATGCAAGGGGAACAGAACAGGCAAAAAAAGTCTTATGAAAAAAAAAAAGGACTCCCCTAGTTGGCCAGAATGCAGTTAGTCACAGGGCTTTGAAAGTCAAATGTCCAAAATAAAAATCAAATTCTGTATGAAATAAGGTACAGTTATTCCCATGCAATTAAAAACAAATACCTTAAATAATTATGCTTTTGAAGTTAGGGTTACAAGAGATTATGACAAGAAAACAACCCAAAGCTTCCAGCTCAAAATTTTTTCAATGTTTAAGTGGACACATTTTAAATGAAGTAAGCCTTCTGATTATTCAAGTTACATATATACTAAAAATATGTTGTCTGAACAAAGCATTTATTATTAGCATAAACTTATGAAGTCACTGTAGCTACCATTCAGCAAAAGGGTAATTTTTCGGATGATTGTTAAGCAGTTCATGAATTCCTAGAAAGGCAAGAGAATTAGATTAGCAGCTATGCAGCCAGGAATAAAACCCAGACCGCACTAGGATAACTCCAGTACCTACTGCCCCTTCATAGCACACCCTCTGATGCAGGGCAGTGTTCACCTCATTTATAACCCACCACCAATTCCTTTTTTCATAATTTATAGGTATGTGTGCGTGCAGATGTGTGCTGTGTAGATACCTTTATATACCTATATATAATCTGTACATCCATATATACTATCAAGTTCTTGTAGATCTCCTTCAATAGGGTGGGTTTAGCTGTTCCTCAGTACAGCCTTTGATGGTTTGCATAAAGTCCTGAAGTAGGAGAACACTCCAGATATCATGTATCTATATATAGAGATAGAGATAGATAATATCGATGTATTGATTGATACTTCTATCTCTGTCTCTATCTCTGTATCTATATATATTGATATATAGATATATCGATATATCCATCTCTATATCTCTCTCTATCTCTGTCTCTATCTGTATCTATCTATAGTGGGTAAAATGGGGAGAGTAAGTTTATTTGTGGTTTATTTACATCGTATGAGAAGTACTTTGGAATCTTTCATTGCACCACGCCCAGAAGGTATTGGATAGAAGTTGGCAGGAGGCCAGTCAGGCAGACGCAGGTGTACAGGGCCTGTGGAGGGAGTCCTCTTCTTTCCCTTCATTCTACCAACTTGGACAAAAACCATCTTGCCATATGTAGAAGAATATTTTCAGAGGTTAAAAGAGGAAAAAAAAACTGAATTAAGGATATCACGTGCCAGCAATCACAAAACTTGAATTCTCAAAAGGATTAAAGGACCCAGGAGAGCTAACGTTCTTTAACATTCATGAAACATACCCCTGAGATTAAACGTTGATTTCTCAGGAAAAAAGCATTAACTAAATTCTGATTCAACAAAATGTTTTCCTCCAATTTAAATTTAATTCTATACAGAAAAGCTTTCTTGTTTTGCACCCAAAAAAAGATTTATTTATAGACATTCTCTTTTGCAACTATGCAAGTGCTAGAAATTATAAGTGATGGTATGCCTTTCCCCATTCTTATTCCTTTCTAGTATTCCTTTGTCTCCAGTAATTCTTCCTTCCTGTGGTATTACTCTCTCAAAAGAAAATGATGGGGAACCTGGGTGGTTGAGTCAGTTAAGCGTGAGACTTCTGCTCAGGTCATGATCTTGCGGTTCACGAGTTCCAGCCCCCATGTCAGGCTCTGTGCTGACAGCTCAGACCCTGGAGCCTGCTTCAGGTTTCCTGTCTCCCTCTCTCTCTGCCTCTCCCTCACTCGTGCTGTCTCTCCCTCTCTCTCAAAAATAAACAATGAAAAAAAAAGGAAAGAAAGAATTTACTAGGATAGAAAACTGTTATTTCATTCTTTTTTATTTTTGCTTTTATTATCAAAACCTGTTTAAATTTACTGTTAAATTTAAATCTACCTATTTAAATTTCTTCTTTTAAGAAGAAAGACGATTGTAACATTTTTCAGATTAAGTTGGCTACTATATTATAAACATCAAAAAATCTGCAGTTTAACAAATCCAGTCAATGAGCTATCGAAGTCTTAAGTTTTTCTGGTGACATTACACATTGCCAGTATTCAACTGAGACAGCTCTCTGGTACATCAAAGAATAAGGGTGGTCTCCATTATTCCAAGTACTCCACAACATATTTGTTTCAAAATGTTTTTCAGAGATTACAGTTCTATTAAATGGAGATGATCATTTGTATAATGAAAAACATCTTAACTAAAGAAATTATAATGGAAGATGTAGATCTGTTATTAACTTCTTGGCCTCAGTGTGATTTTTAATCTGGTCTGAAAAACAGAGGCTATTCGACTTGCAGATATTGATGAGGGAACAAAACCTCCCTCTCAGCTAAAATTTTGTTCATATGGATATTGATATCTTTGAGGTAAAAAGATCTGGTGAATTCCTCCTGGTCTTTCTTGGCCAACAGTAACAATACCTAGTAAGTAACAAGATACAGCTGGCCCCCAGGTATGTCTGACTCAGGTTTCCACTATAGAACATGATGGTTGTTACCCAATTGTGCTATTTTATTATGAGCACTTTCTTTTCTCAAAAAAAAAAAATGTCAAAAATATGGCAATCATAATATGCCAATCTGTCATTTAGGCAGGGGAAGAATTGTTTCCTTATAAATTCTTGATTGAATATTTTGTCTACCAGCCTCCAGAGGGCTCTCTGAGTTACAAGGTGGTCTGGCAGTCTTCTCAGATATGACGGTTTTCTTCCTGGGTGCTATGTTCTCTTCTTCCAAACACTGATACGGGGCAACAGGGTTAACCATAAATGTAGAAAACCAGTCCATCAGCCCCCAGCCAAATGCAGGTTAAAGTGGTGACATAGAGAAGAATATACTATTTTTAAGACAACATAATTCTTTTCTCTACAAGTTTAAGGTGACAAACATAGTATGTCTTATTTCTAAAGAAATGAGAAAACTGAATCTAAGTGATAGTCAAAAATGCTGATAAGCAAGTGCCAGTGGGAAGAAGTAACTATCAGAGACCACCTACACACTACAAGTGAGCCCCCCACCCAATAGATAAGGACTTAAATCTAAGTGACCTGCCCCAAAAAGAGCAAGTAGATTTCTAGTCAGGCACAAGTTTAACATATACATATTCTACTACGTATTATATGTACAGCAACATACATAAGAAAAACTTCATATGATTGAACTAGAGGATATGACAGAAAGTAAGGTAAATTTAGGATGAAAGCTTGAGCAAGTAGAGCAAATGAAAAAGATTAATTCCCCTAAAGTCTCTCAACCCCCAGGTTCCAAAACAATTCTCATATAAGAATCATAATGTAAAAATTTTCTAAATGCCAGTAACACAATAATGCATTTGTAGTAATTTCAAAAAAAGGGGGGGGGTGGAGGAAACAAAAAAAGATAATGCCCAGTTGCCCACCAAGGATCTGAAGTCATACTTAATTAGGATGGGCCCTAATCCTATAAGATTGGTGTACTATATAAAGACACAAGACTCAGACACACAGAGAGAATCCATGTGACAAAGGAGACAGGGGTTGGAGTCATGGACCTACAAGCCAAGTATTACCAAGGATTGCCAGCCACACAAAAAGCCAAGAGAAAGGCATGGAACATATTCTCTCCTAGAGCCCTCAAAGAGAACATAGCCCTGCTGACTTCTTGACTTCTGATTTGATTGGTTGCTTCCAGAAAAGTGAGAAAATAAATTTCTGTTTTAAATAAACCGGATATACCAAAATAAATTTCTGATTTAAAGCCACCCAATTTGTGGTACCTTATTACAACAGCTCTGGGAAACTAATACAGGGAAGATACTCCCAGTGATTCCATCCAGAAAGTATCTTCTCTTCAGAAATGTTTGCATAGTTCTGAAATTCTCTAATGGAAATAGAAGGAAATAAAATGTAACATCTGTGAGTGGCATAATCTTACATCAGGGGAAAGCTAACAGTGTTCACTTTGAATATCAGAAGAGAAATGGCTAGTGCAGAAGAAACACTGGTGATAACCGTGAAAGCATTTTAATTAACATATCATTTGATGCAAACAAAGGAACATATGTGTTATTCCAAAGCATAAAACTATAACAAATATGCTTGAACCACCACAGAACCCAGGAAGAGTGGTAGGAGATGAGGAAGGGAGCAAAATAGCCAGATTATACGGGATTTTGTAGCCCACATTGAGGACATAATCTTTCACTTGAGTAAAAAAGAGGAGCCATCCTAGGATTTGATGCAACTTAGATTTTAAAGCTGAACACTATGCAAGGGCCATGACATAAATATCTCTTCTATACCCAAAGCTTGGGTGCAGTACTGTGTTTCCAAGTTGATTGGCCAAATGATAGATGAGCCCTTTTATGCAACATTGTTGCCTTCACAAAAATGTTCAGGATGAGAGAGCTGAAAGGCCAGCCTGCCACTCACTTAAGTAAAGTATAATCCTTATAGGAAGGCAGCATTATATACTGACTGAGACCACAGACTCTGGAAGCAAGCTGCCTGGATATGAAACCCTGTTCACCATATGCAAGTTTCAAATCATCAGTTTCCTCATTTTAAAAATCCCTACTTCCTAGGACAGGGGGAGGTGATGTAAATACTAAATGTGAAATTGTATCAAAAGCCATGGTATCATCTTGAAACAGAATAAGAATTCACTTGTAGTCATATGATATATCATAGGATAGTTGTAAGGATTTAATGAGATAATCCAAGTAAGCACACATAGTAAGCACTCCATAATATATGTATCTGTGTGTCATTATTATTGCTGTTGGCAAAACCAACTTTCAAAATACGTTATTAAACATTATGCATTTTCAGGCAATAATTTAATAGACTCCATTGTAGTTAGCATGCAGAATGAAAATGACAATTACAACAATTACAATTTCCATTTTAATCCAACGCAGTTCAACAGAAGATTAGATACTTGTATGAACACTAATAATGTTTGCAGAAAATTCATGACAAAAGAAATTGCAGGCATCTAGAAAAAGGGTCAGAGGAAGAACATAAAACAGAACCTTTCACAGTTATTGATATCATTCTTTTAAAATGTACACAAAATGTTTTCTTTGAGTCATCAGACATTTTTCCTGCAACGCACTGTTTACATCATATTTATGGATGAAGATATTTTACTAAGATCATATAAAAGGAGATAAAATTGTCCTTTTGATCCCTACCCCACCTTAATCATACCTCATGCTCAAGAATCAAATAAACCCCAAATGGAATATTAGCCATAGTCATTTTGCAAATCAACTAACAAATATTTAATTGGTTTCTTGAAAAGATATATAGAAGGCTTTAGTGGAGTTTTATCACATTATGACAAATTCTGAAATAGATTGGCATCTGGGTAAATTGAAATCTCAATATAGATAATATTTTTCCCTATAATCACTTTGCAATGAGCAACCTACCATTTTATCTTTCTTTACCTAGAAGTTCTAGAGATTTTGCCCTTTAATTTAATGTCTAAATTGATTCCATTCTCTTCCCACAACTAATGACCACATTTGGTTCATTTTCAATAAAACTTAATGACTAAATTAAAAAGGTTAATCAGGTTTAAATAAAGATGAGGGTGACATTTCTTCCATATTTGTCTGGCTCCCAACCTGCTTTCTGCTAACTTTGAATTCTGCCTTCTGTGAAAATTATGCCCTCTAAAAACACGTGTTGTGAAAAAGGCCATATGGGGCAAAATTGAGTTTTGGCATCCAAAATGTAAGAATATTTTAAAATAAAAACATTATAACAAATGAGGTAGCCATTTAATTAACATTTTAGGTAGGGGTCATTGCTTTTCATTTGGATGAAGAGAAACCAAAAAGAAAACCCCAGGAGAAAATATAACATCAGAATACTTTACTAAACACTAAAAAAATGGGCATGAGACGGTAACATGAGGTCTAAACTGAATCCCATTGAAGGCTGTAATTAGCCCATGCTTTCGTATTTTGTACAATACAATGAAGCACTATTTTACCCAATATATCTTAATTAAAAGCAAAAACACAATACAACACAAAGCTACCATCAAAGAGGCGTTATTGGCACTCACATAATACAGAAGATGGGGAAGGATTTTGTTTTCTTTGTTTGGCAAGAAAATTGGAACTAGGCATTCTATTTTCCACACAGCTCTCAATATAGAAGCATTTGTGTACCAAAAATTGCATTTGCACTGTAAATTATATGGATGAAAGCCACAGAGAAAGAGATAGTTTGTTGTTTTATAATTCAATAGTAGTAATGCTTGGATTTCTTTTCTTTCTTTTTCACAAAGAAAATAATTATTGAAAGCTTGGTTTCTACCACAATGTGTTAGTTGAATATTCTAATGTACATGTTTTATATTCCCTTTTCACTAGGATGCATTAATTATGCCGTGGCATTAAAATATACACACAAAATAATTTTCCTGTCACCTCAATTTTAAATTTTCAATATCAAAGAAACCAGACTATCCACTGTGGTCTGTTCTTTATAATTTGCTAATATGAGGGAAGAAAAACAATGAAGTAAATTCTAGCCTTTAACAATTATGAATAAATTCTCTCCCAGAACCCAGTTATCTCTATACCGAATATAAGCACGAATGTAAGCAATGAATATAAGTTGATTTATATGGCATCAAATACCCATGATGTGACCATTTATGAAGAGATTTTAACGAACGTAAGTGAACCAATTGAAGATTAAAAATGAAAACAGAATTCTCAATAATCTGTATAGAGAAAGATAACCCAAATACCAGTCAACCATAAGACAGACCATATGGAGTATTTGAAGTTCAAACATCTTTTATTTTACATCTGATATCTAAGATGTTATTTCTATCAAATTCCTCAAGGGTTTATAAACTGCAATGCCTTACCAACTGGGGAACAAAATGCACAATGGTATACCAGCTATTTCCACACAGTGCTGAATGAATTTCTCTAACTTATCATAAACCTTAAACTCAACTATGAGAGCTGGTCATTCTAACTGCCCTTGGAAAGTGGGAAGCAGGCGAAAGGTCAAGAAAGTACAGCCTATCACTAATATAATCTAGATGTATTAATTACAGATGAAGAATCAGATGAACTTACTTTCTCCAAGCCAAATAGATAATACCAAAGGGAAGACCAGAACCCAGAACACCTATTTCCCAAGCTCTTTTCTTTGATACCAACATTACAAAGATGAAATGCTATTTTATTTATTTATTTATTTATTTATTTATTTATTTATTTATTTTTACTTTAGAGAGAGAGACAGAGCTTGGGGGTCAGGGGGAGTGGCAGAGAGAGAGAAAGAAAGAGAGAGAATCTTAAGCAGGCTCCATGCTCAATGCAGAGATGGACACCAGGCTTGATCCAACCACCCTGGGACCATGATCTGAGCCAAAATCAACCAACAGAGCTATCCAACTCTACAAAAAATAAGCCAAATGACCAAAACAATCTGGAAGTTGTGAAGTAGGATTCAAGTGCCTATCCCAAACTTCTATACCATCCTTGTGATAAATGTACCATGTGTTGCCCCATGGCATAGTGGAAGAAAAAAATCCTACAAATGTGCCAAGGAGAACAGAAAACTAATGGTCTTCAGTGAACAGTTCAGAACTTCATCTGTGTCTACTGGAAGAATTGTGGCAACTAACCTAAAACTGTGGAAAGTGAAGGTCTTTAATGAGATGGAATAAGAAGTTTAGATGGATTAAGCAGCTTAGGAAAACTATGAAACTAAGGTTTGCTGGAGAGTGCCTGAATCTAGGTCATATGTAAATCTTGATTTTAGCAATAATAGATTAAATCGTCAAAGTGTTGGGTCTGATAAATGTGGCTGAAATAACAGGATGGATATTCAAATATAAATCCATTAGTACAACACTTAGTTATGTCATAAATACCTAATCAGTGAATATTAGATATCGTTGATGATTTTATCACAGTGTAGCAGAATGCATTTGTGAAGATACATTCTTCATTAGATTCAAATGTTGATGAGAAAAACTGTATCCACGGCAGAGCAGCGCCTGCTAAAGATCAGTGGGAAATAAGTTGGGTTGAAAAAGTTAAAGGAGAAACAAAAATGGGGAGATAAGTCAAAGGCTCAAGTCTAAAGACATGGTACATAAAACTACGTAACACCATGAAGTAGTCTCCAGTGGTGTGCTTACGTAAACAAATGTCCCCCTAATCTGCAGGAGGAAAAGAAAAGAGAGTGGTGGAGAGGAGAAAGACTGTTCTGCTTCTCCATCCCTTCTAGCTCCCCTGTGTGTTTAGACTTATTAATGAATCCATCAGGAAAAGGTCATCTGTAGAGGCAGAAAAGTGGAAACGTTCTGCTCTAATGATTTATACTGCATAGTTTCCTTACTGGTGTTTTTAAGGGCAAAGTCTTCCCGAGTCAGTGTTAAGTTTGCTTCACTTTGAAGCCATTAATAACCTATTACATATTATTTTTTTTTCAATTAAATGAAGTATCTGCTTTTTTGGTTTTCATAACAGGAAATATATTTAAAGAACTCAATTGTGCAAACTACAACTGTGAATTTCATAGCAATATGTTTGTGGCCCTCTTAAATCCAAATTTCCAATTTACCAAATTTCAGAATTATTGGCCAATTTTTGCATAGGAAATCTTAAAGATAGGGATGTGCCATCTTTGTATTCTTTTGCTGCCCGAAGTCTAACAAGGTGACTAGTATATAGTAGGTACTTCAAATATATAAGGAATAAATATATGTGTAAACATGGAAATAAATGTTAACATGACAGAACCTTAAAGGATTAGATTTTATCTCAAAATGATTTTATTTTTTTATGTCGTGATTTAAAAGCCAGTGGTTCCTCTTTTATCATATACTTCACATACTTTTTCTCTGTCCATTTGCTCTGGTATCTAGGATTGCCTAAAAATAGTAATAGTTGGCCTGTGGAGGGCATGAGAGACTTCACCAATGCGAACCTGCCCAGCTCTGGTGCCCAGGTCACCACTTTTTGGATGGGGAGTCTTGGCTGGTGACTTTTACTTCAGCCCTCCCAGTGCGGCCACAACTGGCGTTGCTCTGCTGTGCTCCATCACGTTCTCCTAAAGATGCATCCCGACTTATCTCGACACTGGCCCACTGAAGAATACAATGTCTTCATTAACTGGCTTAGGGAGTGTCACAAAAATTATAGCATTTGGGAAATTTTTGGTCATTACAATGATCCTGATCAGGAGAGGAGAAAATGCTTGAATAGTGAAGACACAGAAAAGAAGACCAAGAGCAGGGAGTATAACAATGCATGCAAAAAAGATGTGTGTTTTGTTTTGTTTTGTTGTAAGTGAACTCCACACCCAAAATATGCCTGGAACATACCACCCTGAGATGCAGAGTCGCATGCTCTTGGGACTGAGTCAACCAGGTGCCTCTGAAAAGGAGTTTTAATCCTGCAGAGGAATCTGAAAAACAAATTACAGGCATACCTTGGGAAAAAAATAGTGATAGTTGGCTTTGTTATGAATGCTATGATACCTCCAAAATTCAGTCTGGAGAATAAAAATATATCCACCCTGAGTGATCTAGTCACCTTTATATGTATTTGGAAAAACTTGGTAGGTAGTAACTTTTTTTCCCCAAATTCTAACTCAGAGAAATCCCTGCCTTTTTCCTATATACATATGGGACTCCTCCAGATCCCAGACATAGTAAAACAGACATTCTGGGACTTGAGTTCTAACTTGAGTAACTAGAGGATTTGAATTCTGTAGAATAAAATACAAAAAAAGTCTTGCATCTGTATACGTTGTGCCTCACATTCCTTAAGTAACTTGATTTGATTCCAGTTGAGATTGTGGAGGGTTCAAACAGGGCTTTCATGTTTGCTTGTTTTTAACCGCAGAACACCCCTGTATTCTAAGAAATTTGACAAATGAGTGCAGGACAGCAAGTCAATGCAGACTGGACACTGTCTTTAGAAAACCTCTGTGCAGATCTGTTACCACCTTGGCTGCTAAAACATTCAAGCACTGTAGAAACAGTGAGGAACCTAAATGAAATGGTAAATAATTGTCCTGTCATCTGAGCATAGATACGTGTTTGGAATCAGTATGCTTCCTGTCTTAGTCTGGTGAGATTGTCGTAACAAATTACCATAGACCAGGTGGTTTAAACAACAAAAAATTATTTTTCTACAGCCCTAGAGTCTGGAAAGTCAAAGAACAGGGTGCCAGCCTGGTCAGTTGGTGGTGCACGCTCTCTTCTTGGCTTGCAGACAGCCATCTTCTCATTGTGTTCTCACATGGGAGAGGAGAGATCTCTCTCTTTTCCTCTTCTTATAAGGCCACCAACCTCATCTGGTTATGACCTGGCCCTTAATTACCACCTGAAGATTCTCACTCTAAATGTAGTCATATTAGGGGCTGGGATTCAACATAAGAATTTCAGGGAACATAATTCAATCCAAAGCACTTCCCTTAACCAATTTCAGTTGCAAAGACCATGTGGGATAAATGAATGAATATAGACTGAAAAACGGCAAGGCCAGAGTCCGTTTGAGAATTAGCAAAGTCACTTAAATTGAAATTGTGTGGTACCTTGAGCCATTGTTTTTGCAATATTACAGATCTGACAATGGCAGATATTGGAAAAATGTGACCTAGTAGATGTTCTTTGTTTGATACAAAATTGTTGAAATAAATCAACAGGTATTTTCCCCGATTTTAAGTAAGTTTTAATGTAATCTTCAAGTTACCCCTTCTGGGCGATTCTGAGCATCTGAAAATAGCCATGATATTTTTCCCATTATAATTTCCTCTTCCTACATGTGAGTGTGCCCCAATCCCTTTCTTCAACATGCTGATTGCTGCCCTTAATGCTGCTATACTATAGCACTAATATGATGCTCACTTCAGTTAGAAGCTTTCTGCATATCTTGCTTTCATTTCCTGTTCTATTTGCTATAAACATAGTTATTTCCATTCTGTTGCTTTCAGTCACATATGGCATTTTGAAACAGTTAAATAAAGAGATTATCAATATTAGATCTATCTCAGCTGTAAAACCTACATTTATAGAGAAATATGATCTATTCAATTTCATTTCTGAAAGCCCAGCATCCAAGCGATGGTCATAAATTCACATGATTACCCTAAGCATTAGATTTTGCATTTGGATCACTATTTAACTAGAAAAAGAAATCAAACATTCATGCAAGCAAGGAAGCAGCTCTCTATTAATGACATGTGCAAGGAAACTGAAAAATATAAATGATTCTGACCAAGATCATCAATAAAACTTGACACTCAAACAAAATGACTCTATAGTATCTCCTTTGGGGACAGAGAGCATGAGAAGAATATTAATATTTTGCCAAATTCAACATTTTTCAGGAAATCACTTTCTGTGTTACGAATTTGTCAAGAAAATTGTAAAAGAGTAAAAATGATATATACTATTATCTGTAAAAATGCAAAGTACATATTGACCAATATTTAATTGAAGACTTCCTGAAAGAGCTTCAATAACATCAATTATTTTAAGCACAATATTATTATAATCAAGTCCGATTCAGAGCCTAAGGAATGATGTACGCAAAACAGTCACTTTAACAAATAAAACTTTTTAAAAAATCATAATCTTATTGGTTGCAGATTATAAACAAGTTCATTTAGAACATTCCTGCAGTGAAAAGGAATGATGCTTGCAGATCTGAAAAAATACATATGACAAATTAACATGGCATTTACTTTTTGTTATGATCTGGAAAGAATTCTGAAAATTATTATTTCACTGAAAAACAAATGCATTTGTTTTTCTTCCTTCAGCCCCTCTCCTGAAAATAATAGTCCAACTTAAACATGAAAGCAAAAGGGAGTCATCAAAGGGAGTTCCTGTCCTGACACTCCAACTTCTCCATGGTTGTTCTGATAGTATATCCCTTAAGAATGTTTGGGGACTGGGGTTCCGGAAGATGGCGGCGTAGGAGGACGCGGGGCTCACAGCGCGTCCGGCCGATCACTTAGATTCCACCTACACCTGCCTAAAGAACCCAGAAAACCGCCAGAGGATTAGCAGAAGGGAGTCTCCGGAGTCAAGCGCAGACTAGAGGCCCACGGAAGAGGGTAGGAAGGGCGGCGAGGCGGTGCGCGCTCCACGGACTGGCGGGAGGGAGCCGGGGCGGAGGGGCGGCTCGCCGGCCAAGCAGAGCCCCCGAGTCTGGCTGGCAAAAGCGGAGGGGCCGGACAGACTGTGTTCCGACAGCAAGCGCGACTTAGCGTCTGGGAGGTCATAAGTTAACAGCTCTGCTCGGAAAGCGGGAAGGCTGGAGGACAAAGGGAGGGAGAGCTGCTGAGCCCCCGGACGGCAGAGCTCAGCTTGGCAGGGAACAAAGGCGCCAGCGCCATCTCCCCCGCCCATCCCCCAGCCAAAATCCCAAAGGGAACCAGTTCCTGCCAGGGAACTTGCTCGCTCCGCGCAAACACCCAACTCTGTGCTTCTGCGGAGCCAAACCTCCGGCAGCGGATCTGACTCCCTCCCGCTGCCACAGGGCCCCTCCTGAAGTGGATCACCTAAGGAGAAGCGAGCTAAGCCTGCCCCTCCACCCCCCGTGCACCTTGCCTACCCACCCCAGCTAATACGCCAGATCCCCAGCAACACAAGCCTGGCAGTGTGCAAGTAGCCCAGACGGGACACGCCACCCCACAGTGAATCCCGCCCCTAGGAGAGGGGAAGAGAAGGCACACACCAGTCTGACTGTGGCCCCAGCAGTGGGCTGGGGGCAGACATCGGGTCGGACTGCGGCCCCGCCCACTAACTCCAGTTATACACCACAGCACAGGGGAAGTGCACTGCAGGTCCTCACCACGCCAGGGACTCTCCAAAATGACCAAACGGAAGAATTCCCCTCAGAAGAATCTCCAGGAAATAACAACAGCTAATGAACTGATCAAAAAGGATTTAAATAATATAACAGAAAGTGAATTTAGAATAATAGTCATAAAATTAATCGCTGGGCTTGAAAACAGTATACAGGACAGCAGAGAATCTCTTGCCACAAAGATCAAGGGACTAAGGAACAGTCACGAGGAGTTGAAAAACGCTTTAAACGAATTGCAAAACAAAATGGAATCAACGATGGCTCGGCTTGAAGAGGCAGAGGAGAGAATAGGTGAACTAGAAGATAAAGTTATGGAGAAAGAGGAAGCTGAAAGAAAGAGAGATAAAAAAATCCAGGAGTATGAGGGGAAAATTAGAGAACTAAGTGATACACTAAAAAAAAATAATATACGCATAATTGGTATCCCAGAGGAGGAAGAGAGAGGGAAGGGTGCTGAAGGGGTACTTGAACAAATTATAGCTGAGAACTTCCCTGAACTGGGGAAGGAAAAAGGCATTGAAATCCAAGAGGCACAGAGAACTCCCTTCAGACGTAACTTGAATCGATCTTCTGCACGACATATCATAGTGAAACTGGCAAAATACAAGGATAAAGAGAAAATTCTGAAAGCAGCAAGGGATAAACGTGCCCTCACATATAAAGGGAGACCTATAAGACTCGTGACTGATCTCTCCTTTGAAACTTGGCAGGCCAGAAAGGCTTGGCACGATATCTACAGTGTGCTAAACAGAAAAAATATGCAGCCGAGAATCCTTTATCCAGCAAGTCTGTCATTTAGAATAGAAGGAGAGATAAAGGTCTTCCCAAACAAACAAAAACTGAAGGAATTTGTCACCACGAAACCAGCCCTACAAGAGATCCTAAGGGGGATCCTGTGAGACAAAGTACCAGAGACATCACTACAAGCATAAAACATACAGACATCACAATGACTCTAAACCCATATCTTTCTATAATAACACTGAATGTAAATGGATTAAATGCGCCAACCAAAAGACATAGGGTATCAGAATGGATAAAAAAACAAGACCCATCTATTTGCTGTCTACAAGAGACTCATTTTAGATCTGAGGACACCTTTAGATTGAGAGTGAGGGGATGGAGAACTATTTATCATGCTCCTGGAAGCCAAAAGAAAGCTGGAGTAGCCATACTTATATCAGACAAACTAGACTTTAAATTAAAGGCTGTGACAAGAGATGAAGAAGGGCATTATATAATAATCACAGGGTCTATCCACCAGGAAGAGCTAACTATTATAAATGTCTATGCGCCAAATACCTGAGCCCCCAGATATATAAAACAATTACTCATAAACATAAGCAACCTTATTGATAAGAATGTGGTCATTGCAGGGGACTTTAACACCCCACTTACAGAAATGGATAGATCATCTAGACACACGGTCAATAAAGAAACAAGGGCCCTGAATGATACATTGGATCAGATGGACTTGACAGATATATTTAGAACTCTGCATCCCAAAGCAACAGAATATACTTTCTTCTCGAGTGCACATGGAACATTCTCCAAGATAGATCATATACTGGGTCACAAAACAGCCCTTCATAAGTTTACAAGAATTGAAATTATACCATGCATACTTTCAGACCACAATGCTATGAAGCTTGACATCAACCACAGGAAAAAGTCTGGAAAACCTCCAAAAGCATGGAGGTTAAAGAACACCCTACTAACGAATGAGTGGGTCAACCAGGCAATTAGAGAAGAAATTAAAATATATATATGGAAACAAACGAAAATGAAAATACAACAATCCAAACGCTTTGGGATGCAGCGAAGGCAGTCCTGAGAGGAAAATACATTGCAATCCAGGCCTATCTCAAGAAACAAGAAAAATCCCAAATACAAAATCTAACAGCACACCTAAAGGAAATAGAAGCAGAACAGCAAAGGCAGCCTAAACCCAGCAGAAGAAGAGAAATCATAAAGATCAGAGCAGAAATAAACAATATAGAATCTAAAAAAACTGTAGAGCAGATCAACGAAACCAAGAGTTGGTTTTTTGAAAAAATAAACAAAATTGACAAACCTCTAGCCAGGCTTCTCAAAAAGAAAAGGGAGATGACCCAAATAGATAAAATCATGAATGAAAATGGAATGATTACAACCAATCCCTCAGAGATACAAACAATTATCAGGGAATACTATGAAAAATTATATGCCAGCAAATTGGACAACCTGGAAGAAATGGACAAATTTCTAAACACCCACACTCTTCCAAAACTCAATCAGGAGGAAATAGAAAGCTTGAACAGACCCATAACCAGCGAAGAAATTGAATCGGTTATCAAAAATCTCCCAACAAATAAGAGTCCAGGACCAGATGGCTTCCCAGGGGAGTTCTACCAGACATTTAAAGCAGAGATAATACCTATCCTTCTCAAGCTATTCCAAGAAATAGAAAGGGAAGGAAAACTTCCAGACTCATTCTATGAAGCCAGTATTACTTTGATTCCTAAACCAGACAGAGACCCAGTAAAAAAAGAGAACTACAGGCCAATATCCCTGATGAATATGGATGCAAAAATTCTTAATAAGATACTAGCTAATCGAATTCAACAGCATATAAAAAGAATTATTCACCATGATCAAGTGGGATTCATTCCTGGGATGCAGGGCTGGTTCAACATTCGCAAATCGATCAACGTGATACATCACATTAACAAAAAAAAAGAGAAGAACCATATGATCCTGTCAATCGATGCAGAAAAGGCCTTTGACAAAATCCAGCACCCTTTCTTAATAAAAACCCTTGAGAAAGTCGGGATAGAAGGAACATACTTAAAGATCATAAAGGCCATTTATGAAAAGCCCACAGCTAACATCATCCTCAACGGGGAAAAACTGAGAGCTTTTTCCCTGAGATCAGGAACACGACAGGGATGCCCACTGTCACCGCTGCTGTTTAATATAGTGCTGGAAGTTCTAGCATCAGCAATCAGACAACAAAAGGAAATCAAAGGCATCAAAATTGGCAAAGATGAAGTCAAGCTTTCGCTTTTTGCAGATGACATGATATTATACATGGAAAATCCGATAGACTCCACCAAAAGTCTGCTAGAACTGATACATGAATTCAGCAAAGTTGCAGGATACAAAATCAACGTGCAGAAATCAGTTGCATTCTTATACACTAACAATGAAGCAACAGAAAGACAAATGAAGAAACTGATCCCATTCACAATTGCACCAAGAAGCATAAAATACCTAGGAATAAATCTAACCAAAGATGTAAAAGATCTGTATGCTGAAAACTATAGAAAGCTTATGCAGGTAATTGAAGAAGATATAAAGAGATGGAAAGACATTCCCTGCTCATGGATTGGAAGAATAAATATTGTCAAAATGTCAATACTACCCAAAGCTATCTACACATTCAATGCAATCCCAATCAAAATTGCACCAGCATTCTTCTCGAAACTAGAACAAGCAATCCTAAAATTCATATGGAACCACAAAAGGCCCCGAATAGCCAAAGTAATTTTGAAGAAGAAGACCAAAGCAGGAGGCATCACAATCCCAGACTTTAGCCTCTACTACAAAGCTGTCATCATCAAGACAGCATGGTATTGGCATAAAAACAGACACATAGACCAATGGAATAGAATAGAAACCCCAGAACTAGACCCACAAACGTATGGCCAACTCATCTTTGACAAAGCAGGAAAGAACATCCAATGGAAAAAAGACAGTCTCTTTAACCAATGGTGCTGGGAGAACTGGACAGCAACATGCAGAAGGTTGAAACTAGACCACTTTCTCACACCATTCACAAAAATAAACTCAAAATGGATAAAGGACCTGAATGTGAGACAGGAAACCATCAAAACCTTAGAGGAGAAAGCAGGAAAAGACCTCTCTGACCTCAGCCGTAGCAATCTCTTACTCGGCACATCCCCAAAGGCAAGGGAATTAAAAGCAAAAGTGAATTACTGGGACCTTATGAAGATAAAAAGCTTCTGCACAGCAAAGGAAACAACCAACAAAACTAAAAGGCAACCAACGGAATGGGAAAAGATATTTGCAAATGACACATCGGACAAAGGGCTAGTATCCAAAATCTATAAAGAGCTCATCAAACTCCACACCCGAAAAACAAATAACCCAGTGAAGAAATGGGCAGAAAACATGAATAGACACTTCTCTAAAGAAGACATCCGGATGGCCAACAGGCACATGAAAAGATGTTCAACGTCGCTCCTTATCAGGGAAATACAAATCAAAACCACACTCAGATACCACCTCACGCCAGTCAGAGTGGCCAAAATGAAGAAATCAGGAGACTATAGATGCTGGAGAGGATGTGGAGAAACAGGAACCCTCTTGCACTGTTGGTGGGAATGCAAATTGGTGCAGCCGCTCTGGAAAGCAGTGTGGAGGTTCCTCAGAAAATTAAAAATAGACCTACCCTATGACCCAGCAATAGCACTGCTAGGAATTTATCCAAGGGATACAGGAGTACTGATGCATAGGGGCACCTGTACCCCAATGTTTATAGCGCCACTCTCAACAATAGCCAAATTATGGAAAGAGCCTAAATGTCCATCAACTGATGAATGGATAAAGAAATTGTGGTTTATATACACAATGGAATACTACGTGGCAATGAAAAAAAATGAAATATGGCCTTTTGTAGCAACATGGATGGAACTGGAGAGTGTGATGCTAAGTGAAATAAGCCATACAGAGAAAGACAGATACCATATGGTTTCACTCTTATGTGGATCCTGAGAAACATAACAGAAACCCATGGGGGAGGGGAAGGAAAAAAAAAAAAAAAAAAAAAAAAAGAGGTTAGAGTGGGAGAGAGCCAAAGCATTAGAGACTGTTAAAAACTGAGAACAAACTGAGGGTTGATGGGGGGTGGGAGGGAGGGCAGGGTGGGTGATGGGTATTGAGGAGGGCACCTTTTGGGATGAGCACTGGGTGTTGTATGGAAACCAATTTGACAGTAAATTTCATATATTAAAAAATAAAAAAATAAAAAAATAAAAAAAAAAAAGAATGTTTGGGGACTAAGACATATAGATGTTATAATTGAAAACCAAACAGGGGCTAATGTCCACCACGGGGGAGATAATTAGAAAAATCATGTATTGGGCTACTGTTGTGAATGATAATCAAGTAGAGCTCTATCATTTGATTACAAGCCTCATTCAGTAGAGCCCACGTGTTCTTGGGCATGAAGTGATTAAGCAATAAGCATGCTGAGCTGCTGCTGGGCGATAGAGGGATGGCAGAGATAGGAGGGATGGCAAGGAGTTGTTTATTAGCATAGCAAGGGAGTGTCACGCTGCTGAACAGTAGACAAGAGAACCAAACTGAAGAACAGTGTTCAGAGAAACTCAGAAAGGACACCATGATGTTGCATAGTCATTGCTGGTATGAAGCAGTAAAATGGGAAGCCCGTATTTTACAGATCATTTTCTTGCCATTGGAAATAATAGATTTGATAAAGACTGATCTTTGAGGTAGCGTAAGCATAAGTTATGGTTATCGTAACTAGTAGGTGTGCCATTTTCAAATGCATGCCCACTCCACTAATAAATGAGAAACTCCTTGATTGCGGTCTTGGCACTGTTAAAATGTTGCCTGATAAATTCTGATCCACCAGGTTTGAGGGCCTCAGGCACATGTAAACATAAACACCTTTGAAAAATCAGCACTATCTTCTCTGAAGCAAAAACAGATATCTGAGCAGAACACTGAGGGATAAGAGTAACCTGGGATGCATAAAATAAAGTCCAGAGCAGACGCAACAAAAGCAGAACATTTTGTTGGCTCCACCCTTAAGCAGGCCAAAATTGATATTAAAATCCACTATATATTCTTTATAGCGCATTTAAATGTTGACAAAATTTCTGGCTCATGGATCTGAATCGAAGGAACATCTTGAAGAATTTGTTTCTGTTTTTTTCCAAATGGAAACTCTCTCATAATTTATTTAAGGACTTTCACAAGATTCTTTTGGTATGAGTTAAGAAGAAAATAAAAGACTAGAAAATCTTTGGCCAAATCTCACTTAGTATACAACAAAGATCTCTTTGATATTTATTCCAGCATATTACAAATCTTAGTCTAATATCTGAATTTTTATCTAATCATCCATAGGATAATTTATTTTTATTTCCTCATTTCCTCCATTTCATCTTTTTATAGGATGTCCTTTTGGTGTGGGTGAAGCGTGGTCCATATAGTGTAATGTCATCTATGCGGTAAGTGCGTTTGGTTCTTAACGTTTTACAACATACTATCAAGTAAGAAAGCTATAGCTAAGAATCTTTCACATTTACATATGTTCATCTTCACAAACCTCACGTTTAAACTCCCTAACTATCAATTATTAAATTAGGGGGATAAATACATTCTTCGTGGCCAGCAGGAATTTTTTGAATAAATATAATGAAAATGTAAGGCAACCTAACACTATGCAAATGATTTGGCCTTTAATAATAATAAAACATGGGACATATTCAAGAATATGAAACTTCCTAAAGCCGTGTGCTGTATGGAAACATGTAAGAAAGTGTTTTTACTTTCAGGGAACAAGACAGTGGGGTAATTCTGAAAAATGTCTGGTAATTCTGATTGCACAGATCTTCAGAAAATCTTTCATATTTCCTATGAATGAATGTGTTCCAGTAGGGTTAACTGTACATTAAATCCTGTATCTCACATTAGAGATTAAAGGATATAATTCTCTAAATTGTAGTTATTCAAGTTATATGTGTTTGAAAAGCTACTGTTTGTCATTTTATATGTTATACATATTTAGAATACTGCCATAGCCAACATTCATAACACAAGTATAAAATCACGTGAAATAATGACAATAAAAAGAGATGTATACTCAATTATGTTTTTAATGATTAAGGTTTAGATATTTTTTCCATGACCCTTTTTCTTTTCTGAAGCTAGATTTAAATTTTAAGTCTCACCTTTCGGCTCTAAAGACTCTAACAGGAATGCTCAAGAAATATTTTTAAAAAGAGAACTAGAATATATGACATCACTTTGTATCTGTCATATTTAGTGTTATAAATTTTAAACTATATCTCTTGGATTCATTTTTGGCTACAAATGCATATTATAGTTGAAGAATGCCTTACAAAATAATAGGTATGTTCAAAGATAGGAAAGAGCCTTAGAATGTTCCTCTCTCCACTCAGAGATGACATGAACTCCATCTTCAGGCTGTAATCTACCGACCCAGTCATTGATGTCTAACAGACATAGTTTCCCACTTAATAACCCCTTAAACTTTATCTCTTTGACCCTCTGCTTTAATACCACACTTTCCAAACACTGCAGGATATCAAAAGAAAAATACAGAATTACTTGGCATGTTAAATTACTATTCCCAAAAAATGTCCTGTGGAATTTTTTGTGAGATAATCAATATATCTTTGAAAGCCTTAAACTTACATAAATGCTGAATATATAATTTATTAAATTAAGTTTCTCTACAAAATTTTCCCAATAGTTGCATCAAATTAGTTCTTGAATTCTCACTACCAGTACGGTAACCTGTATTAGGGTTCTCCAGAGAAATAGAATGAATAGAGTGTGCATACATATATAGAGTGAGATCTGTTTTAAGGAGTTGGTTCACAGAAGAGTAGGGAATGGTAAGTTCAAAACTTGTAAGGAAGTCCAGCAGGTTAGAAATTTCAGCAGGAATTGACTTGCAGTCTTGAGTCTGAAGACAATATGAATGCAAAATTCCTTCTTCTTCAGAGAACCTCAGTCTTTCTCTTAAGGCTTCAAATGATTGGATGAGGCCCACCCACATCCAGTAGATTAAAGAATAATCTACTTTATTTAAGGTCTACTGATTTCAATTCACAGCTGAACATTTTTTTTCATGGCAACACATCTAGGCTGGTATTTGACCAAACAACTAGGCACCATAGCCTAGCCAAGTTGACATTTAAAGTTAACCTTCATACTAGCTAAGTCATCATACTAGCTAAGAAACTATGCTTTCTTCCCTTGTCTTCCTGAAAATCACACCAAAGCAACAAAGAAAAGGAACACCACCCTGTAACTTCAATTTTTTAGGGAAATTAGGAGGCAGCTATAATAAGCTGCCTTCATCTTACATGTGAGGGCTGCCAACAGAAGCTTAGATGGACACAAGCCATGAAGGAAGAAATCATAAGAAAGCAGAGAGTTCAAGAGGCCCTATCAGGGCAGTCCTCTGACTGCATCAACGAAGATGAGGGGCTCACTCAGAAGTGCAAAATCTACATCTCTTGAACAGGAGAGAACATGATCTCTGGACCAGATATGATAAAGAGAAACAGAAGTTGCGGGATGTTGTAGGAGTGCACAAAGACACACACAGAAGCCACATTGGTAGGAAGCAGTCTGTCTCTATGGCAGCAGGAAGAGAGCTTTTAAGTTGTGAAGGCTGGAATGCTGCCTAGGATCCTTTCAAGCTACTTTCATAAGAACCATCTACAAATATCTAGTTTAGGAAAATGTAACTTATTCAGTGATAGGTACTAAAAAAAGATATGGCACAGAATCAGTATATAAATACTGTAAAAATGTGGTAAAGATCACCAGATTAACCAACAGATTAAAAATACTCAGAATTCTTTCATCTTCCACTTCATATATTTGTAGGGCTCCCTCTCCATCTCACTCGGCAAAGCTAGACTTGAGAAGAACCTGTGAAGCTCAAGATGATATCTCTTCCCATTACCTCTGACTTCTAAACCTTTCTGTCCCCTAGCCATCTTTCTTTTCCAAGAACATAGAAGGCATAGTCATCCCTCAAAGACTTTTCTTGTTCTTTCCTCTGCCTAGCATATTCTCCCCAAGACAGCAATATCACTCACTCCCTTATCCCCTTCAAATTTTAATCAACTGTCACCTTCCAAGGGTGATTGTCACAGGTGACATTATTTAAAATTGTGACAAACGCATCAACATTCCTTATTCCTCCACTGTGAGTGGTATTTCCCTGCATAATACAAGTCACAACCTGATATAGTATTTTCACAAAACTTTTATTTTATTCTGTATTATCTACTGCTATATCCTCAGTGCCTGCTACAGTGTAGGAATTCAAAATACATTTTTTAAAAAAAAAATAGTGAATGTACACTCTTCAGACAAATGTTTCCACAGAACAGATAAAGGGTATGCCCAAGCCTATTCTTAAAAATTAAAAAAAAAAAACTGAATTCTTCACTTCCATGAAGGAAATTCAAAAAGAATAAATTTAAGAATGTAGGACAGAAAGAGAGGGACAAGGAAAATATGCAGTAAGATTACTGGGTGCAGACAGGCGCAGTAAGAAAAAAATAAACACATATAGAAAAATGAAATTTGAAATTTGATGAAAGAGACACCTCAGAAAATCCAATAAAGAACATATGAAATAGAAACAAGCAAAACA
Organism: Panthera onca; assembly: GCF_046562875.1. NCBI lineage: Eukaryota > Metazoa > Chordata > Mammalia > Carnivora > Felidae > Panthera > Panthera onca. The sequence continues at coordinate 72,229,516 of NC_138339.1, read as the reverse complement.
AGCAAAAAAGTAATAGAAAATAACTGTGTATACAGATTAAAATAAACAAAATGTGGCATATCCATATAGTGAAATGCCACCGACTCATAATAAAGGAAAAAACCATACTCAAAATACAGATGAAAGAAGTCAGATATAAGGCCTACATATTGTATGATTTCATTTCTGTGAAATCTGGAAAAGGTAAAACTATAGTAACAGCGACATGGATCAGAGATTGCCTAAGGCGAAGGGTGGGGGCAAGAATTGACAGCACCCAACATGAGAGAGGTTTTGGGGGTCATCAAAGCGTTCTAAAATTTGACTGTAATGGTTATTGTACAACTATATACATTTGCCAAAACCCACAGGACTCTATGCTTACACTAAAAAAAAATCCCAATAATTCTTTTTGGTTTTGCTATTGATTAAGGATTAGAGAGAAAATAATGTATTAAGAAGACAGGCAAATAATACCTAATATACATATAATTAAACTTCTCTAAGAACAAGGTTCAAATAACATTTAAATACATAAAATCAAGAAAACTTTTCTGAAAGAAATTTATTCTGGTTTATTTATTAACTTATTAATTAAAGAATATCATTTACTATATATCAGGCACAGTATTAAACATTTTTAAAATGATAATATCATGACAACCTTCTTTGGCAAATCCAATTATTTTCCCTGTTATACAGATGAGGAGACTTAAATACAGAGAAGTTAAATAATTTTATCAAGTTTCAGCTAATAAGTAGCAATGCCCTTTGTACTTACATATTAATAGCCACATTATTTGGCAAAGCAAACTGAGTAGGATGCTCATCACCAGACATATGTTAGTAAAATTACTAGAGTTTAACTATAAGTAGCCAAGGGAAAATAACCAGATATCTAGAAGGGTAAAAAATAAGCCTGGCTACAGAAAAAGTCAATGCCAGAAGACAGTAGAAAACATTATAAAATAAAAAGATAACAAAAACAAAAAAGAAAGCCCGTTTATAAATTTTATAATAAGTGCAGGTGTCATGAAGTCATTAAAATTTAAAAATGAACAGATTCAGAAAATACTGTTCACATGAGCTCCTCTTAAAACTAAAACAATTGAGCAAAATGATAAAAGGGCAATTTAGACTAAAAGGCTAGGTGGTGATTAGGGTTCTTCAAAGAAACGGAAGCCATAGGATGTTTGTGTGGAGAGACAGAGAGACAGAGAGATTGTAAGACTTTGATTCTTGTGATTTTGGAGGCTGGTGAGTCCAAAATCTGCAGGGTAGTTAGATAGGCTGAAGACCCAAGAGAGCCAGTATTCTAATTCAAGTCCTAAGGCAGTCTGCCTTAGAGCTAAGAAGGGCCAATGATCCAGATGAAATCTTAAGGTAGTCCTCTTCTTTGGAAGAGGCCAATGTTTTCGTATTTTTCAACAGATTCAATGATTGAATGAGATCAACACACATTGTACAGAACAATCTACTTTACTCCTAGTCCACTGATTTAAATGTTAATTTCACCCAAAACATTGTCACAGAAACATCCAGAATGATGTTCAATGAGGTATCTGGACAGGCCAAAGCCCAGTCAAGTTTATACATAAAATTAACCATCACAGGTGGTAGAGACAATATTCTCTAATAAAAATGCAACAAAATTAGAAATTAACATAATAAGTAAATGTATGTATCTATAAATCTGGAAATAGAAAAAAATCTCTCTTAACTCAAACACTAATCAAAATTGCAAAACTTCTAAAAAAAAATAGTCCATATTTGAACATTTGGAATTTAGATAATCGGTGCTCAGAGAAAAATGCACAGCCTTTAATACTTAAACTGGTTAAAAAGAAAAAAAACAAAGTAAGGAACTGATTCAGTTAGAAGTACAGAAATAAATTGAAAGCAAGCATAAAGAAAAAAATAGCAATAAAAGTAGTATTTAGTGAGATAAAAATATGCAAACAACAAAAACAATTTAAAAAAAACCCTAAAACTGCTACTTGGAAGAAAAAATAAGCAATAGAACATACAAACCGCTTGTTAATAAAAATTGATTAGAATAAAGCATATAGGGACCCCCGAGTGGCTCAGTCAGTTAAGCATCCTACTCTTGGTTTCAGCTCAGGTCGTAATCTCACCGTTCTTCAGTTCGAGCCCCACATTGGGCTCCACCCTGATAACATGGAGCCTGCTGGGGATTCTCTCTTCCTCTCTCTCTTCTCTTCTCCTGCTCATCTTCTCTCTCTCTCAAAATAAATAAATACACTTAAGATTTTTTAAAAAAGAAGAAGAAAGCATTTAATTGGAAGTTATTATGAAGAAAAATTCATAGAAATAGAGGAAATTGGATGACTAATAAAAGTGCTATTTCAATAATATAAAAATAAATTTGAAACCTGGATAACTGATATTTTTTCCTAAGAAAAACAATTTGTCAAACTTATATTCAAACTCTGGAAATCAGAAAAGGTTAATTTCCATAAAACAATTGAGAGAAAAATAGTCAAAGATTAAAGGGCTTCACAGGAGAATTCCAACATGTATTTAACAATCAGCCCATTGAAATGCTATTAAACGGCTCCAGGCATAAAAAAGAAAGCAAGCTTATAAAAAGAATATGACATTGATACTAAAGCCTTAAGACTTTGAAAACAAACTGTAGAATAATCTCACATAAATATTAATACAAAAATAGTAAATAAAATGCTGAAAAAGAAAATACAGCAAAATTAAAAGATAATTGTACCATGACTCAGTTTTGTTACATAAACGTAATGATGATTCAACATTAGGAATTCTATTAATATAAGTAGTATAAATCACCAACATCCATGATAAAAAAACATTTGAAAGAATTTAGCAACCACCCCTAATAAACATTTAGTTGAATTATATGGAAGGTTATTTTTGTAGGTGAAAAAATAAATCAAATATTGTTCAGCCTGATAATACTAAGTGAAACAGAAGCCAATGAATTCATAATCAAAAGAAATCTATCTCAGCTCACAAGCCAATGAATTCAGTTAGAGTAAGAAGCTGTAGGTAAAACATTTTGGAAGGGGGTTGTAAAATTACTACTATTTGCTGAGATATGATTGCTTACCTGCAGAACCAAAGAGAATGAACTAGAAAATTATTACAAAACATTCAGCAAGCTAAAGGGATATTAAATTAATATTCAGAAACCAATAGCTTTCATATATGCAAATAACATCCAGTTAGGTAATACAAGGAAAGAAAAAAAAAAACCCCATTTACAATACCAAGGTTAAATAGGGAAGAATAGCAATAATAAAGATGAAAAAAAATCTCTTTTAAGAAAGCTTTAAAGCAGCTTTGAAGGACAGGACTAGACATGAACAAATGTAACAGCATACTGTATCATTCAATAGGAATACTCAATATCATAAAGACTTTACTTCTCTGTAAGTTACTCTATAAATGTGATACAATCTAAATAAACAGTGCTAATTATGCAAACTATAATAACTAATCATATATAACCAAACATAATGTTTAAGTAGAAAAATAAAAGTCCCCGGCAAAACTCTGGAAAAAAATAAGGTAAACAGCAAGGAGGACCCTCCTTATGACATAAAAATGTGTTTATAATGTTGTATAATAAAGATTAGTAAAGTTTCAACATTAAAACAGTGAGGTGTTGGTTCATAAACAAGCAGAGCAATGGCCCAGAATAAAACATTCCAAAGTCCATATAAATATATATATGCTAACTTTATCCTCTTTCAAATTTATATATAAATTTGAAAGAGGATAAAGTTAGCATATCAAATCAGTGGGGAAAAGATGAATTATTCAAAAATGGCATTAGAATTACTAGAGATAAGTAAGCTATATCCATACCTCACACCAGACACCAAGATAAATTCCAAAAATAGCAAATATTTAAAAAGTACATAAATGTGTCAGAAGAAAACAGGAATAATAACTTCATAAAACTGGAGAGACAAAAGCCTTTCTCAGTTTAACTCAAAATCCAGAAGTCATTAAAGAAAAGATAGATTTAACTACACAAACATAAAGAAAGACTGCAAGGCCAAAGAAAAAATATTATAACTATAGTCAAAGGGCAAATAAAAAGTGAAGACACAATATTTTTCAAAATCAGTTAAAATATCTCAATATATAAATTCCACAAATATTAGTATTAAAGAGTATCAATAAGAAAAAGAACAATAATCCAATGGATCTTTGGTAAAAGGATATGATCATACAGTTCATAGGAAGGCAAATACTTTTTTTCTAATGTTTGTTTATTTTGCAAGAGAAAGAGAGAGATAACACAAGTAGGGAAGGCATAGCAAGAGAGAGAAAGAGAGAGGAAGAGAAAGTGAGAGAGAGAGAAAGTCCCAAGCAGGCACCACACTATCAGCACAGAGCCCAAGGAGGGACTCAATCTCATGAGCCATGAGATCATGACTTGAGCCAAAATCAGGAGTCAGATGCTTAACCAACTGAGCCAACCAGGTGCCCCAGCAAATGTTCTTTAAAATATTAAAAGTAAAGCATAAACTCAATGAGAATAAAAGGATACACATGAATGATACAGAAATGTCATTTTTTTAACCTATCAATTTGGAAAGAAATGATAATATTCCATTATATGCTATAGGTCAGACTGTGTGGGAAGCCAATTTCATATATTTCTAGAGTAAATACATATTTACAGCTTTTATGATGAACAATTTGGTAATATCTATGAAAATTTTAAATGCATATATATTTTGACCCAGTAATTTCACTTCTGGGAAGTTTTCCACGAATATATTGTGTTTTAAAGAATGTAAGCAATATATTACTAATTACATTTAAAAAGTTTTCTTAAAAAGCAAATGTTCATCAATAGGGAGCTGTTTAAACTATGGTGCATCCATATAATGCGATACTATGCAACTATAAAAAAATGAGAAAGCACTTAATGTGTGCATATAGATTTATTGTTAAGTGAAAACATCAGGGTATACAATAGCATGTGTAGAAAACAGGGAAATAAAAATACATATTCATATTTGTTTAAGTATAAAGAAACTGCTAATACTGGCTCTCTGTGGGACAGAGGTGATAGGGACAAGGAGAAGAGAAAGACTTTTTTGATAACTTATATTTAATATGTTTTATAATTTGGAGCCTCAAAATATTATCTAGTAAAATAATTAAATTTTTAAAAATATATTATAAATTCTAATGCTTAATATTGCATGACTATCTCTGAAACTTATCTTTCAGTTAAATATTTATGATAGATTTAGAATCGTTGTCTTCATTCTATGTTTAAGTATTCAGTCAACAGTTCCAATTCTGTTTATTTTTGCATCATTCTCATCTAGTTTAAAACTATAGACATCTCATATTACACAGTTGCCCAATGTTTTATAGGTAGCATAAAGCATGAAATTTGAGTTCCTATTGATTAAGAGATTTTGGGGAATGTTTTAACATAGTAAAAAAAATTAAAACTTCAATAGAAGCATATCTACGTTTTAATGTAGAAATACGCTATTTAAGTCATGGATTTTATAGCCCTCCCATCCTTCCCCTCGCTCCCAAATAAACAAGAAAACAATAGCACATAATATTGGAAACTAATAGGAAAGTCTCTTCAAATGAAGCCCTTCTCTTCTTTCTACCACCATAACCATACGCACCCACTTGGAAATGGATTCATAGGATTAGAGCAATCCAAGAAAACTATACTTACATTTGATGTTTTCCCAGACAGCGAACCAAAATTAAAATGTTGCCATGCTGTCCAAAAACATTTGTTGAAACTTGTATGTTTGATATGTGGAAAATGTTTATAGTTTTGACACCCTGTAGAAATTAGGACAAGATGTATCTTCAAGATCAGCAGTCACTGAATGGCTAGCATTCATCAACTCCAGTGGCAGTTAATCAGTACGTGCTGCCTCAGCGTCAATGGAAGGACCAAATATGGCCCAATGGATAGGCCCTGAAACTCCAAGAAGAAAAAGAGGCAGCTAGGCCAAAACTTCTATTCATCTCACTGTCTTGTACTCCCTAGAGTAGACCAGCCACCAACCAAGTACAAGCAATTGATTCAGGTCAACACAATGTGGGCTAGAGGAATTACCTAGCCAAGCCCTACCCAAATTTCTGATCCCTCACATTTTGAGATGTAATAAAGAGTTTTCTATTTTAAGACACTAAATTCGGAGGTGTTTGTTACATAGCAATATATAACAGGAACAATCAGACAGGAAAAACTATTAACGACGGTATAATTTGGCATATTTTTTTAAACGAAAAATGTTTCATTTGATTTTCCATCTTCAAACAAGCAAAAAACCCTTTCCTAACAAAGTACTCTTTAACTAAGGTCAATTATCATCTCCCTATGAGTGTTTTGTCACTATTCAACCTCCATGCAATTAGGGTACTATGTCTCATATTAAGTAAATACTACATTTTCATAATGCAAAGTAAACTAGAAATTTCAAAAATTAAGAAATTATTTCCCCAATATTTGAGTAGATATTCATATAACGATAATATCAAAGATTCACCATGATGATATTTTATTAGATATCAACCACCTCAAAATAATGATAATTTTTCGATTATTTTAGTCCTTTTTCATTTTTCAACCCATAAATCCAATATTTCTAAAAGTGAAGATTTGACAGGTCTCTGACGGCCTGACAAGCCTCCTTTAATAACTCCTTCTTGGGAGGAACAGCACTGCCGACATGGGTCTGCGTAGAGAAGGCCTGTTTAATATTAGCTTTCCATCAGTCCAGTTGTGTGACTGAGACTCTGAGCTACATTGCTTTAGGCCTGCTGGCAAGAGAAAACCTGTTTAATTACCTGCCCCAGCTGTACTTACTAAGTGGAATGATTATTAAATCTGTCTCTCTATTTCACAGTTTCAGTATACAATTCAAATCTGTGCCAAAAGGAATGGGGGACACAGATTCTGTAGGAGTAGGCAGGATTAAAACCCTCATCGCGACAGGTGTCTTAAGAGTATTGTTGCCTAGGGCTCAGCCGACCCTCTGTCCTCTAATATAAAAATGGAAGGTTCTTAGATGCTCTGCCAACTTTGAAACTGAATATAACCTCTCATCATTTACCCACATTATTGTCCAGTTCACGTTCAAAGGCAGATAATAATAATTCTTGGCCTTTTTCTACTTTTTTTACCTGCCGAAGGATAATTTGAGCCCTTTACTCTTAAGTCCTAAGACATGATAAAACCACAAACTTGTATTGTTCTCATTTGCAAATTCCCATCATCTGTTTCTCAGAGTTCATTGCTCTCCTACCATTTGTGACAGAGGGAACAAACACCCACCCTTAGAGCAAACTAAGTGACCTGCTTCCATTGTAATTCCTGCTATGTTGAAAAATCATGCAAGGTTTGACTCTACCCCATAATATATCCGTGTTCAGAATTTACAAAAATAATGGTTAAATCATTAAAATGTTTACTAAAATAGGGCCTCCAAGAAAATGAAATGTGTTTATTTTGTAGTCTAACCTATAACTTTAAAGAGCCTCTGCACACTTTGCAGAGGTAAGCACCAAACTTTGGGAGTGTATACTAATGTGTACTCACGCTTTTCTAAAAACAGCTCTTCATTCATAAAATCCTTTTATTGTCTAATCTTGTAACTTATCTTTCTTTCTTTGGTATTTACTTTGCTTTATAAATCAGTGGCAAATTAAATCTCATTTTTTGCCTGTAAACTTTAAGATAGTTTTTGCTAAATTCTGCAACCAGAAAGTAAACTAGCTTTTGCACTAACTCCACTTGTGTCATTGATGATGTATCTAAGTGCCAGTTTAAATAATACAGTCTCCCTTTTAGTATTTCACAGTTAGAATTCATTTCTGTTTTGCAATTTTGTTTGGAATTTTAAATCAGGGTGTTGTTAGTGCCATGATTTAACAACGTGTAGGTTAAATGAATACAGTAGGCCATGAGAATTGGTCAGAGGAATACTGTATTTCCCTCTTGTCATTTATGGTAGACAGAAATTTGGTGTGACAAACAATATCAAATATGAATGCAAATCATACAAATAAAGAGTTTATCGATAAGCATTTATGGAATTAGTAAGGGAAAAACGGCACCCTTTTCTCACTCCATCAAACCATAACATTTTTGGTATAAATAATGCATTGTCATTTGGGGTATCTATGCATCCTGTATGACCAGCCATGTCTTCTTGAGTAAGTCACAGAGATGATATCAATATCAAATAAAATTCAACAAGTTAAGCATCTCTTTATGCTCATTCTTTACGAGGATTACACCAATAATTTTGCCCAGCTGTATGAAATGTCACAGAGCCTTCGTGTAATCTTTGAGATCCAAATCATGGACATGAGGAATAATGTGGTGGAGGAAAAAACACTCTCAACTTTCCATTCTGAGTCCAATCTGAGTTTGACTCTTAACCCTGCAACTCATTTTTTATGTTATCTGAGACTCATCATTTTTTTTCCTTTTTAACTTACTTATTTTTTTTCCTTTTTTTGTATGAGTGTCTGTGATAAATAAAAATGCCTGGGTCTCCTGATCATTGGATGGTCATTTTTGTTTGCCAGTCTGTCAGCATCTTTTGAGGTTTTGGGGGGGAGGAGGGGTCTTGTTGTTTACTTGTCTTTTATTAAGGTATAATTGACATATAACATTATATTTGTTTCAGGTGTATAACATACTGATTCGATCTTTGTATATATTGCAAAATGATCACCATGATAAATCCAGTTAACCTTGAGTTACAATTTTTTTTCCCTTGTGACGAGAATTTCTAAGATCTACTCTCTCAGCAGCTTTCAAATACATAATGTGATATTATTAACTATGGTCACCATATTGTACATTATATCCCCACAAATTATTTATTTTATAACTGGAAGTTTTTACCTTTTCATTTCACTCTTCTTGATATCAGTTTTTCAGCTGCAAAATAAAGGCTTTGTTCTAACATGACCATTCGAAAGTTCTCTTCCAAGTTTGAAATTCAAAAGTTACTAAGTTTATTGTGTTATTGGATGGTTGTGAGTGTTAAATCACTGAATTATTTTAATATATGCAGTTTTAGCACAGGGTCTGGCACAGAGTGATCTAGTACAAAGTGAGTGTTCAAAATGTTTTCCTGTGGCCAAGCTTAGCCTGTCTTATGCTATGTAACTTCACATTCACATTAGAACAGATTAGCATCACCTCAAGTTCCATCATGATTCACTAGTCATCATCAGTATTTGGTTCTCCTTTCCCCCTGGGCATCCTGAAGGTTACATTTATCAGGTTTCTGTGTAAATTGTAAGTTGGATGAGAACGCATGACTCGTTCTGATCAAAGAAATGTAAGCAGAAAAAAAGTGTGTTACTCCATGGCTGCGGTGACAAATGCCTATGTACATTTCTTCTGACTATCCCTCCTCTGCTGCTAGGATATGACTCCATCGCTACAGGTACAAAATGGTGGCACTGTGGCAGCCTGGTCCCTGAGTGTTTGTATGGAGCAGATGTCCCTGACAGACTACACGGGATATATACCATGAGCAAGAAATAAACCTGCTGTTAATCAACAGAAAGTTTTTGTTCTTTTTCTGCAGCATAACAGCCTATCCTGAGTAACATCCTTCATGCCATTAAAATGAATTTACACAGTTTCCGAGCGGTATATTTAGCTGTGCCTTCCTCAGTGCCATTCAGATACAGTTATTTATTTCCTTCCCCTCAACTTCATAATTAAACCACAAACCAATTTGGTTAATAATTAATATCTTTATCCTGTGGGGGAGGGAAAAATAAATTTCCCTTTACTTTTCTAAGTTCTTGGTCGGGATTTGCCCCCCTCCCCACTGTGATAACAGGAGAAAAACAAACAAGTTTAATATCATGTATATACATGATATATATATACACATGGGAGAGACCCAGGAAAACTGAGTAACTCCCCCAAGTGGCACAGTCACCTCCTTAAATATCATCTCCATATAAAGACAAAAGAAAGATGTTGGGGGATAGGTGAGGTGGAGAAGAGCAGTTATGGGAAGTTATCAGTCAAAGCACATTAAACAAGGCTATGGTTGTTATGCAGATTTAAGTCTGTGCCTTCTCCTTCAGTAAGAGTTTCTAGGGAGTAGGTCATCTTTGTCTTCCTAGTACACAGAGGGAGACACCCTTACAAAGGGGATTTCCCTTGTAAATGTAAATATCTATTACAGAAAGGTAACTTCTACTTGGTTTTCACAGCTTCTCCTAGGTCTGGTTTTCTTATAAATAAACAGTCTAAAAGAATGTTTACTCCAAAGAGAGATATTTGGGGGCAATAAATTCTGCTCCCCTTCATCTCCTAAATCTCTCCCACAGGTAGCCCTTCCCTTCTAGTCCTACCATTACTCCCCCAGGTCCAGGCCTTCAGCTGTTCTCACAAGGTTACATCTGTAGCCTCCTGACAGGGTCTCAGTGCCTCCAGATTACCTCACTCAGATCTCTTTACCCTTGATTAAATTTAAAATGCAATTATGCCTTACTGGTCTCCTTTAAAGAAAAAAAAAAAAAAAAGTTTCCAATATCAGGAGTCCAAGCCTGGCAGTGTGACATAAAAAGCCCTTCCATGAATTTGCCTGTTAATCTCTCCATTTCCTACTTTTCTTTGCCTGGAAAACTAATATCTAGGAGATCATGAGTTGCCTATACTTCTAGATACACCATGGTGATTCACACCTTCTGACATTGCTCATGCTATTCTATCTATCTAGAATGACCTCCCACTCTTTCTTCATCTGACTCATTTCTACTCATTCATCATGATTCAGTCAGTCTAGAATCCCAGATCCTGTTGTATTCTGCTGTGTGGCTACACCTACTCTGTGTGTACTTCTAAGCTTGTTATAATGTAACTGTTTGTGTCTTTTTTGCCTACTAGATCCAGAGCACCTAAGGCAAGGATATGCCTGTCATGTATCTTTGTATTTCTCGCCTGCCCTCTATAATGCCTGCTAGTGCTCTGTAAATGTTGGTGAAAAATTCTTACCCCTAAGGGTCACTGTTCTTAATGCCTGGAAAATCCCACGCTCTTGTCTCTGATTCAGCTTTTACTTGCCCCCATTTTGCCATCATATTGCGTCCTCACACAGCAGTCCTTCTGACTGAGCTTCTGTTTCAGTTTTCCTGCTGAGACAGAAGCTATGCCATAGACCAACCCCCTTCAACGTGGACTAGCCCCGCTGTGCTGTTGTCATTTCCTTGTTTTTCAAAGCTAAAGTCTGTTTCACATGCACCTTGCTAAGAGTTATCTTGCCAGGAACAAACTGATCACTTTGTGATTCATGATGTAGCCGTCTTTTTGACGTCAAGTATCACCTACCTCTTTTCTTAGAACCTTCCTTCCTGATTCTACCTATTGGAATAAACTGCTCATATAGAGCTGTAACCCAAGTCAGGCTGAAAGGACCACAGTTCTACCTTCCGCTTTTCAAAGATAATCACTCTCCTGCAATAGAAAGAACCATTTATGAACATCTGCCAGTGCCTCCATACTTTCCAGAAAACGTTAGAACGTGTCAGCCCAGTTCTAAAAGATCTTTCCACTTTTTTTGGAGGGAGGAGCAAGTAGAGAAAAAAAAAATAGGTAGTTCATATTGAAGTGGTAGGTGACATGGTGATATGGTCCCGAAGAAAAGAAATGTAGTTTGAAGCAATAAGACACCAGTGCATAGAGAAGCTGAGATCACCTGCATTAGCACCTGCATTGTACCTTTTCAATCTAAAGTCTTTTTAATCCGGACAATGCCACAATTTTCAGTTATTTCATGTTAAAACTATTACAAAGGGGAAATGGAATTTTATAATTAATATAATTGTATAATTCAAATACATGTATAATTCATTTTATAATTAGGTTCATTTCACAGACATTACACCAGGTAATAGTCACGGTTGCATCTACCACAAAGTCCTGGCATGTTCTCGAGGATCACTGAGTGTGTTGTTGGTGATCAGTTAAAGTCCAAGTTTTAGGGTTAACTTGGAACCCTTTTGAGAAACAAATCCATTCCTCATCTGCACTACATCGGCATCTCTTCACAAAAGAAGCAGCACAGATTAACCTCCCTGGAGACAAGGTAGGGATTGGAAGAGCAGGTGTACAAGCCCCATTATGTGACTGAGCAACTTGTGGCATTCAAAAGGGCCCCACACTTTGTTGAATGCTTTATTGTCAATCTGTCAAGCTCTCAATATTTTTGAATAAGAGACCCACATTTTCACTGCCCACTTGGTCCCACAACTTAAGTAGCTGATCCTGGCTGAACCAGTAGATATGTGTTTCTCATGAAACCTTTCATTAAGGTGCCATTGACCATTCAGAGTCTGTAACATATGAATCAGGGGATACATGTGAAAGTGAGAGTTAATTCTTCCTTAGCTATAGTCCTTATCATTTTTAAAAGTCCTAGAAAATGTATAAAAGCTAGATAAAAGAAAAAAAACACATGACCCAGAAATACAGCTGTGCTCATCAATATAATCTCTACCAAATATTTAGCTTTATGTGTTTGGGGAAGGAAAAAGAATTTTCCCTTTACTCTCCTAGCTTTTCAGCTGAGAATCCTTGTAATAAAAGACGGATTAACAGGAGAACGACAACAACAACAACAACAACAAACCCAGAAGTGTAATAATATATATACCTCTTGTATACAAGACAGATACCCAGGAAAACTGAGTAACACCCCAACATGGCCCAAGCTGCCACCTTGAATTCCATCTCCAGCTAACTACAAAAGGTGTTGAGGGAGGGGGCAGTTATAAGATGTTATCAGGTAAAACACTATAAACAAGACTATGGTTGTTATGAAGCTTTAAGTCAATGCCTTCCCCGCACATAAGATTTTCTAGGGTTTTAGTCCTCCTTCTCTTCCTGGGACAGAGAGAGCCACCCTTGCAAATGCAGATATCCCTTATGAGTATAAATGTCTCTTACCAAAGGGTAACTTTTACTCTGTTTTCAGAGCTTTTCCTATGTTGTGCTATTTATTAAAAATGATCAGCCTAAAATAATCCTTATGCCAAAGAGACATATTTTGGAGGCAAATTCTTCTTTCCTTCATGTGCCATTAACAGAAAATTTGGTTAGGAAAAAGGTCATTTTTAAGCTCAAAGTCTCCTGCGAGGAAAATGTATAGATAAAAGACTAAACAATTATCTTGACAACAGTTAATGTGCTCCTCTCCCTTTGTAATCCAAATTGTAAGAAGAGTCGTTAACACTTCAGTTATTATATCAGTATAAAATTAAACTATTTTCTTTATAGTTCATCACACTGCAACCCAGTTAAGAGTTGTTGCATTGTAAAGAGCTGTACTTTGTTTACAATTAATTCATTGAGCTTTCCTTTTAGTAGTCTTGATCAGAACAATTTCATTTGTTATTCATGCTGATTTACATAAATACTCCACAGCGTTTTCCTATTAAAGGACACTTAAAATGAAGGGCAACATTTGCTTCTCTCCTCTTCTATGCAATTTATTTCATGTTTTCTTTGAAGAGGGTTGTTATGATCAGCAGACAGGAGCGAGTGAAAACATAATTTTAAGTCTTGAATGGTGATCATTTTCAGTCTTTTAAAGACTGCTAGCCTTAATTGATTTGTCTCCATGTGAACTGAACTGTTATGTCTGAAGAGAAGCTTCCTTTAATCTCTCGTATACTCTGAGGACCTAAGCATAATGAATAACTTGCTTCTAACTCATTCATTCATTCATTCGTATAGTACTCAAAAAGTACTAGTTGGGTATCTGCTATGTGCAAAGCACTGTCCTTAGGCATAGGAGATATAAAAACAGGAAAAAAACAAACATGATCTGTAACCTAGAACATAAAGTCTAGTAGAAGAGATAACATTTAACAAGTAATCGTGAAAACAAAGGCAAATGGCCTCTGTGGCAAATATATGAAAGAGAAGTACTCAGAGCTAGGAGACATACGGAGGAAGTCAGATGGGTTCTAAAGCAACATATTTGAGTGAAGATCTGAAAAATAAGTAGTGTGCAAAGAGTAATTACAGTAATTATTTACATCAGAAACAAACATTTAGAAAACACATTTTAAAAGAAGATATTTCTTCAATTACAGTTAAAATTATGACATACTTGGCAATGTTTCTTTATAAAACATGTTCAAGAAATTCATGGAGGAAAAAAAGTCGATTTGAAGATGTAAAACAAAACTTTTAAAATGTCTATGCACTAAAAACTCATTATCAAAATTATGTCACTTTTCAACAAATTAGTCTCTAAATTCAATGCACTTTTCACCAAAATTTAAATACAGTCTTTCATTGAGTTTGATAACCTAACTAAAGAGAATGCATGTGAAAGAATAAAGAGCTAAAAATAGCAAAACCGAGGGCACCTGGGTTGTATCCAAATCCGGATTTCGGCTCAGGTCATGTTCTCACTGTTTGTGAGAGTAAGACCCCAATTGGGCTCCAGGCTATCAGTGCAGAATCCTGCTTGGGATTCTCTCTCTCTCTCTCTCTCTCTCTGCCCCTCCCTCACTCTCTCTCTCAAAATAAATAAATGTAAAACAAAAAACAAAACAAAAAACAAAAAAACGAATAGCAAAAACATTACTGAATAAAAACATTTACACTACAAAATATCAAAACTTCCTTTATACAGTAAGTTTTAGTATATTCATTATTGATACAAGAATTTTAAAAGTAAACCAAATGGAGAATTCATGATATAGGACAAATTTGATATTGTAAATCAGTGGGGGAAGTATGGACTACTTAGTACACGTAGGCATTTGGTTATATATGATCATAAAAACAAAATATGTCTCATATAACACACAATTGTAAATTTTAAGTCTAACTATAACATTAAAGCACAATAAATATGGACCGCTTTAAAACTCTGAGAAGAGAATGTAAGATAGTACTCTTACAATCTTAGGATACAGAGATTTCTGGATATGAAGCACCAAAAGCAATTTGTAAGTAAAAAACTGAAAAATTTAATTACATTAAAATTTAACATCTGTTCAATAAAAGACATCATAAACTAAGTTAAAAGAGAAGACACATAGGTGTGCCTGAATGGCTCAATTGGTTGAGCGTCCGACTTTGGCTATCATGATCTCATGGTTCGTGAGTTCGAGCCCCACATCGGGCTCTGTGCTGACAGCTCAGTCTGGAGCCTACTTCGGATTCTGTGTCTCCCTCTCTCTCTCTGCCCCTCCCCACTCATGCTCTGTCTCTCTCTGCCTCTCAAACATAATAAAAAAAAATTTAATAAAAATTTAAAAAATAGAGGACACATATAAGGAGAAGCTATTTGAAACACATGTGATGAGAATATTTTAATGTCTAGATGTAAAGCATTTTTATAAATCAATAGGAAAAAGACAATGACCCTATATAACATTGGATAAATTAGGTGAATAAGCAATTTATAAAAAAGGAAATTGCCAATAAAGTTATGAAAAATATTGAACGTTATTAGTAATCAGGAAAATGGAAATGAAAACAGAATAGTTGACATGACCAAATTTTAGGAAGCAAGTCAAGAAATGGATGTTTCGATATGAGGATGAATTGGTAAATCTGTATTAGACAACAATTTAACAACATTTTATGAAATTGAAAATGTCCAAGCCTTAACCCAGCAATTGTACTCATAAGTATATATATATATTAGAAAAACTCTTACATTTAGGCATAAGTAAAATGTGGAAAAATATTCATTGAACTATTACTTATAATAAAATAAGATAATAAGAGGAGGCATAAATTACCACATGATTACACTGTTAAATATAACCATTAAAGTGAATAAATTAAGTCAACATGGATACATTTACAAAAAGCAATATTGCTTAGGTAGCAGGAACTGTGTAAACCATGTGAACCCATTATATGCATTTTTTAAGATGCAAAAAAAACTATACATACACACACGTTCAGGGATCCCTATCCGAACTCTTGCTCTTCAAACATAGGAATCAATAGATTCAGGTAAATTTTCATATAAATCTCCTCCTCCCCCTCCATCTAAATTCTCACTACTTGCTATTTGAAATTCCAGAAACTAATAGATTCAGATAATTTGCTATTCTTTGCTCCCTAATCCTGTACCCAAGCTCTTATTATCCAAATTCAGATAAAGATTATAACTGTACAGAGAGGGTAACTTTGAGTCTAAAATAATTACTGGGGATGCACCAGATTCCCAATAGTGTTGATTTAGGATTAGGAAGGAAGACAATGGAATAATAGCTACACAAGTTACTTTCAATGTTTCTGTAAAACATTTAGCGTTTAAAAAAATTCTGAAACAAATGTGAAAAAATATTTAACTCAATAAATAATGTGTAGACAATAATGTTTGCTGTTATTCTATGTATGTTTCCTAACACTCAAAATAATGCAGACTTTGAAAACTGTAAAGAATTCATTAGGATATGAGGTGAGTTAAGAATATTCCAGATAGAGTAGCATATGTGAAGATTTGTGGCAGGATGGAACATGATGCACTCAAGAAAGTTAACCAATTCTTGTGTTCTAGGGTAGAGAGGCCAAGAGAGGCAGGGATGTGAAGGGATGGTGTGGGCTCTCTAGGGACTGTTAGGATCCAGTGACTTTATTCTGAGAGCAAAGAGAATTCATAGAGAATTTCAGATATTTGTGCAAGGGTAAGGAGGCTTTGGGTGGTAATAAGATTGATCTTTTAAAAAGGATTTAATTTAGTTGCAGTATGAGAAATGATTTGGAGTGAATCCAGTGGATGTGAGTGGGTATTAGGAAGGCATTGCAGTACTCCAGGTGATTAAGAAAAATTGTAAGAAATATTACAACTTTAGCAGAAAAAAACTGAGTTAGGTATAGACATCAAGGTTGACACTTAACACTGATATACTCATTGGAAGATGGAGAGGACTACACAAAAATAAGAGTCCGATCCAACTTGATGATTCTTGCATCTAAAACCGAAAATTATTACCAAGAATGGCTTCTGAAGCACTCTTATGGTCCCTTAAGCCTAAATGAAAAGATAATAATAGGGGCGCCTGGGTGGCTCAGTCAGTGAAGCGTCTCTTGGTTTTGGCTCAGGTCATGATTTCACGGTTCTGTGAGTTTGAGCCCCATGTCGGGCTCTGTGCTAACACTGTGGAGTCTGCTTGGGACTTTCTCTCTCTCCCTCTCTCTCTCAGCCCCTCCCTTGCTCATGCTGTGTCTGTCTCTCTCAAAAATAAATAAATAGACATTTAAAAAAAATTTTTAAGATAATAATAATATAGGATAGTGCCTCCACATACAGAATTTAAGCCAAAAAATGTCTACTAATAGTTACTACACTGTTTTATTTAGATCTCCATGGGCTCCAATATATATATGTATATATTTTTAATATATATTTATAAATTAATATATATTTTAATATGATTTTTACAGGGACTAGATATCATCATTTAAGATTCAATTCAGATATCACTTTCCCTAAGAGATCTTCTCTGATCACTACTCATATCACATTAACTTCATGGGATTTATTACTCCATGAAATCATATGTTATCTTGTTATTGTCTCTAGCAGAGTATAAGTTCCCTGAGAGCAGGAAAATTATCTGTTTTATTTTTATTTTTTAAATGTATTTATTTTGAGAGAAAGAGAGCACAAGCAGGGGAGGGGCAGAGAGAGAGAGAGGGAGAGAGAGAGAATCCCAAGCAGGCTCCACACGGTCAGTTCAGAGCCCAATGCGGGGCTGGGACCCACAAACCGTGGGATCGTGACCTGAGTAGAAACCAAGAGTCAGTCGCTTCACTGACTGAGCCACCCAGGTGCCCATGTCTGTTTTTTAAATGTTCTGCTTCACCATCTACAGCAGCACTGGCACAAAGTAGGTACTCAACAAATAGTTGTTAAATGTATAAGTGAATAATTTCATAGGCACACGGGAAGAGAGCACAATAGAAAGACGGTTTTATTTCTCGATCCCATCAAATTTTGAGCAAAAAAGGAAAATAAAACAGAAAAAAAAAAGGCTAAGTAATGTCTTTCAATGTATTTATAGATTCTTTCCTCAAAAGACCTTACAGTCATTTTCAGAGATGTCAGCCTTATTATCCATTACACATACACTGGCATTCGGTATGGAAATTCCATATGCGTGTAGTCCATCTCATAAATTCTGGTGTCATGCTTTACAATTAATAAATATTTACTACCACAATTGTCTACTTCAAATGCTGAGGAGCATATTTAAGGCTCCTTGGGAGACATAAATATTTCATGTTAAGCATTCTATGTGACAAGTACAAAATATAACAACAAAATTCAACGGGTGGAGCACATTTCACATAATCAATCATGTCCTAAGACAAGTGTTACAAATAAAATGGATGAGTTCAACATTTCTGGGTCAAATATAATTGCCACAATGCACTTACATATTTGATAACAGTGAAGTGAATGGAAACATTAGATATGAAGCATATTTTACTTAAATATAATAATGCATATGAATATAAAATTGTTAAATTATATTATTTATATTGAGAAGGAATTGTTTTTAAGCAGACTGAATTTTAAAAGTATCTGAATAGTTCTAAGTGTAAGCATACACTCATAAACTGCCCACTGGTAAATAAGAGACCCAAGTTGGCAGATTTCTTGATGTATTTGTCACAAGGGACCAGGCTGCAATAACAAATACCCCAAATTTCAAGAGTTTAGGACGACAAAAATTTCTTCCTTATCCATGAAAATTCTACATGGTTCTAGGCCACTACCTAGGCCATCTGTCTACCATTCAGTGACTCGGGTATTCAGGCTGCTTTAATCATTTGATTCTGACATCTCAGCTAATGAAGACTACAACCACCACAGACAAGGAAGGGAAGACACTAGCAGGTCACTAAGTGGCTTTTAATTTCATTACCCTAGTGTAGCACACATCATTTCAACACACATTTTATTTGCCTGGAACTAATTACATGTTCCCATGTAATTGCAAGGTGTTGGAAAGAGTGATTTTTTTGTGTGCCCAGGAAGAAGTGACAACCACACTTGATTTTTTTTAAACTCTAAAACTCTTCAAAATTAGCATGATAACATATCACAAATCCATCACAGATTAAGCAAAATAGATTCCCCATCTAAAAAATATATTCTGTATAATCATGGTAAATTATCATTCAAGAGTTTACAGAATACAGATGGCAAGAAATAGTCCTAACATCTAATTTGATGTATGATAGAATTTAGTTGGCAGATGTTGGAATTACTTTTCAAAAGAACATTTGGTCAGCATCAAATTGTAACCAAATAAGCAAGCTTTTACTTTGTGGTACAACTAAATCAATCTTTCAACAAAAATTTTTAACGTCACTCACTGGGACTAGAAGGAAATTACTAGTAAAATGTAGAAAGACAGTCAAGAAAAGGATCTTTTAGCTCAGAGATATAGTTTGAACTGTCATCTCATTATTCTAAAATACTAAAGATTAGGCATATTTCCATTTTCAATATTATTCTCCTTAAAACGTTATTCTCTCTTCAAATATGCCCTGAAATTTTTGGAAATTGGTAATAATTTGTCATTCCTTATCAGAAAAAAAAAGAATCCTCAGCAAATATTTAACATAAATTTTGAGCCGAAAATTAAAATTGTAGAAATATATCTAGAAGATAATTCAAATATTTATTTGACTTTTACATTTGAATTTGGACTTTTGAGTTGAATGAATTCCCCAAAATACATACCATTTTAACTATCCACTAACAAACAAATTATTTTTATGGTAGAGTAAAATGTTATTAATTGTGTTATTTTTCACTTTTATATGCTCTTTTATCTTTATAATTCTTTCAAAATACTATCTTTTTCTGAACATTTTTACTAATTGAATTTATGTCACTCACATTTTAAAGTTGATGGTGTTAATTACAATTTATCATGGCTTCCCTACCTTTTCCAACAATTATTGTCTGAGCTTTGTTGTATATGACATTCCGAATAGACATATGAGAATATTCTCTTAGAAGTAGGTGGTTTGAATACTATTACTTAAAAGGAACTACATAAGAAAAAAAAGCAGGAAAAAAGCAATTATAGTGCTTTTTAAACCCACATAATTAGTCAAATAAAGAAGGCAAAATATGTAAAAAAAATACAAAAAAACAAATGAAATAATATAGACAGTAAAGTTTAATTGATAACACATGCATGTATACATCCTATAAATAGAGAATACACAATTTTTTAGCAACATGAAACAATTTTTAGGATTTATGACTTATTGATCATAAAGAATAAAGTCAGTGAATCCAAAGAATGCAAAACATGTGACTACATTTTTATACCATAATACACTAAGTCAAGATGTTAATAACATAACTATAAGTGAACAATAAGAAAATAAAACTATAAAATTATTTAAACAACTTAATATAAGCAACTAATTAGTAATATAAATGAAGGTGTTTTATAAATGAAAATAAAACATATTTTAATGTGTTTTCTTAAAATAAGAAATGGTAAAGAACAATTGGAGAAGACTTTGAAAGTTATGAGATGTTGTGTTATGGTAATATATTTTATATCTTACTCTAGTGGATTTTCTGATGAAATTAGAATCCCCACAATTATCATACATAAAAATGCCAGATAAAACACCAAAATTGAATTTAATAATTTATTAAAAATTAGTTCACCACATCCAAATAAGGTTTTTCCCTAAACAAATTTTTCCCTATACAAATGTTTTTGTATAATTTATAACACCAATAAAATTTAGATGAAAAGCTATATGATCATCTCAAAAGATACTCAAAACATATTTGATGAAACTTGACCATAATCCCAAGAAATATTCTTAGTAAAATAGGAATAGATGAGCACTCCCTAAAAAAATGCTATGGAATATCTATCTTAAATGAGCAAACAACACATTAATGAACAAACATTAGAGGCTTTTCTAATAATATTTTAAGTTTCATAATAAGGATGGATGCCTGTCATGCTAATTACTATTTAACCCCCTTCTATCCAATGAATAAGAAAAGAAATAGAAATAATAGATGCAAACTTTATAAAGTCAAATCTGTTATCATGTTTAAGATTTATGGTCTATCAAGAAAGCCTAAAATAAAATACTAAGCTACAATTAGATTTAAAAAGCAAGTTTATTGAGGTAATAGACAAAAAAAACCCTAATATTACAAATCTAAAATATATCTAATAAATTTGCAATAACAATTCACAAAGTACCCTTAAGAAGATAACTTAAAAATATAAAATAAATAAAAATATGTGAATAATGTATAGAGAAAAGTATCAAATTTTGCTAAAAAATATAAAACAGGTTTGACTATATAAGAGATACAGAAAGTTCTTGACGGGAATAATGAGTGTTATGAATATGGTAATTTCCTCCAATTTAACATAATTCCAATTAACATCCTCATTAAATCAGTTTGAATTTGATAAAATTACATTTTAAAAAAATGATTATGTAAAACAGAAGAATTTTGAAAAAGAAAGTCATAAAGGGAAATAAGAACCAAATTAGATTCCCATGAATTCATCCACATATCTCCTAAAAAGAATGTTGTTAAAGCTTTTAATTAAAATGGGTCTGGCAAGAAAACCAAAAAATGTTCTAGGTCTTCTCTCAATTCATCCATTTTGCAGCAACTTGGTTTACTTCAGGGAAATGTAAGTTGCTTAAAAAGAAGCATTGACAAAATAGCACACACTGACTAGAAACAGATCCAGAATTTCATTAATGTCTACAGGGATTTTAAGAGACTGCCCACAGAAATAAAAATTTAAAACAAACATAAACAGCAGTTTTAAAATAAAAGAAATTGTGTGTCCTTTTATCAAGAGAATATTTTTCCTCTTGAAATGAGATTCTTTCTAAAGACAATTACTCACCAATTTGTCATAAATCTAATGATTTTAAGCTTTTATTTCTCATTTGAAGTAAGCTTAACACAAATTTTTATGAAATGTTCATAATCTTAATTATTTTTTGTGAAATCTATATGTTTATTTGCAAGTAAGAGTGAATGAAGAAAAAGTTAATAAGTTAATCTACTCAGAGGGAAACAAATTTAAATACTCACTTTCCAGAGAATATACAGCATTATCATAGGCAATAGCCTCCTATATTTCTCCCTTCATTCAGAGAAATGAATATTCCACAGACATGGATTTAAATTAATATTAAGGTATATCACGGGCACCTGGGTGGCTCAGTTGGTTAAGCATCTAACTTTGATTCAGGTCAGGATCTCATGGTTCATGGGTTCGAGCCCTGCGTCGGATTCTGTATTTTCAGATCCTCTGATCTCCCTCTCTCTCTGCCCCTCCCCTGACTGCTCACTCACTCTCTTTCAAAAATAAATAAACATTGAAAAAAAAAGAATTAAAAATTAAGTTTATCAAATATATTACTATAATTTGAAAAAATAAAATGGTACTTAAAAGCTACATAATTGAAAAGCTACATAATTGAAGTTCCCTGCAGTTTTTGCATATATCCCACTACTTCTTAGGAGTTTTAATGTGTATATTGTCCCTCTAAATCTTCTTTAGTGATTTTAATTGTAAATTCCAACTTGTAAAATAACTTTACCATTTTTAAATTTCTTTTGCTTTCAAATACCTTGTATCTCTTTGTCCATCTCTCTGCTTTTTCTTTCTTCACCTCCTCCTCCTCTTCTTCCTGATATTGATGATGATGATGATGATGATTCTTCTTCTTATCATTATTATCATTATTATTATTATTATTGTTTTAAGCATTTTCCTTGCAAACACACACATCTAGGTTTTGCTTTGAGTTGTAATCTATGTCTGTTTTTTTAATGGATAGTTTCAGTCTATTCATATTTAGTGTAATTAATAATATATTTGACTTTATTTTAATTTACTCTTAATTATTTTAGATTTTATTTTATTCTTGGCCTACTTTTTGCTGGCTGTTTTACTGATTTCTATTCTAGGTTTCTCCTCCCAATTAGTTTGAAGATTTTTTTCCTTTCTACAGCAATGTTTTGTATCATTACTTTCTTAAACACACATGATTCTACTATTATTCATTCTATTACTATTACATTAACCAATTTTCCTCATGTATACTCACTGCCTCTCTCACAATGATGTTTCAATTCCCATCTTGCTTTGCTTTATTTCTTCCTTCCATAGAATAAAACCTTTAAAGTAGGGTTTCTTCTCTTTCTTCCCCCTTTTATTTATTTATTTTGAGAGACAGAGTGAGCATGTGTGCAAGCAAGGAGAGAGGCAGAGAGGGAGAGGGGGAGAGAGAATCCCAAGCAGGCTCCATACTATCAGCATGGAGCATGACGCAGGGCTCGATCTCACAACCATGAGATCATGACCTGAGCCAAAATCAAGAGTGGAAAGCTTAACTAAGTGAGCCACCCAGGTGCCACTTTATTTTCCTCCTCATGATGAATGAAACATTTGGCATGTTTTTATCTCCTTCCTGCCAAACTTCAAGTGGTAGTGTTCACAGTTAGTTTGGATTAGAATTTCTCTCACAGAATGTCTTGTCTGTTTTAAACAATCTTATTGTGTTACATATTTCCAGGAAGTCTATCCTTAATCGTTATATTTCTATCTCTATATTGCTATGTACATCTATATCTTATGTCATTATTATTTCACTAATTTCCTTTATGGAGAGGGGGTTTGTTCATGTTCATTTTAGTTAGAATCTTTCCTCTGACCACAGGTGCATTGGCCACTCTCATTGTTCACTCATGGGATCTTTACCCTTCTCTCCAGACACTTGACAGGATCTACACTTTCCATCCCTTGCAGTGGGACCCTGACACTGGTCTAGTCAATGTTGAGAAGCAGAAATAGTGTTTGTCACTTGTTTCTGTGTGAGAAATTCCAGAGCTCTCTTATCAAGGACATTAATTTGAGTCTTAGCAATGATCAAAAACTGATTGGACTGAGACTAATATTTTTAAATTACATATCTTGTTTATAAGTTCCAGAAAGTTTTACTTTTGGTATGTTTGGCTTTTCCAAATTACCGTATTCATTCAGGTATCCAGATATCTCCTCAGGCATTTTATTTCGCTGGGCTTGTAGCGGGGTGTTTCAACCTGATTGTTCTCTCTTTGCTAGACCTCTCAGATGGTGGCTTCTTTGGGTTGGGTGGCAGCTCAGTGGGGGTACAACTCATTGTTATGATATCCTAAATGGTGGGACTCCTACAGGTGTATAGTATGAAAGGTAAAATGTCATTCATCACTTTATCCCATTTCAAAGCCACAGACAGATATAAGTAATCATTGGTTTGGCAGTCTTTCTACACTCTTAGAGCTTCAGGAGTAGTGGAGGCTCAGCTCACTGACTCAACTCTCTACCAGTTATCTGGGAATCTGCTATACCCATACACTAATATAGTTCAACATCCAACTGTCCCTTGGGTCCACAGTTGGCTTGAAAAAGCTTTTCTTATAATCAGCTGCCCTCAGGGCCTCATCCCTGGTTTCTAACGCAGAAAGTCCAAGTTGCCGTTTGGCTCAAAGACAATAGAGTACACGACACTTCAAGACCTCAGGAAAGTCAGAGACCTCACACACACCGAGTTCCCTACTGGTCCCAGGAAGGCAACTAACTTGGAACTGGGGAGCAGGAGAAGAGAAGGAGGGATGGAAAAAGCCAGTACCAGGATTCTCTCACCTAAAGGCTCTCAACTCTTTTGTTTCTTTTAGTGTTCATCACCATTGTCCTAAGTAAGATATTTAATACTGGTAAGTCTTTATTTGGCTTTGGCAGCAACTATTGACTTCCTGTTGATGTTTAAATTCTCTTATTCCACCATCACCACTCCCAATTCCTCTCCCACAACATTCCAATATTGTAATATCATAATGTTTGGTGAAATCATTATTTAATTTTTATATATTTACAGTCTTGTAAAGGCTTTATTTACTGCTATGTCAAGTGATTTATGTTTTCTTCTCAATACAAGCTTTTTTTCTTAGAGTACATTACTGCCTTTTAAGATTTTCTTTGTTTTCTGTGTATCTATTGCTGATATTTGTCCAAATGTTCCATCAAAGCTGTCAAATGCCTAGTAATGATTTTCCATAATACCCAAATACTTCAGAAAACTTGAACTTCTTCCACGCAGCCCTCTAACCACCTGCTCTAATATGAAGGATTACTTCTCCCTGTGTCTGAAACACAGCTGTCACTCTGGAATTTCAATTCCTCATTGTATTAGGGAGCCTTTTTCCTAGATAGCACGTTTTTTTTAACATCTGTCGGTTTATCATTTATATTTCTTAGATACATTCTCTAGAACCTTTCTAAGGCAGATTGCATGAGGACTAAATTATTAAGTCCATACATTTTTAAGATTATGTTTTTTCTTCTCTCACAGCTGATTGATAGCCTGACTTTAGTATTACAGGATGAAAACCATCTTTTCTTAGAATATTAGAGACATTATTTCAAGAACTTCTTGGAAACAGGTTAGCATTGAGAGAAAAATGAATGACACTTTGATATCCTATCATTTGTATTAGACCAGTTTCACACAACATTTTGAATCTTTTGGAAATGCCTCTTTACTCTTGGTTCAAATTACACAATGATATGTATGCATTGGTATGAGTTTGTTTTTTGTTTTCTTCATTTTATCGGACACTCAATGGAAAGTTGATCTGAGAACTGGTATCTTTAAGATATGAGGAATTTCTGGTATTATTTATTTGATACCATTTCCTTATTTTTATAGTTCTCCTTTCAATTTAACTTCTATTATTTGCAAGTATATAAAGTTTGTTTTCCACCTCCCAGAATGTTAAATGCCCAATTCAATGAATGTTGAAAAGGATTTAAACTGTAAATTAAAACTTTGATTATAGGAAATGATTCATGTTATAAAGTCTAAGAAAATAAAGCATAAAATTATTAGGCTATGAATGAAATGTAAGATAGTTGTACCAATGCTAATTAATTAACTTCAGAATTTAGAAAAATAAGTATATTATGCATACATATTATCATAATTAGTCCTTAAGGAAACATCAAATGGGAAGAATGATTAATAATAAGAGGTAGCTGTGACATAATAAGAAATATGCATTTGTACTCTGTCCCAAGTTCCTGAAACAGTGCTCTTAAAACCTTTAAAATTTCCTGAGTGATGGAAGTGATAGGAGTGTCTCACACAGAGTTCCTAAATGCTTTGGACTTTTCTGGGTGTTAGGAACATCTTTTGTTCTAATGAGGCAATTCTTGCTAGGCTCCTGGATGGGGGCTGGTAACCAGAAAGGCCAAGCATGATTAGAAGCTTGGAACTTTCACCTGCAAACTTCATCCTCGAGAGAGAGGAGAGGCATTGGAAATTGGAAGTTGATCATGCTTACATGATGAAGCCTCCATAAAAATTTTCTATGCTACAGTGGGCAGAGAGCTTCCAAGTTGGTGAACATATCCATACACTGTGAGGCTGGTGCACCCCAAATCTGTAAGGACAGAAGCTCCTGAATTCAGGACCCTTGCACATCTCATCCTATGTACCTCTTCTTCTGACTGCTCATCTGTATCCTTCATTATATTTTTTATAATAAACCGTTAAACATAAATAAATATTCCTTTGAAGTATCTGAGCCATTATAGCATATCATTAAAACCAAGGGCAAGGTTAAGGGAACTCTCGATTTATAGCCTATTGGTCAGAAGTACGATTGACAACCTTTGACTTATGACTGGCATCTGAAATGCAAGGCAGTCATGTGGTACTGACCCCTTACCCTGTGAAGTCTGCACTAACTCCTGGTAGTTAATGTCATAACTAAATCAGAGGACACCCAGGTTATGTCAAGGGAGTTGGAGAATTAATTGCTGTGGGGGAAAGAGCCCCACACATCTGGTGTCAGAAGTGTTGTGAGTAGAGGAAAACAAGATTTCCCATTCGTAGCAAATAAGACATTTATTATGTCCAGGGACCATGCTAAGTTTCTTACATTTATCACTTATTTGAATGCATATAGCCATTTTAAAGATGAGAACATTAAAGGGGAAAGCGTTCAGAGAACAGTTGCACGTGCACACTTAGTAAGCAATGGAGCAGGGACTGTCACCTAGGTCTGATGGCATAAAATGTCCATGCCCCATGTGTTGCTGCCTCTCAAGTTTCTGTGTTTGCTGTAGTTCAGTAGTTTCTGTCATCTGGGGATAGCCTTATGAATAAAGTAATATTTCACATGTCACTACATGACAGAAAGACGGAACCCTAGTGATACTTTAAGCTTACTCTAGTCATGAAATATAGCGTAAAAAGAAGTATACCTTCAAAATGAGATGATTAAAGGAATTAATTTGAATAGCTTGGTGACTCCCCATCAACCTGAACCTTCAGACAGGAAAGGTGAAAACCTATTTCTTTGCTCACACAGTTGCTATTTCTTCTCTCCTTTCTTACTTTCTACTAACACATCTTGGAATCCACATCCTATGCATTATGGGGGATGTAAAATGAATCGGATAATGAATTCTGCCCTCAAAGAACTTAAAAGGCTATAAAGTACCAACTCTCATTATGAGAGTTCAGGGAAGGTGAAATGACTCCTGGCTGAGATTAGTTTGAGAAAGTGTGTAGAGCTGGGCACGGAGAAGAGTGAGCAGCTCCTTCAGAGTAGCAAAAGCACACAGAGCATGAAGGAAGAATAAAGGAAAATTATGACTGAAAAGCAGATTGGGCTCAGATGCCAGAAATCCTAGTATGAAAAGCAAGGTTTTTTTGACCTCATTCTGAATCAACAGCCTATATACTTTTTTTTTTAATTAAATACCCTCCATCAGTTAAAAACAAGAATAAAATCAGTAGCAAAATGAAACTTTAGAAATTGGTAAAAAATAAACCAGTAGTGGTGTGTGGTGTGGATAACAAACATAGTTCCAGATAGAGCTATAGCTATCGTTAGCTACCATCTCTAGGCAAATATCCACTTAGATTGAGGGTTAGCACTAAATATAGTATGCGTAAATCTTCCTGATTATTGTAAATACTATTTGGCAACTTCCCATAGTGTCATTTTAGAACACACTTGTTTTTTCTTCTAACAAGGCTGGCAAAATGCCCACGAACCAAGTGGAAAGCAGCAACACCACTATTTTCACCTGTATCTACATTATTTATGATTCCTTCAACCTGCAATTTCTTTATAGGAGTATCTTAAGTCCCTTATTTTGTGAAAGTTCGTGTAGTTAAAACTAGATAATACAGCCTGTAACTCCACTTAGTCTGGCACAAAAAAATTGAATAACAACACACGGACAAAACAAGGAAAAAAAAGAGGCTCTACTGTCCCCTTCTGTCTACTGTGTCACTTTTATGAGACAAATAATAATGTAAATCAACTTTGTATCTGAAGGTCATGATAATTCTCCAGATGGATGTTATGAGCGAAGTGATAAGACCTTAAACTATTTATGTTCACTAAATACTAAGTTATTTCTAATTGCAGGAATAGGGTGTTGCCAAAATATAACTTTAAAAGAAAATATGATCTTTTAAAAGTCATATTTTAAAGTGTCCCAATCTTGGGGTGCCTGGGTGGCCCAGTAGGTTGAGCGTCCGACTGCAGCTCAGGTCATGATCTCACCGTTCGTGGGTTCAAGCCCCACATTGGGCTCTCTGCTGACATCTCAGAACCTGGAGCCTACTTCAGATTCTGTGTCTCCCTCTCTCTCTGTCCCTCCCCCCTTCACACTCTGTCTCTGTCTCTCAAAAATAAGTAAACATGTAAAAACAATTTTTAAATAAGTAAATAAAGTGTCCCAGTTTCTTATAATATAGTTGAGATTGTTTGAATTACGATGAACAGAATAGCTGACAAAATGCAACTTAACGCAGTAGTTCTTAAACTTGAGTATGCATCAGAATGACCAAGAGTGTTTGTTATAACACAGAATGCTTGGTCTCATCCCCAGTGTTTCTGTTTCAGTAATCTGAGGCAGGACCCAAGAATTCTCTTTCCTAACAAATTTCTCGGCAATGCCAACATTGCTGATCCAGGGACCACGCTTTGAGAACCACCTGCTTAAGTTTACAAATATTCTGAAGAGGTAGGTTGTTTCAGCCTTGCTTAAGTCAGCAACAAAGTGGCTTCATCGATGTCCCATGTGCTTTCCACCTCTCCTCTCTTCCATTTTCATGGCTTTACCCACATTATCACAAGATTCTGCTGTAGCTCCATGCATCATGTGGTCATACAACCATATCTAAAGACAAGCAATGTGGATAAGTTTTTCCTATCATAAAAAACAAAAACAAAAACAAAAACCCTTCCTCAAAGCCTCCAAAAGGCCTTTTCCCTCAGCTTCCATTAGCCAGGATTTGATAAATGTTATTGCCTAGCTTTAAGAGACGTTAGTGAAGGGAGTATCTGGCATTTGGGACCTTGAAGACTGACTTTTGCAGCCCAGAAGGCAGAGAGATGGGTAAGAGCAGCTACCTTCTGTGAGATTACTGCAGCCTTGCCTCCTCAAGCCTCATCAGACTGACCGCAAGGAAGCGTTCAGATTTGTAAAAAGAAATTTAAAAAATACGACTCAGGTTTAAGGTAGTCTATATTAAGTAAAACCAGGTCCTAGAAGCCCTCATTATGAAAACCAGCTTCCTAGAAAAACACACAGGACAAACTCATAAGGGTTGGGGGAGGGGTGAGAAGTAGAAGTCTCGGTCTAATTAAATACATGCTAATTCTATAAATTAACCCCAATCTACGAAATGAACCATCCCTAGTGTCTGAAAAACAGAGCAATAGGACATAAGAGTCATTACTGCTACTAAGTGGCTTCACATAATATTTGCTACGTTACTTCACCCCTGGAAATAGGCGTAAGACATTGGATTGGCAATACTTCACTGTATTTAACTCAAAATTTGGGCTAAATTAAAGAAAATGGAGTGTTTCTATCCAAAACTGGCTACATAATTTGCAGGTCCAGTGCTATATAAAAATGCAGTTCTGTTGTTCAAAAACTATTAAGAATTTCAAGATAGTGACAGCAGAACGTTAAGCCAAGCGTGGAGCCCTTCTGGACACAGGGCCCTGGGTGGCTGCACAAGTCACTCACCTGGGAAGTGGCATTGCTGGTACCCTGTTCTTAGTTCCTGCAATGCCTTTGAGCTCCAGATTCTTCTCATTCTCTTATGCATTTTCTTCTTATTTGCCTCACTCAAGTATGGGGAGGAGGGACTACGGTACTTTTGTAAACAAAAAATCTTCTCTCGGTTATAAATCATCCCACCCTCTAGTGGGTGGGAGCAAACACAGGTGACTTTGGTTTAAATAGCAATATGTTTCCATTCCATTGCATAAGGACAGATAGATGAATAAGTAGCTGGATGGACTGAGTGACTCAGCAAGTAGGAAGATTTTGTCAATTTGAGATAACAGGGTGTGCATGTGTAGAAGGTGAAAATTTTAGACCTCTAATCGAAGAAAAAAATAACAGAGAAGATTTATCTGCATTTGAAATGTGAATATCAATGAGGGTCATCAGTTATTCTGAGAGTTACAGAACAGACTTTTAAAAGTTAAAGCACTCCACCTCCATGTCAAGTTCAATGCAGGAGCAAATTTTATCAGTCTGGTGTCCTTGCAGCATCAAAGGAACATTCGTCTGTTCCCCGTTGTAGCACCCAGGAACAGGGCACGTTTTGCCTTTATAGGGAAGATGAAATGCTAGCCTGATAAATCACCTGCCAATTGAATCGATGTGGAAGGCTAATGTAGCTAAGTTGGGCTTAGCTCCCTCCTAAGGGAGGGCTATGGAAGAGAGATTTTGCAACTGCACAAACAATGCTATTGTAGTAAATTACTTTTTGCTTTAGAGAAAGGATATAGCCGTGAGCTCTCTGAAGTGGGTTTTCTCTTCCTTCTGCCTCTTCAGGGAACTAGCTCCCTTTTGGTATCTTTTGTATAAATTACAATTTGCATATGTATTGGGCTTACTTGATGAGGTAGTTCCTCTACACCACAGGAGCTTTCCATTATGTGTCTCCTTTTGAAGAACCAATGAGACTACCCTATTTTGGTAACAACCTTATAGTACTCAAGGAAACATTTACTATGCCATCTGAATAGTTATGATGTCCCTGAAGTGAATTATAATGCAATTAATTAAATAACTTGTAGAATCTAACTTCATGTAAAAAAAAATGGATTTCCAATCATTCTGACTGAGTGAATGTTCTTATACTTCAAATATGGCTAATTATATCTGTTAAAATTTCTCTGGAGGACTGGCGTTATTGTATATGGCTCCAAATTGGTGGCAGTTGAATTAAAATAGAAGTCATTATATCTGCCATATAAGAAAGTCAACGCTCCCCAGACAACCAGTGAAACCGGAGAGGCTGTCATTTGATCAATCTGACCAGTATTAACATCCACAAACAATTGTTTGGATTTGCTGTTTCTGTCACTGGTGACAAGGAAACATGAGTTTAAAAATTGATTATCTTTTCCTGTACGAGCTTGTGACAATATTCTAGAATTGTGGATATGTACCAATGACACTGTTTCTAAAACTTACTTTAATGTTTGACATTAAAGTTTTAGATTACACCAAAATATTCAAGGGGGGGGTGGGAATCCAGGGTATTTTAAAGAAGGGCTGAGATTTTACAAATGTAAAAAACTGGAAAAAGTTTTTAAGGTAGATGATGATTTAAAATATTTTCTTAAGGAAACAGTTCCATTCAAATACATAATGTGTTCTTTGGGATTAATGCTATACCATTTTATGTGAGGAATACATGTGTTATTTTGCATCATGAAAACCCATTTTTCCCCATGTTTCCCTAGAAAATTCCTTCAAGCCCAAGATCAATCACTGCCTTCACTTGGAGGCTTTCCCAACTCCCAGAGACCAATAGGTGATCCTTCATTATGTTACCATAACACTAGTACCACTCCTAAGAGGTAATGGTGTGTGAATTTTTGAGATAATATTGGAGATTGGGTTTGGAAAACTAGATTGATCATATTGTTGAGTTTAGTTTCTATCTTGTAACCAATAGCATGAGAGGGAGGAGAGTTATGTTTTATTTTTTTGTTGTTGAAAATGGAGATTTTGGAAGATGTAATTTAGTGGTTTGAATAATTTGTTTTTTAGGAGATATCATTCAAGCAACATTGATTAAATGGCTACGAAATGCAACAAAATCATATTGATTGTGTGGAAATGAAAAAAATAGTTCTTATTCTTAAGAAAAAAAAAGCTTATGATCTAGCAAGCAGGGACTAGAAACACAGAAAAAAGTAACCATAATGCAAGAAAAAGAATGGGAAGTATATCAACTTTGAAATTAACTAAATTTTACAAGTTGAGAGATGGTTCTAGTCTAGGACTAAATAGCAAAAATTATGAAGAATGTGCCAAAATTCTCTTTAGCTATAGAACACATATCAAAATTAGGGAAAAAATAGAGAAAAAAATGCTCTTTGGAATAAAAAAAAGACCAAAGATAATTTATAAATGTATAAACTATAGATTGGAGAATGTTTTATTATAGTTAAAATAGGATCCCATAAGTTTAAGCTATTGGCTGTCAAGTACAGAAACATTAGTTAACCAGTTTATAAATGGGTTCAAAATTTCCAAATCAAAGAAAGGAAAATATATGTATATAGGAGGCATTTAAGGCATAAAATAACTATGAGCCAAATTAAAAAACAAAAATTTGAGAAACTTATTTCTACAAGCGCTCTTAAGAAACATGCCATCTAGAATCTTAGAGGCTTTTCTGTATACTAACCCTCTTGACTTCTCTAAACTTTATGAAAGGGCCAATGTGACTGTTGAGAGAATTACTTGTTTCTTATTCTGTAGAATTAAACTGGATTTAATCATCACCTCATATACAGCACATCCCTTTTCCCTTCACCCCCCCACCACCACACACACTCTAAATTTAATTAAAATAACTGAAATGAAACTAGAGATAATTTGTTTTTTAAATAGACTGCCACATGCTCCATTTACATAAAACCCATTAGTTTGCATTAAATACAAATTAGCTGCTGATATGAATTAAATCACGTATAAATAGTTCAGAATAGCCGCAGAACCAGGCATTTTAATTAATATAACTGTTAACCAGATTTATTTGTAAGGTAATCAAGACTCTTACTCATTTATTCTTCAGTACAATAGGCCAAGCGACACTGGCTGTCCTAGAACAGGCCATCATTTCTATAGGAATACAAATCCAGGAGGAAGATTGATTAGGTTCTTCAACTACAAAGTGTTCAAATGATGAAAGCATGCCAGTTTAGAAATTATGGCATCTGGAGGATAAATGCAGAATCTCTTCAAGTAATTAACACATACAATTTCTTGATCACCTGAAATATCCAGCTTTTTTTTTCCCTCTTTCCATAGCTTAGTCATGGTTTAATTTAAAACAAGATTTTTAAGACCTAGGAAATAATTTTCCTTTGCTGCTATTCTTATTTGGACTAATTTATGCATCACTAATAAGTATTTCATAGTTAATAATAACTTCCCAAACTAATTAGAATTTAGAGTTTAGCAAGAGTGTCTGTTAGTCCACACTCATTTTGTTCCAGGTAACTGAACCTTAAAGTGACTTAATATACTTAGATTCACGTGGTTAGGAGCACAGAAATGAAAACCCACATGCTGACTTCAGGCACAGCTAGATCCAACACTCTAATTAGGTCTCAAGAATGAAAATGGCTCTTACCCTGTCTGAGGAATGCTTTTCTCTGTAACTTCATTTCTTTGGCAGGCTCTGCTATCATGGTGGAAAGATGGCTGCCAACAGCTCCAGGCTTCATATAATCTCTCAACAACACCAATTTTTTTCTCAATAGTTCCAATGACTGTCTCTCAAAATGAGCCTTATTTGCTTCGATAATTTATGCCTCTCCCTATGACAACACAATGGAAAAGAGAACAGAATGCTCTGATTCACCTCAGTTATGTATTCACCACTCTGGAAACTAGGGAAGGGGCCAGCCCCAACTGAATCATAGGAATTGAAAGGGGGAGGATGTTTTAATAAAATAAAAGGTTGGTTGCTTTCCTAAAAAACTGATGGGGGAGGGGCACCTAGGTGGCTCAGTTGTTGAGCATCTGATTTCGGCTCAGGTCATGATCTCAGGGCTTGTAAATTCCATCCCCAAGTTGGGCTCTGTGCTGACAGCCTGGAGCCTGCTTTGGACTCTGTGTCTCCCTCTCTCTCTGCCCCTCATCCACTCTCTCTCTGTCTGTCTCTCAAAAATAAATAAACATTCAAAAAATTTTTTTCTTAATTGATGGGGAAGGGGAATTGACACGGAGAATGCAAAGAGGAACAGATATCCATTAGAGTATTATAGTCCTGTTTTGATGTTAAATTGTCAGTCTTCCTCAGTCACCTCATTTAGGCCCTGATTTATCAATCCGTAAAAAATCAAAGGTCCACAATCAATATTTACCTACAAAAATCCCTGATGCTAGCAACCACAGGACTTGTAAATGGCATCCATGGGTATTCAGCAAACAAAGTACCCATACAGAAAAGCCTTCATCAGCCTTAAATCATGCTTTTGGACACCCAGTGTTAAAATATGAATGCTACATTATGTGCGGATTCTGACTGAAGGTTAGAGAGGATAAATGAGACAGGTTTAATTGACTGTAACAAAAGTCCTGGGCATTTGTAAAAGAAAAATACCACTTAAGTCATTATATTTAAGATTTTGACATAAAAAAAGCAGCATCTCATAGTAGCTGATGAGCCTAAGTAATTGCTTATATTTTCTTCCCATTTCGGTAACAATATTTCATTCTATTGTATCCCATCCTCCTTAGTCTTAAGTGTTATATTTTGAATGGCAAATATTGAGACACCAAGGAACAGACATTCTTAACCTTTTATATGCTATGAATCCCTTTGGTAACTTAATAAAGCCTAGGAACACAATAGGATCTTTCTAAAAATATTTTAAATTAAAAAAATAGAATACAAAGGAAACTAATTGTATTGAAATACAGTTATCTAAAAAATGAAATTGTAATATACGTTCTTCTGTAATAACTTTTAATAAAAAGTGATACCATTGGAGCATAATAGATGATATGTGAAATATTGTAACTCTAATATGATATGAAAATATCCAATATTTCAATTGGGTATAATGTCACAAGAACTAATACTAATGTGGTTTGTGGCCTATATTCACAATTGAAGGAAATGTAAATTTCAGTTCAAGGTTACTGAAAATAAAGATGTAAATTTTCCCATCCTCAAACATGGACTTCTGCCAAAGGACATTTGGTCATGACTTGAAGGGAAAAAATGTGCAAATCACTGTAATAAGGCATGCTATCCATCAGCTCTTGGACCCTTATTGCAATTTTCTTATTCATCTCTAGTTGATTCCCTGCCATATTTTCA